>NC_085863.1:15953963-15961463 GCF_034702125.1 Engraulis encrasicolus | reverse complement strand
CATGCCTCACCTCAGCCATTACACCCATGCCTCAGCCATTACACCCATGCTTTAGCTATTACCACCCGTGGTGTGGAGATGTATCGAGTGCCTATCAGCTAGCCAGCGAGGCAGCATCAGGGATGAATAGACTACAATAGTCGGCTGTTGTGTTGCACTCACTCGGCTCAGTGATACATGTGTGTATTTCTGTTCTGCTTTTCCTGGACAGGAAATCTTTACCACCCCTTAAAGAACAAAAACAAAACAAAACTGCTTCTTCTCTGACAGGAATGAATGACATGAAGACCCCTGGAGTCGTTTGCTCTCTCTCTCTCTCTCTCTGTCTCTCTGTCTGTCTCTCTCTCCCTGTCTGCCTCTCTCTCTCTCTCTCTTTTCCCCCAACCCCCTACTCCACCTCTCCTTCCTTACCCTGCACAGCATGCTACTTCTCACCTCTCTCTTGCTCTCACTCTCACTCTCTTCCTCTGGGGCTAAGGCAGGGTGATGGTGGTGGTATTTGGGAAACGCTAAATATTAAACATCAAGGTTTGGATGTGGCCTGTGTTTGGGGCAGCTAAGGTGGGCATTCATGGGGATAAAAGCTTTCGTGATTCACCCAAAACTGCTAAGAACTTTTAAACGCTTAAGTCATTTTCCAATTTCAGAGCTATTGAATTCCTTTCAACAGTTCTGTAGTTTTAATGTTTTATTTTCCCACCATGACTCTGATGGCCTGAGAGACATTCCTGCGCATTGAGTACTACCAGAAATGTAAATAAGTTCTTAATGAATTAACCTTTAAGCAGTATAAAACATGGGATGCTTGCTGTCAACATGTACATTTTACTCAAGGCATCCCTTTTCTGTCAGGGGAGACAGACATGGCCAACCTGTTATGAGGAGTGGCCTTGTGGGTTTTGGGAATGGTGTAAGATTTTTTATTATTATTATTATTTGTTCGCTCTGTACAATCATGTATTTCGTCACACATCTTGGTGTGGTGCTGGCATAGTACAAAGGTCATGTGGGGTATATATTTTGCGTTGGCAGTTTGCTAAGGTCTTTTTCCTCTTGCTGTCAAACATGACATGTTGCTGGTGATGGAGCTTGCATGATGGGGAATTGTTTGATATTTTATTTATTGATGCTTTCTCACACCAGACTAAACACTTCAATTTATGTCTTGTTTGCCACCGTATGCCGTAACTCTGGCTTTCAGTTACAGTTTTGTTTTATATGCTCCTTGGTGGCTTCAGTTTGTTAATTCGACCCCACTGGCACTGCATCCTTGAACTGAGTAGAGTTTGAGTTCACTCTGTTGAAGCTGATGGGAATTTAAACAGATCATGGTTTTGTTTGAGTTCCTGGTGTGTTTTCGAGAACTGGAGGTGGGTGAATCTGGACTGGGATTTGAAGAATGTTCTTATGGTAAAGGGGGGCATTCTTCAGCTCCTAGCGCCACTTTCAGGCCAGTTCCCGAACTGCACTGCAGCTGCAAAACAGAACTGACACAAACTCTAAATCAGATGCAATACACTACTACTTTGGTTCATTTAACTAAGTTATGGTCACAACCTTTTGAAAATATCTTGGAATAATTCGATTTCAAAGTATTGTTGATCAAGTTAGGCCTATGTGAATGCAATCTGTTGCATTTCCCAGAAGTGAATAAATATTTTTGCATTTTTTTTTCACATTGCGTATGCATTCAATATTTACATATTGAACTGCAGCAGCAATTAAATATTGTGTCCAAATCTTAAAATGTAAAAAAAAAATGTACAAAACATGTACATGAGCATTATACCCCACTGCACTCAGCTGGTCGTACAGTGCCCTTCCTGAGTCTCGATCAGTTTTGAATGGCATCTGGAACATATCTGTGGGACCAATCCTGTCTCATCTCTCAAATGTATTTACTTTCAAACTGTTTAAAATTGCCCACACTGGTTTTAATGGAATAAACACAAAGGCAGACTACAGTCAATAAAGATGAGGAAAAACGGAACATTCTGCCTCAATTTAAAGGTTTAAAGGTAATTTAAACGTCGTTAGCCGTAAATGTATGTTTCTGCCAATATCATTTGTTCCTTTTTTTCTGCAAAATCTGGAGCATCAAGATTGAAGCATTGAAAATATTCGGTCCATTTTCTGTTCATGCAGACGTTTAACAAAATGCCACTTGGCCATAGAGCTGTTCTTGTGGAGCTTTGGAAGAGGCTTGGTACGTCCAACTGACAATGCAGAGTGATGTTAATTCACCTACTACACCTGGATAAACATGAAAAAGATTTTGATGAGTTTTTATTGTTAATATTTTGTTTTTATTATTTTATTCTGTCATTTTGTTGTTTTTTGATGGGCAATGTCATCTGTTTGCATTAAGCAATGAGGATATATTGTTCACAATAATGTATCTTTCCTTAAATGTGAAAGAGTTATCAGTAGAAAGAAGAGCACACTAAAACATAGTAGTGGAACACTAGTAGTCAGAGTCAGAATGACCTTTTTAGTTAAGTTAAGTTTCAAGTTTACTTAGCCATATCAACAGTATAAAAATACAGTTGTTAGGAATGTTTCTTGGTGTGCTCACACAACAACACAAACAAAAGACACAAAACTGGGGAGGGGGTGGGGGTATGAAAGAAAAACAGGGGGGTACACAAATAAATAAACAGGGAATGGCATACAAAACATTGGAGACAGAAAAGTGCAATGGAATATTTAAAGTGCATGGTATGTACAGAAACAGTAGTAGCATTGTGCAAAGTAACAAAGGAGGTACAAAGGAGGTAGGAAGTTTTAAGAAGTTGGAAGAAAGATACACTGATATCCATTGGCTCGCTTTAGCATTGGAACATGTTTTGAAATACATTTTGTTTCACTAACTGTCACATGTTTGTCCAAGATGGCCTGTTTATTCTTGTTTTGTATATGAAGTACTTTAAAAAGTGTGGGTTACTTCAATTTCAAGATTGATCTGTACATTCTGGAACCTTATACTGTCATCTCACTGTTTTAATAAAATATTTCTAAACTTGAATGTTGACGGCTGTTACTGGTTTTTCAAGTTGTGCCCCATTTCAGTATTACCTGATGTAGTCTATTCCAGTGGTGTAGTCTACTTTTTTGAAGTGGGTATACTGTATATTTGAGCATTTTTTGAAGTGGGTATACTGTATATGTTTGTGCTATTCAAAACAATGGATCAATCAATTTTAAGTGGGTATACTGAAATCCCTGAAATTTAGAAGTGGGTATACTCTGTATACCCGCGTTCTACGTAGACTACACCACTGGTCTATCCCCCCATCCAGTCCAATTTATTCCTGCACATAGGACTTGTCATCTAATAAACTATAATTTACACATCATCCGATATTTTTTCTCTTTTGCTTCCTTGGTTTGTAAACACCTGAATGAAGTCAACATCAGAATAGCTTCAAAGTCGGAATGCCTTAAATTAAATTACAGTTAATGATATATCTCTTTTTATATATATATCTAAAAGTAAGTATTGTGATTACTAAAAGTCAAATCATTGAGTCAAAGGTTTGTGGGGGGAAACAATCATGCATTCGCTCATTCTCTCTTACAGATGTAGTCACTAATTTCCACCAGCAGGTAGCGGTAGAGATCTGTTTACGGCACTGCCTAAAGCAAGGGTCTCCACCCCTCCGCACATGAATGAGGTCATCAGTAGTGCACCAGCAACACATCTGAGCCACTAATTCAGCTTTCTAGCATCTTAGGAGATAAGGTTAGAGCGTTTTTTTTTCTGTCTATAGATAATGAAAAAAAACGCACACTGATGAGATCCCATTTAATCAATTTTATTTCGTGACGTTTCGAAATAAAATGGATTAAATGGGAGCTCACCAGTGTGCGTTTTTTTACCTATGGACTTAACTTTTTGAACCTGCACCCGAAACCAGTCTTTTTTGGAGGTGCGTGAGCTAATTCATGATTTTATTTCCTGTAGAGTTGATTACTGTAATGCTCTACCCATAGGCCTTTTGCAAAACGTCACAGGTGCAACCACTGACTTCTATACTATAGTATAGAAGTCAGTGGTTGCACCTGTCTAAGTGGGTGCAGCTAATTAAAAACACTGCTGCAAGAATGCTAAGCAAACCCAAATAAAAGAGAGCACATCACTTCAGTCCTTAGATCCTTGCACTGTCTGGCTCACAGTCATGTTTAGAATTCAGTATAAATGGTATGTCAATGGTAGTCCCTAAAGATATAGTTGAGTTGAGTTGAGTTGAGTTGAGTTGAGTAGTTTATTTGTCACATACAGCATACATACATATAGCAGATATTCTAGAGTAATATCATCCTAAAGAATGGTCTTCAGATTCACCTCAACATCACTAAAGAAACAACAACATGCAATGTAAGTTTAAAATGAAAGTTTAATGTTAAATACAGTATAATGAAAAATAATAGTGCGTGTGTGCGTGTGCGTGTGTGCGTGCGTGCATGCGGCTGTATGTGTGTGTGTGTGTGTGTGTGTGTGTGTGTGTGTGTGTGTGTGTGTGTGTGTGTGTGTGTGGCTGTATGTGTGTGTGTGTGTGTGTGTGTGTGTGTGTGTGTGTGTGTGTGTGTGTGTGTGTGTGTGTGTGTGTGTGTGTGTGTGTGTGTGTGTGTGCGTGTGTGTGTGTGTGTAAAAGATCTTCATGTAGGCCCGCTCTTGATGATAGATAGGCCTAAATCCCAGTCCATTTCTCATCCCTGCAGGAGAGGCATTTGACAACATTAGGAGGTATTTCTAATTGTGTTGACTATTGGTTTTACCAGTCCTCCCTCCCTTACCTAAATTTGAATTCATCTGACTCCGCCCCTGACGTCCTCAGAGCTTCAGGCCACTTGTTCCTGGTTAGCTGCTGCAGCCTGAGGGTCTTCAGCGAAGTCAGAGCGGAGGGCCGCAGTATCTTCTTCCTTGGCCTTCAAGGCCTCCGCCGCCTCCTCCCTCCGCTTGTAGAAGCCCTTCAGGGTCCTCATCCTCTCCTCTTCTCGCCGATTACGCTCCTCCAGAGCATCCAGGAAAGCCAGGTCTTCTTCTGTTATAAATGGAATTAAACATAGTCAAATGAACATGATTAAAATATGAGCACGGCTAATATCTGCAAAAAAGGAAGGAAGTATATTGTGTGGCTAGAAGTTTGCTAAGAGAAGACAGCTTATGATATTGCATGACTTTTAAGCAATAACCATAGACCAACATGCTGTATATTCAGGACACAAATCCAACAGAGATGCAGATGACAGCAGTAAGTGGACAGGGTACAATAGTCTTGGTAAGTATATGAGGAAAATAATTCTTACTAGTGAGCAGTGTTCCCTCCTTCTCCAGCTGTTCAACCACAGCAGTTGGCAGCTCCATGGAAAGCCCACTTCCAGAGCAGATCTCCTCCTCTGCTTTCAGTGGCTCAGGAGTTGCCAGTGGAACGGCCTCCACAATTTCAACAGGTCCACTTCCAGATCTGCTCTCCTCTGCTGTCTGTAGCTGAGGAGTTGGCCCTGGAAGGGTCTCCAAAACTTCAGCAGGTCCAATTCCAGAGCAAGTCTCCTCCTCTGCCTTGGGTGGGTCAGGAGTTGCCAGTGGAAGGGCCTCCACAACCTTTTTCTCATCCTTTTTCTTTTTCCTCAGGCGCTTAGCCTTCTTCTTCAACTGTTTCTTGCTAGCCACACCGTCCTCGGTGGGCACAGCAACACAACAGGTGAACATTTTTAGGAGCTTCTTCATTGTACAGCTTGTCTCTCCGGTGTGCCTCATTAGACTGAGCAAAATCCTCTTGATTTCTCTGAACATTCTAGTTTGGTGTTCCAGAATGAAAATTAAATAAAAAGATTCCAACATGTTTCTATGGCGATAACGGCATTTCTTTCTGAGTTGGCAACAAAGGGTTTAGAAATCTGTGTTTTTCACTAGGCCTAGTTGGTCACTAAAAGTTACGAGTCAAAGTGTTTTTGTATCAAAACAACAGGATTGATAATACTGTTTGTTAAGTTATTATAATTATTAATAGATTAATATATTATTAATAGATGAATTAAATCATAAATTAAAATACTTAGTAATCAATACACAAGGAAGGAAATACAGTACTTCTGATATTTGGCCTAAGAAAATTGATTTCACACCATCAGGCATTTAGTTTCCCTTTTTGCTACACTTTGTGTTTTTATTATTGTTATTATTGTTATTATTATTATTATTATTATTATTATTTGCAGCCTATTTCTGCACATTTCAAAAGGCAGCTACTGCAGACTAATTCCTTGTACACGCATGCAAACTTGGCCAATAAAGCTGCTTTTGTCCATTTATGGTGCGTTGATGTGCCACCTCACCCCTGATCATGCTCTTCGTCATCCAGTAGCCTCCTCCTCCTCTGCTCTCCTTTCCTCTCCTCCCCTCTCTATCTCCCTATCCTCTCCTCTCCTCTCCTCTCCTCTCCTCTCCTCTCCTCTCCTCCTCCTCTCCTCTCCTCTCCTCTCCTCTCCTCTCCATCAACCTCTCATCTCTATCTCCCCCTTCTCTCCTCTCCTCTCCTCTCCTCTCCTCTCCTCTCCTCTCCTCTCCACCTCACTTCTCCTCTCCTCTCCTCTCAATCTCCTATGCTCTCCTCTCTCCTCTCCTCTCCTCTCCTCTCCTCTCCTCTCCTCTCCTCTCCTCTCCTCTCCTCTCCTCTCCACCTCACTGACTTCCTCTCCTCTCTATCTCCCTATCTCCCTCTCCTCTCCTCTCCTCTGCACCTCACTTCCTCTCCTCTCCTCTCCTCTCCTCTCCTCTCCTCTCCTCTCCTCTCCTCTCCTCTCCTCTCCTCTCCTCTCAGCAGAATTTGCCTATTTTCAACTTACTAACAATATTGATATGTTTGGAAAGAAATGGTGTATGGACAAAGGTTTGTGGATAGTTGATAGTAGCCATAAGCTACGCTTCATTTGGTAATAATGTGGTTGTATTCATGTGATGGGATGATGATGGGGTGGGGCAAGGGCTGTAAGGTTTGCTGTGGTTATGAGGGAGAGGGCTCCTCCCTTCACTATGCTGGATTTTCGACCTATGGAGTTGGCTATATCCTGTAATGTGAAATAGTGAAGGTGTCAAAATAAACGATGTGTTAAAATTCAAAAATTCTCCTCTCCTCTCCTCTCCTCTCCTCTCCTCTCCTCTCTCCTCTCCTCTCCTCTCCTCTCCTCTCCTCTCCTCTCCTCTCCTCTCCTCTCCTCTCCTCTCCTCTGCACCTCACTTCCTCTCCTCTCCTCTCCTCTCCTCTCCTCTCCGCTCCGCTCCGCTCCTCTCCTCTCCTCTCCTCTCCTCTCCTCTCACTTCACTTCCTATCCTCTCCTCTCCTCTTCTCCTCCTCTCCTCTCCTCTCCTCTCCTCTCCTCTGCACCTCACTTCCTCTCCTCTCCTCTCCTCTCCTCTCCTCTCCTCTCCTCTCCTCTCATCTCCTCCCCTCTGCTCTCCTCACCTCCTCCCCTCCTCCGCAACTCCTCTCCTCTCCT
>NC_085863.1:15941463-15948963 GCF_034702125.1 Engraulis encrasicolus | reverse complement strand
TAATCTCAACTGTATTTTCGAATACGTGTTAGTCGTTAAAAAAATCATATACAAGTGTATCTAATGTAGTGTATCTAATCTAGTAGCCTACCTAATATATAATATATTTATCTATATTGGAGGTAAACTTGTGAAGCATCTCTGGCCATCCCTGTCTTATATCTGTAACTACTCTCTTGAAGCTCTCACCTGACCTGGGCCTACCTCTCCTCAAAAGATTAATGAGATGAAGAGTTTTACTCCCACATGTAAGTGAGACTGCAGTAACGTAATATGGTAGGCCAAATAAAGTAATGTTGAATCTTGAAATAATTTGTAACACTAACGATTTTTACACTAGCCCTGTTTTTTTCTGTGTTCTGCCCCCATTTCAATACACAAAAAACCCACATCTTTACTTATCTGATGATATTCAGTTTGACTTTGCCGTGATTAGAAACCAGATACTAGGGCTAGGGCCTTGTTTGGTGAAATCCAATGCGAATACACCGCCGCCTATTTTAGGGCACCCCATTCGCTAGTGTCTTTTTGGGACTGTGCAGCGCACGTCTCACGATTTCCTGTCTTTTATGCTTTCCTGCTTGTACAGTGCTGTGTCTTGACGTATATGTACAGTACGTGTGTGTTATTTGTTGTGATTGTTTGTGTGCATTGGTTATTTGCATCCATGCATTGTTGCTCCCTCTGCATGAGGCAAATTGTCCCGATGTGACACTGTACATTGTCACATTGCTTATTGTCATACCACGGACTGTATGACACCCAAGAGTCAGCGGAATATCCGTGGAACAATTAAACGAATTAAAGCTGTGTGTTCCGTGTGATGAAATATTGGGTGGGGATTTAACAGGTTGTCGAAGGTCAACAACAAATGTCCCACATGAGGGAAATCCACTCCACTCCACTCCGATCCACTCCAGTCTGTTCCTTGTTTATCAACACTCGAGGTAGCACTCCAAGGTTACGGTGTGTTGTTTATGTGTGTGAGCGTAGTATATGTATATTTCCCTGTCTGTGTGTGTGTGTGTGTGTGTGTGTGTGTGTGTGTGTGTGTGTGTGTGTGTGTGTGCGTGTCGTGTGTGTGTGTGTGTGTGTGTGTGTGTGTGTGTGTGTGTGTGTGTGTGTGTGTGTGTGTGTGTGTGTGTGTGTGTGTGTGTGTGTGTGTGTGTGTGTGTGTGTGTGTGTGTTTGTGTGTTACCCACAGTAAGTCCTGGAGCACCAGTGTGTGCTCAGAGGAAACAGTATGACGGCGAGGTCAGTGCAGGCGTCTGCGTGTCTCTACTCCGGTCCAAACAACGTCACTCCTCCCCGTGAGACGCTCTCCTGATGACGCCATCTGCAGACAATGGACCACGTGCAGCGCTAACATGGGAGCCCCTGCTCGGTTGGCCAAGGTTTATAAAGGTGGTAAAGTGTCTTATTTTTCATGTAAGCCGTTCTCTTGCTTTAAGACAAGTTAAAAGAGGGAGCATGTCGCTAAGCTAGTGCAAGTCAATGGATCCGTGTAGCATGCCATTGACTTTCACTAGCTTAGCGACAGTACTGAGAGCCTTAAGTAACTATTAAGACATAGACATTACAATGTTGGTGACAGTAGGGTTATACAGTAACATAGACTCTGCGCCAAGGGTTTAAACATGTTACTGCTGCTGCACTCCACTATTTTTTTCCCGCTGTAAACCTTTTTATTATTATTATTTTTAAAGATATTTGCTGGGCATTTTATGCCTTTATTGTGACAGGACAGTTACAGAGGGACAGGAAAGGAGCGGGGCCAGAGAGAGACAGGAAAGGATCGGCAGACGACCCGGGCCGGAACCAAACCCGGGTCGCCAGCGCAGCAACCCAGTGCCCCACCGTTAGGCCACGGCAGGGCCCTGCTGTAAGGGGTCTTACACACCAGGGCGGTAAAGCGTCGCGGAACGGCCGCGTTTTTTACCGGCGTCTGTGAAAATACATTGAAACCTATCTGTCCTTACACACCAACCGGCGGTAGTCGGGTGTCAGCGGCACGGGAGCCGGCTACGCGCCGCGCTGCATTTGAAAAATAGAATTCGAGCGTATTTTTCACGCCGGCGACCGGCGGTGTCTCATTCAAATGAATGGCAAAGTAGCACGCTAGCTTTAGCTGTGGGGTTTTTTTGAACAGGACTGGCCGCGCACGCCGACGCTGTCAGTGTGAAAGGCAGAGAAAAACACACCGGCTGAAACTAAGCAGAAAGACTGCGTTCGTCCCGCGACCGTTCCGTTCCGCCTTGGTATGTTTTTGGCCCTAAAAGTTGAGAAAGCCTCATTTTGGCAGCCCAAAAGTGAGGATGAGAATGCACCATAGTACCCCCCTGGTGCTGTTCACTAAAAAGTCTGCGTAAAAAACACATTACTATAGCTTTAAAAAAGAGTAATTGGTCTGTACAACCTAGTCATAGCAGTAGAGCCAGTTCAGCCAGATTCAAATGCACACCAACCCACATGTGGAGTGCTTTGCTGTTCACTAAGAAGTCTAAGGAAACAATTTTCTCCTTCCGTCTACAATCCATTCGTTTTGAAGAACCGCTCAAGATAAAATCCGTTCAAAGACCGAAACGTTCGGCTCGATAAGACGGATTGGATTTGTATTTTTCACAGGGGTACCTCAAACTCTGTAGCGCCACCAGCAGGTCAAAGTTGCAAGTACATTACATGCTGTAACTTTTGAACCGTTGGTCAGAATTTCATAAACTTGGTATCCCTGGAATCCTTGGACCAAGCCGAATCCAATGCACCCTATGACGTCATTTTCCGCCTGGGAAAGTTTTTCCGCCATTTTGAATTTTGTAAAAATCAATAAAAATTATGCCACGGCCTCAATTTTTGACCGATCATCACGAAAATTTTATGAGGGCATCTTTGGACTGAGATACATCTACCCTAAAAATTCTGGAACAATTGATTCAACCGTCTCCAAACAGGAGCCAATCAAATTTGGCTGCAAAGACGCCAAACAGGAAGTGAGCTTATATCTCGGCAACGGCTACTTGTGTCAGAACCCAACTTTATATACATCATCAAGACTATCCCTTGAGGAGACATAACAATTTTCGTGTAAATGCGCCACTAGGGGGCGCTACAATAAGCAAAAATGTGTTTTTGCCCTTATTTGCCCGTATTGACTTCCCAGGAGTACTAAACTTTGTATTAGTTTTGCTGCTACTAAGTATTGTACCCGAAACACAATTTCATTGCCTTTTTGACAATGACAATAAACTCTTGATTGATTGATTGATTGATTGATATTGAATTCATCAAACGCTTGGTATCACTGAAATCCTTGGGTCAAGCCAAATCCAACGCATACTATGATGTCATATTTAGCATCAGGAATTCCCCGCCATTTTGACATCACAAAAATCAATAAAAATGATGCTTCGCCCACAGTTTTTGTCTGCTCGTCCTACATTTTTTAAAATCAGATCACCATTGGACTATTCTGCACCTATGCTGAAATCGTACAGAGCAATAGATGAAAGTATGGGCGCACAGCAGCCAATCAAAATTGACAAGAAAGGCAAACGCACCGTCGAAACAGGAAGTTAGCTCATATCTCAGCAACGTCTTGACAGATCTTAACGAAATTTCTCACATATGATCTCCAGTACACCCAGATGGTACCTACCAAATTCAATGCAATACAGCCACTGGGGGGCGCTACAGTTAGTGGAAATGTGTTTTTGCCAATATGATACATAAATAACAGGAAGTTAGCTCATGTATAGATGGTTAACTGTATGCTGTGTATGCATGTAGAGCAGCATATGCATGAAGGGCAATTCATGCATGAAAGGCAAGGCATGCATGAAGGGCAACGAATGCAAGACGGGCAAGCATACTCCAGCATTTTCTGCGAGGAAATGCAATCTATTTTTTAATTAATCGTTTTCAAAATGCAGGGGTGAGGCATAGATGCAATTTCGTTGTGTGCAGTGAGAACTTGTGTGCTGTGAACTGTTGCGTCACAATGACATTGTGAAGAAAAAGCAATACAGTCCACGCAAATGGAGCTTGTCCTCAGTGTATTCTGCCACTGGTCTCTTGGTTGGTCTGCCGCACTCACACACGCACACACACAGCACTTTGTGTGAACCTAAGTTGCATTTAAATGTGCTGAAATAAATAAAGATTACTCACTCACTCACTCCCCTCGCCCCTCCCCCACCCCCCTCCTCTTTCGGCACCTGTATCTGCTGCTGCTGCTGCTGACTATCTGGTGCTCCAGTGAAAGCAGCCCCGGTACAAAGAGGGCCTGACAGGGGGGCTTTTTCACGGGATCGTGTCCACACACTCTGCCTCCCTGACCCCCTGCCAAAGCCCTCGGCCCACCCCACTCCACCCCCTCAACCCCTCCAGTGTTCCGCTGTGTCCCCGGTGACCCATGTGTCTGTCACTCCGCGACCTTTCACCCCCCGGTTGGTGCAGGTTGCGGCCTTATTTTGACTCCTTGGCCCCTCTCTCTCTCTCTTGCTTGGCCCATTCGACTCTCCACCTCTGTCTCTTCTTCTCCTCCTCTTCTCCTCCTCCGTCCGTGCCTTGTCCCCAGTTGCGCCTCCATGTGTGTGCCTCCTCTTTGGCACAGAGGTGAGGAGCTACCCCACCCCCCGTTCTTCATCAGCTGGGGTGATCTGCTACCCCCCCCCGTCTTGTGCGGACCTTTGGGGCCTCGTGGAGGCCACTCACCCTGTCGCCCTCTATGGCCCTCTCACCCATGGCTTTTTCTGTACGGAGACCGCCAGTCTTGGCCCGGGTGATGCCCACCCACCCCTACCCTTTATGGGTGGGGGATAACCTTTCTCTCCATCTCTTGTCTCTGTCTCTATGTATCTCTTTCTCTTTACATTTCTTTCTCCTTTTCTGCCTCTCTTTCTTTCCCTCTCTCTCTCTCTCATGCCCTGGGTGATGCCCATCCACCTCTGCCCTGTATGGGTGGGGAATAACCTTTCTCTCCTCTCTGTCCCTATTTTTCTCTTTCTCTTAACATTTCTTTCTCCTTTTCTCCTTCTCTCTTTCTTTCCCTCTCTCTCATGCCCTGGGTGATGCCCATCCACCTCTGCCCTGTACGGGTGGGGAATAACCTTTCTCTTTACCCTCTGCATCTCTTGTCTCTGTCCCTATTTTTCTCTTTCTCTTAACATTTCTTTCTCCTTTTCTCCTTCTCTCTTTCTTTCCCTCTCTCTCATGCCCTGCGTGATGCCCACCCACCTCTGCTCTGTATGGGTGGGGAATAACCTTTCTCTCCTCTCTCTGTATGTCTTTTCTTTTTCACTATTTCTTTCCCCGTCTCTCTCTCTCCTGCCTTGCGTGATGCCCACCCACCTCTGCCCTGTATGCCCTGTAACCTCTCTCTTCTCCCTGTATCTCTCTCTCTTTTTCTCCCTTTCTTATTGTTGCTCTTGCTTTCCATCTCTCTTTTATGGCCTGGGCAATACCCACCCACCCCTGCCCTATATATGGGTGGATAATAACCTCTCTCATCTTCTCTCTCTGTCTGTGTCCTTATTCATCTATCTGTCTCTCTATTCCTTTCTATAGTTGTTTTCTACTATTTTTGTTTCTTTTTTCTCCCTCGCTCTCTCTTTCTCATGGTCTGTCAGCTACCCACCCCACCCCTGCATGGATAACCTCCTGATACCTAGGGCCTAGGACCTATACTAAGAAGCTGGTTCAGGAGTAAACCAGGTAAATCTCCTTATAGAAGAAGACAATGAGGACGCCAGGCTCTTCTATTAGAAGATTTTCCTATTAACTCGACCTGGTTTACTAGGGAACCAGCTTCTTAGTATACTATAGGCCCCTGACTGACAATTCCTCCATTAGCACCTCACGTGTCCCCTCTCTCCCTGTCTGTAGACGTGGCAGTCATTCTCTCCTTCTGTATCACATACTACATGTCTGTATCACATAATTTATTACATTCATTGTCATGTATCTTCACCTTTCTGACGTTCTTTCGTTCGTTTGTTCGTTCGTTCTTTCTCTTTATTTCTTTCTTTCTTTCCTTCTTTCTTTCTTTCTTTCTTTCTTTCTTTCTTTCTTTCTTTTCTTTCCTTTTCTCCTTTCTTTCTCCTTTTTCTTTTCTTTCTTTTCTTTTTTTCTCTCTTTCTTTCTTTCTTTCTTTCTTTCTTTCTTTCTTTCTTTCTTTCTTTCTTTCTTTCTTTCTTTCTTTCTTTCTTTCTCTCTTTCTTTCTTTCTTCCAGTGACTCACGGAGATGAGCATGCCTCTATCTGTCCTCTGTCCCAGTCATCCATCCATCATCTCTCATCCTGCCATTAATCCTCCTTTTTCCTCTCCTCCCCCCTCCTGTCATCTCTCTCTCCCAGTGTCTCTCTTTCTCTCTCTCTTTCTCCCCCCCACCTCTCTCGCTCTTCCGCTCTGAGGATTGCTTGCTTGCTTGACTTGACGACGACTCTCCCCTTCTCTCTCTCTCTCTCTTCTCTCTCATTCTCTCTCTCTCTCTCTCTCTCTCTCTCTCTCTCTCTCTCTCTCTCTCTCTCTCTCTCTCTCTCTCTCTCTCTCTCTCTCTCTTCTCTCTCTCTATCTCTCTCATTCTCTCTCTCTCTCTCTCTCTCTCTCTCTCTCTCTCTCTCTCTCTCTCTCTCTCTCTCTCTTTCATTCTCTCTCTCTCTCCTCTCCTCCTCCTCTGCACTGATGCACTCCTCCTTTGCCATTAATAAAAATTTTATACCAAGTCAGGAAATGCATTTCCATCCGGAGCGACTGGAGGCACTCAGACAGACAGGAAATGAGCGCTTGGCAGCCAGCCAGCCCAGCTATTTTCGAGGGGGCCCGAGCAGAGCCAATCATCATCCAGAGGGCCCTGGTCAGCTAATGGACCGCCAGCGGAACCTCCGCTGCAGGATCAGAAACAATTACGGCCAGCCGGGAGGGACTGGCCAGGAGAGAGAGAGAAAGAGAGAGAGATGAGAGAGAGAGAGAGAGAGAGAGAGAGAGAGAGAGAGAGAGAGAGAGAGAGAGATGTGAGAGAGAGAAAAATGAGAGAGAGAGGGTGGAGAGAGAGAGAGAGATGGGAGAGAGAGAGAAATGAGAGGGAGAGGGAGGGAGATGACAAAGGAGTGAGAGAGCGAGAGAGATGAGAAAGAGAGGGGGGGGAGATAATGAGAGAGAGAGAGAGAGAGAGAGATTGAGAAAGGGGGATGACGAGAGAGAGATAGGAACCCTGTGCTTTGCAATAATGTGTTCTGTGTGTGTGCAAGTGCATGTGCGTGAGTGTGTGATTGTGTGCACATGTGTGTGCATGTCTGTGTGTATCCATGCATGCACATGCATTTTCTTGTAAATCTTGTATTGTTTTGATTTTCTTTTTAATCTTAGTGTGACCGTGTTGCAGACTACACAAACACATGTGTATAGGTCATGATGACTGTACAGTATTCATATGCATTAATATGTATTGTGGCATACGTAGCTGTGTGTATGTACAGTAGCTCTGTGACACACGTTGCTGTGTC
>NC_085863.1:15918963-15926463 GCF_034702125.1 Engraulis encrasicolus | reverse complement strand
ATGTATATGTATATGTATATGTATATGTATATGTATATGTATATGTATATGTATATGTATATATACTGTATATATATATATAGGCTACCATATGTACAGTATATCTATACAGTATATATATGGATGTACTGTGTAGGCCTAAGTTGTGTTTGGAATATATACATACATAAATAGGCTAGGTGCATATATGCATGCATACATTCATACATACATAGATGCATACATAGATGCACACATACATACATACATACATACATACATACATACATACATACATACATACATACATACATACATACATACATACATACATACATACATACATACATTCATACATACATACATACATACATACATACATACATACATACATACATACATACATACATACATACATACATACATACATAGAGTCTGCAATTTGATCTATATGTTTGTTGAACCCCATTGCAATAAATCTGAAGAAGGCCAAGGCCAGATCACCCCACCCCTAACCTTAATCTAAGGATGTGCTTTTAGTTTAACCATTGACAACAACTCTGTTCTTTATTCTTTTCTTTTCTTTCTTTCTTTCTTTCTTTCTTTCTTTCTTTCTTTCTTTCTTTCTTTCTTTCTTTCTTTCTCTCTTTCTCTCTTTCTTTCTGTCTTCCTTTCTTTCTTTCTGTCTTTCTTTCTTTCTTTCCGCACGGCCATTGCCTTAGCTTATGTAATGATTGCCAATGCCTGTGTGGTAGTCAAACCCCTCCCCCACCTCCAACCCCCCTCCCCCCCTCCCCCCGGGCCGGCCTCCTCCTGAATGATAAAGCCATCATCAGGAGAGCAGATGAGCTCTTCAGATGCAGCAGGGCCGGCCCGGCCGGAAAAGAAACTCAACCCCAGCAGGAAGCACGAGCACTTTGGCGGAATGCTGGATTGCAGAAACAGATCCCACGTTTGAGGAGAGGAGAACACGACCAGCCCTTTTTGTTTCATTGAGTCGTTCATTTTTGTATTACGTTTGGTATTTATTTAGGATGATCATCGTCAGGGTAACTTCATGTACAAATCTGTGTTTGGGGCGCTCAGGTTAGAGTGACTGATTTCGGTTAGCTTAGTAAACTCTGCAAAATCGCCCATAGCGGTCAAAAGTATTGCACTGTAGTCTAGCCCTCTAGTAGCCCTTGTCTTTGTAAGATCGCCACAACAGGCACCAGCCCGGGCCCACCAATGAGTTTTTCTCCCCACTGTTTTATTCTTTCAGACAGCCTTTGGGCAGTACAGTACAGTGGAGACAGCAGAATGACCATTGCTTATGTAAAGCGGTTGATTGGTCATTGTATTATATACTAATGATGATAATAATAATAATAATACATTTATTTTATATAGCGCTTTTCATGGAACCCAAAGACGATTTACAGATAGGCCCAGGCCATAAACAAATAACATACAAACACCCAAAGACATTCAAAACAGGGACACAACAAAAATAGACGGCAATGAAAAGTTTAAGTCCATGATGAAATGGAACAGTCAGTGGAGACTGTTCTATATAGTGCAGAGGCAATGGCAGGGGCACTGCCAGAAGTTTTAGGCCACATGAAAGATTCGAATTTTGGGACCCTTTAAGGGCCCCTATCAGTGCTGTCAGTGCTTGGGCCCTTAGAATCTGTAACCAACGGCACCCATGGGCAATGGTTTGGTCCCACCCACAGCTCTCATCCTGCCAGTGTTGCCAATTGAGCGACTCTGGTGTCTCTGGTGACTAAAAAGTTCATCTAGCAACTTGTTCTTGACGAATCTGGCGACTTAAAGACGTGTCTTTTCAGAGTCAAAATAATTGTTATTGAACATAATTGTAACTATGCGCTGCTGTCAGAATTGTTCCTCATGGATAAGGAAGGCTGTAGATTAGCTATGATCTCTAAAACGTAGCTAGCACTGCTCTCTTCATTATCAATAGCCATTTAGGCACGTTGTCTAGAGATCAGCGTGCCATGGGTGACCCTGTGATATCATACCATACATAACGTAACTTCATGGGTGACCCTGTGATATCTTACCGTACATAATGTCACGACTTTTCAGAGAACCAGTAGTAACTTACTGTGATTTTTCGTTTTTTTTTGCAACACTGCATCCTGCTATCTGAATCGAAGGATTCCTGACTGATATTTCAGAATATTTCAGCGATTTTGGTAGTCCTGATCAGAGTAGAGTGTGGCTGGCCACGAATTACACAAGTACCAACAGTGGACTATTATATGACTATGACTAAAATGACTATTATATTCTTGTCACACCCTGATGAAGACTCTGTGTGGTTGAAACTGGTCAACGTTTTTAGACTATGCCCCAATTAATCAGAAAGGCTTTTTAACTTTATGAACGTTACCCCTCTTTTGTCTCCTGTGCAAGAGTTGCCTGAAGAAGGCCCAGTCGCCACCAAGTTGTTGAAGAAGGGACGTCTGTGTGTTGACTTCAAGAGCACCAGCATAACCTATTGGAGTTAACTGGTTCATGTAAGGAGAGCGCTCAGCATTTCTCCCTCTAAAGACTAATACATGAAGTTGGGGCGGACTGGGAGCCTAAAGTTATTGGGGAATTGGCAGTTTCCTTCTCCCTGTTTTCTGTGAGTGTGTTGGTGGCAGGGTGGGATCAGAGTATCCCTCTGTGTTCAACCATTACATCCTCTACACATTATTAATGATTCATCACAGCCTCAGACAACGTGGCATCATGAGAATACGGTCAATAACGCGCATGGAAATAGTGTTTTCCTGTGAAAGGGTTATCACTCTTCCAAATGGCTGCCTCACACGTTGCAACAGCAAATGACATAGAATAATAGCATGCCTTTTGTTATGAGGGCCGTCTGCCTCAGATCAGAATCAATATTGGTCATATTGGTGACAAAAGACCTATCGCCTGAATTCTTGGAAACACCAGGAAAAAAAAATCTTGTAATCATGGAATGGAACCCATTATTTCCTCAGGGTGGAGAGGTGGGGGACAAAGTACCCCTGTAGCCTGTCAGCATTCATAATAATGTAATCATTGGTCGTTGTTTCACAATGGCTAAGGCAGTTGGCTGATCTCTCAGGCTTTGGCACTGAAATTCTTTCATTTTTTATTACATCACTCGAAAGATTCACAATTAGTGAATTCACAATTCAGATTCACAATTTTGCTCGTGTTTTATTTATATTTTATTAAAGGATCCCCATTAGCTTGTGACATAGCAGTTTGCTAGACCTCCTGGGGTCCTAATTCAAAATAGATCACAACATTTCGCTGTTGCTCCTCTATAATATTTTGCTCATGGGTCTCTCCGCTATAATAATTGCCTCATAGTCATGTAGCAGGCTTTTAGCAGCGCACGTGGATGGACTGTGGACTAACGGGCGCATATTGACCAGCTCTCGTTGAATTCTCCTGTGTGCATATGCACACATAATTGATCTCAGAGAGATAGAGAGACAGAGGTCTCTCAGACAGCACTCGTTCACAGCACTACTACCCAACCCCCATCTCCATTCTCCAATCTCCCGCCCTCTCTCTCTCTCTCTCTCTCTGCATCCATCCACCCTAGCATCATTCTCATCCCTCCATCCCTCCCTCTCAGTCTCTCGTTCACTCACTCCACTGAGTATCTGGGAGAGAGTAATGCTCTCCTCCAGTGAGTGGTGAGAGAGAGAGAGAGAGAGAGAAGAGAGAGAAAGAGAGGGAGGAAGAGAGAGATAGAGAGAGAGAGAGAGAGAGAGAGAGAGAGAGAGAGAGAGAGAGAGAGAGAGAGAGAGAGAGAAAGAAGAGAGAGAAAGAGAGGGAGGAAGAGATAGAGGCTTTGAAAGGAATGAGTGAGGGAAAGAAACGGAATAAGAGAGACAGGGCTTACTGAAAGGAGAGAGAGAGAGAGAAAGAGAGAGAGAGAGAGAGAGAGAGAGAGAGAGAGAGAGAGAGAGAGAGAGAGAGAGAGAGAGAGAGAGAGAGAGAGAGAGAGAGGCGCTGATGTCAGACAGTGGCAGTGCGGAGTGTGGGTTTATCGATTCTCTGGCACCCGGGATGCCGGAATGACGAGACCGGAGATGAAGTGGGGGTGGTGGGGGTGTGTGTGTGTGTGTGTGTGTGTGTGTGTGTGTGTGTGTGTGTGTGTGTGTGTGTGTGTGTGTGTGTGTGTGTGTGTGCATGAGTGTGTGTGTGGTGGGATGGAGTGCGGAGGCGAGAGCAGTGATGGAGCCCTGGGTTGGGCAGGAGAGAGAGAGAGGACGTGAGGCAAGTCAGGAGGCAGGCAGACAGGCCGGATGGCCGGATGGGTGGATGGGTGGGTGAGTGGGCTGGTGGCTGAGTAGAAGAGTTGTTTTATGGACCTAACGCTCGTCTTAATCATGCACGTCCGTCCTCTTACCTCTTACAGCGCTACTGTACACAGTAGAGTATGTGGAGGATGTTTATTCTAGTCGCCATGTTCACAGACACCCTGGGTGGAGTTGGACTTGAAGTAAAATTCATGCGGTGAAATGTATGTGTGTGTGTGTCTGTTTGTGTGTGTACGTTTAGTTGTGTGTACATTTGGCTTGCCAATATTGCCAGGTTGTGTATCTCATTATGCAGGCAACTCTACAGGGAGATCTAATTTCAGGTCAGCTGTATAAAGATCAAAGAGCTGTTCACATATATTCTATTGCTCTATGTTGCATTACTCTGAGTCTGTGCAGTCCTAGCCAGGCCGTGCCCTCCTAGTGACGCAACACCTTCAGTGTTGCTGCTATTCAGGTCAGGAGCTAATGCAAGTACTTTCCGAGTTCCCTCAAAAACGGGAACTCCTCCCACTTTGTCAGGAAGCACACAACCATTAGCAAACCAAGGGAGGCGGGTCAACCATGCCATTTGGGAAATGGTAACTGTTATGCTCTTTGTCAGACCAAGTCTCGAAGAGATTTTAAAGTCGATGATAATCAGGCTAGTGCAGTCCTGCAGTATACTGCCACCATTATCACATGAGTCCATTTCGAACGAGTCTAGGTGGTTTAATTCTAACTCAGTGACATGTGTGTTACGACCCTTTTTGGGGGAAAACATTGGGAAACGCCAATGCAAGTCAATTGGTGGTGTTGGGAAAGAAAGACAAGGACCTGTAGACTAGCGTTGTTCATGCTCAACATGCCGAAGACGTGTTGTGTTGTCGCCTGTTCAAATAATATAGCCAAATAGCCGTGTCTGAAGCATGGGCTGTGTTCATTTAGGCTAGACCATGTAGCACGTAAGTTAATGAGACATTCGGTTTGTTTTCCTCCAAAAAGGGGCGTAACGCACATTCACGCTCAAAGTACCTGGATGGCCGTTCATGCATATTGACACTATTTAGCTGTCATTTGGGTCCATTTTTGTCGTGACTCAAAGAAGCCAAATACACAGTAGGTAAATAGTGGCACCGCTTCTGGCAGACTGAAGGATTTTGGTGTTTCAGACGGAGTCGTGTAGTGCAGTGTAGTGTAGTGTAGTGTCATCTTGCTGTCCCTCGTTGGCCATCCAGGCGCTCCCATCTCATCTTACAAGCCCCTTCAGCTGCTGCGAGACGGGGGGTAAATTAGGGGGTGAGTCGTGGGGAGGCAGTGATGATGGGGAGGGTGCAGGGACAGAGAGATGGGGGGGTGGGGGCTGTGGGGGGGCGAGGGGCAGTGATGATGGAGAGGGGGCATGGGCAGGGAGATTGGGGGGTGGCGGCTGTGGGCACAGTGATGATGGGGATGGGGCATTGGAGATCGGAGGGTGGTGGCTGTGGGGAGGGCAGTGATGATGGGGAGGGTGGAGGGGCAGGCAGATTTGGGGGTGGTGACTGTGGGGCGGACACTGTTGATGGAGGGCGCATGGGAGATCGGGGGATGGTGGCTGTTGGGAGGTAGTGAGGATGGGGAGGGTGGAGGGGCAGGGGATATTAGGGGGTGGGGGCGCTGTGGGGGGACAGTGGGGAGGGGGCAGGGACAGGGGATCAAAAATGGGCATTGGGCAGGTACATTTCTGTAGATTTACAGTTATTGAAATCAGTACAATTTTGTTCAAATTGGGCGGGATTTAGTGCCTCCAGGTTTTTTTTTGAGCATTATTTGGGCTGGAAATGATCAGACATATGTGGCAACACTGCTGACAGTCTCCCTCTCTCCCTTTACTGTATCTGGCAACACAGCATCTACTGTATGTAGGGGCGGCAGTGTTGGTGGAGAGAACAAGTGGGATTGGTAACACTTTATTTCAGGGATACATCTATTAGCACTAATACATACAATGTGCCTGTATAAGTAACTTGTAAGGCATGTACAAAGCAAAATCAAACATTTGTTAGGCATGTATTCGCAAATGTCTTGTTCATGCACAATAAGGGATTTATTACCAATTTTAACCTTAGTAAGGACCTACAGTAGTAGGCCTTAGCGTTTGCTTAGTACATGCCTTACAAGTTACTTATGCAGGAATAAACATTGCATGTATTAGTGCTAATAGATGTATCCCTAAAACAAAGTGTTACCGTGGGATTTGGGGGGTGGTGATGGGGAGCAGGTGATGAGGAAGAGAGAGGAAGAGGACAGGGGATGAGTCTTATGGGCAGTGTTGCCAAATGCACGATAATTATCGTATTTTCACCATAATTTTGTCCTCAGTACGATCCAAAACACATGATGTATGATATTTTCAGTTTTCATTCAGTTAATTTAGTTGCCTTAAAACAACCATTTGGTTTATGTATGATAATTTCCTCACAAAAAAAAACAATTTTGAGGTCTTGGTATGATAGTTCAGTATTCACCATTTGGCAACAATGCTTATGGGGCATCCTTGGGCGGATAGGGAAGGGGCAGGGGCGGAGCACTGGTTTGGGACAGGGGGGGCGGGAGATGTGTCAGAGGCGTTGGGCCCACGAAATATCATGGAATGGGGCCCCTACAAGATGTTTGGCAATCGAAAGCCACTGGCAGTGGTGTGTGTGTGTGTGTGTGTGTGTGTGTGTGTGTGTGTGTGTGTGTGTGTGTGTGTGTGTGTGTGTGTGTGTGTGTGTGTGTCTGTCTGTCTGTCTGTCTGTCTGTCTGTCTGTGTGTTTGTGTCTGTCTGTCTGTCTGTCTGTGTGTGCGTGTGTGTGCGCGTGTGCGCGCATGTGTGTGTGTGTGTTCTGCATCCCATAGGTAGTCAGCTCCTCTGCAGTTCTCGGCCGTGCTCAGATAGGAAGAAATGTGCCCTCCGAGTTTAACATTTGTCGTGCTTTCTGTAAGATAGATAGATTTTTCAAATTCAAAGGCCAGTTTTTCAAATTCCTCCCAGTAAAGGGGCCAAACTATACGTATGTATTATGGTTGCCGATTGTCAGTGAAAAAAATATGGGACACTTCATTGAGGTGGGGGGTCTGGGGGTCCTCCCCCAGAGAGCCTGAATGAGTCTGACTCTGAACGAATGAGGAAAGACAGAAGGAAGGAAGGAAGGGAGGAAGGAAGGAAGTAAGGAAGGAAGGAAGGAAGGAGTCGAGGAGTCAT
>NC_085863.1:15896463-15911463 GCF_034702125.1 Engraulis encrasicolus | reverse complement strand
TATTCTCTTGTTAGAGTTCCTTTGCTATATTTTTGTATGCACATAGGATGGTATTTGTATTGTATTTTTTAATTCTATTGGTTTTTCTATTATTAATAATAGTACATGCTATTGTTATTGTTACTAATATTATGTTTATTATTGATTATTGTTGGACGTTTGGGATGGTTTCAAATGGCACAGAAGGAAAAATTGGGCATTTTTGTGTGCGTGTGCGTGTGCGTGTGTGTCTGTGTCTGTGTCTGTGTGTGTGTGCTTGTGTGTGCATGCATGCGTGCGCATGCGTGCGTGCGTGCGTTCATACGTGCGTGCACTTGTGTGTGTGTATGCATTCGTGTGTGCACATTTGTGTCTGTCTGAGGGAAGGGGTTTGACTGTGAGTATGAGAAAGACAGAGAGAGAGAAAGGAAGTGTTCTCAACCACTCATGACTGCATCTTAAAGTCAGAAACATAATCATAAACACAAGCATCTTTTCAGTCCACTCAGTCACAACCCTTTGCTCCGGTGATGATAAGCACTACTACGATCCTATTAGTGAGGCTGCCTATTACATTTATTTTAAACACACACACACACACACACACACACACACACACACACACACACACACACACACACACACACACACACACACACACACACACACACACACACACACACACACACACACACACACACACACACACACACAGGTTCTTCCCATTCCACATTACATACCCCAACGTCAACAGTGGCCATAATCCAAGGATGAAGTGTATGTAAGGTACATGCAGTTTTGTTACATGCCTGTCTTCTGTTTGTTTATTTGTTTGTTTGTCTGTTTGTTTGTTTTTTTGTTTGCTTGTTTGTTTTGGTTTTTAAAGGGAAAGCCTTTCCGCTGCTGCCTGCAGGCTCTCGTCGAGGAACTAAAACATTCCCCCGGCCCAGTGGTTCCCAAACTTGGTCTGTGGGGACCCCCTTTTGGATTTAAGAATATTTTTTTGCAACCCCACCCCCCCCCCCCCCCCACACACACACACACATCCACCATAGTCTTAGCCTAGCAATGGATTTCTAGCAATATTAGCCGACAACCTATTAATGGAAAATCTAGCAATATTAATGGCCAAAGAATTGTTTAGGCAATTTTTGTCCATTAATATTGCTATATTTCCATTAATTTCCATTAATATTTTTGCTATGTTAATTAATATCGCTAGATTTTTCATGAATAGTTTGTCCGCCAATATCGCTAGAAATCCACAGGACAGCAAATGCAGTTATTAGCTGTTAGCTGTTAACCTGTGAATTTACCATTTTAATGTAATGTCCCTTTTGTCCGCGACACCCCTTGTCAGTACCTCCGCGACACCCCTCCACATCCACCCCCCACCCCCCACTGAAGGGGTCCCGACCCCCTAGTTTGGGAACCACTGCCCTGGTCGATTAGGACGTATTGCTTTGGTACAAATGGGCATCTTGTATGTTGTAACAGAATTTAAGGAAAATATATGGACATATATAAATATAGAATTCTATATAAAAGAAGAATTATATATATAAATATATATATATACATTTTACACGTTTATTTTTTTTTCCTTTGCCGCTATTGTTGATGAGTCACAGATATTTATTTAAATGGTTGAGCAAGAAGTATTTATTTTAAAGGTGAATGATGAAAATGTTTGACCTTTGTAATGACCTTTGGCTCTGTTTGTTTCCTGGAGTGGAGTGGTGGCCATTACCCCTGTGGCTGAAGACAAATAAAAAGTGTTTTGAAATGGCAACATCATGAGTGAATCTTTCATTTTTAAAAAAATATATTTTTAGGGCTTTTGTGCCTTTATATATGGTAGGATAGTGAGAGAGGGAGAGGAAACAAGTGGGGAGAGAGAGATGGGGAAGGATCGGCAAATGACCCAGGCTGGAATCGAATCCAGGTCGCCAATGTAGTAACCAGGCGCCCTACCATTACCGCACAGATACACTTACCGTGACAAGAGCGAGGCGAGCGACGGAAGTAATTGACTTTGTATTGAGTCGCGAGACAAAAGCGATTCTGGAGACTAGAGCGATTTGCGCGACGAGCGCGACAGTTTTAAGTTTAAATCCTTTCAACTTTCTATGACACTGTTCGGCAACAAGCCGCGATAGCCAATGACTGTAGAGAGGTCAGTGACCACAGCCAATGGGAATGTTTGAATACTTTGCCTTCTGCTTGTAACGGACATACTGTAGTCTCTTCAATCGCGCATCACTCTGTCACTTGAATCGCATGGCGCCTGGTCTATTCGTGCGGTTAGGCCACAGTAAGGCAGAATCTTTCATTTTTAATACTATCAGAGGGATGTGTCTGTGTAGTGCAGTGATTCTCAAAGTGTGGTCCGGGGACCACTGGGGTCCAAGAGAAGATTTCAACTTTTCCAAGACAAGCTAGCAGTAGGCTATATTTGTAACATAATTACAAAGCTAAACATAGCTAAAGTCCTATTTTCACCACAATAAGAGGTTTGTGATGTGAATAAAAATAAGTATTATTCTGAATCGAAATTAGCAGTGTCAAATTAGCACCCGTAGACTGTCAATTCAGTTGACAGGTGGTCCGTGTACATTTTTTGGGGGGACAAAGTGGTCCTCAGTCTGAAAAGGTTTGAGAAACCTTGCTGTAGTGTAATGGCTTTTAGATCTGCTGGAGAGTGCCTGTCTCCCACCAAGTTGCAATAATGTCACAGGTTCATGTCGCAGTCTGGACAAAGTAGAAAACCTCCTTCTAGCTTTCCAACAAAACCCACACATGATGCATGCATCGCACACACACGCACACACACACACACACACACACACACACACACACACACACACACACACACACACACACACACACACACACACACACACACGCACACACATTCTTACAGGCAGACAGACACGCACACAGACACAGACACAGACACACAGACACAGACACACAGACACACACACACACACACACACACACACACACACACACACACACACACACACACACACACACACACACACACACACACACACACACACACACACACACACACACACACAGTAAAATAAAAGTGCAATGTATCATGGACAATATTTTTTGATGAGATGGCTGTGTTGTTGTGTATGAGAAAAAGAGGAGTGAAAGAGTGCATTAGTTGCATATTTTACACAAACGAGAGGGCGTGTTTGAGCCTATACTGTATGTCTGCTTGTGTTGGTGAAAGATGTGAATATCTACTATGTACTGTGTGGACAAGCAAGATAAAATGCCCGTAAGTGTCTGTGTAAAAGTGTTTGTGTGTTTGTATGAGTGTGTGCATGCATGCGTGTGAGTGTGCTCGTATGTGTACATGTGCTTGCACACAGAGCCGCTGGCAGCTTTTGCTGGGCCCAGGACAAAGTCATCTTAAAGGGATCCCTACCCAATACATACAATGTAATGGGGACCCATTTCTGGGCCCCCTATTTTCCCAGGTCCGGGACAACATACCCCTTTGTCCCACCCTATCAGCGGACCTGCATGCGTGTGTACTCTATGTGCACGTGTGTGTGTATTCATGTGAGTGTGTGTGTGTTGTGTGTACTGTACATGCATGTGTTTGATTGAGAGCATTTCTGTAGTCTTGCCCAAGGGGTCTGCGGCCTCTTGCTGAGGGACCTTGGTCTGTCTGTCAGCGTTGCCAGATTGGGCTGTTTCCTGCAAACTGGGCTGCTTAAGACGGCTGTCTGCAGTTCAAAAACGGGCATTGGGCGTGTTTTCCTGTAGATTTATGGCCACAAAAATCCAATCAATACAATTTGTTTGAAATTGGGTGGGATGTAGTGCCTCCAGGTGGTTTTTGATCATTTTTTTAGGCTGGAAATAATCAGAAAGATCTGGCAGCCCTGCTGTCTGTCTCCCTCTTTCCCTTTACAGTACTCCCTACTCCATTCCCTCTGCCCTGCTTGCCTCATTAATTAGTCATCAAGGCCAGCCTGGCCTAATGGCTTCTGAGAAGAGGAGAGAAGCGCATATACTCATCTGCAAGTGTATACAGTATGTACTGTATGTATACTGTATCTGTGTGTGTGTGTGTGTGTGTGTGTGTGTGTGTGTGTGTGTGTGTGTGTGTGTGTGTGTGTGTGTGTGTGTGTGTGTGTGTGTGTGTGTGTTTGTGTGCACATATGTGTGTGTGAGGATGGTGACTGTGTGACGCTTAGACAGACAGACAGAAAGGCAGGCAGACAGAAATGTAGACATACAGACAGTGTGTGTGTGTTTGACAGCAAAGAGAGATCCCTTTAACCTGTCCTCTCATCGTGGATAAAAACAAAGTGCATTAGGAGATCTCTCATGAGTTCTGTCCCCATACCAAGCCTTCCCCTCCCCCCACTGCTACTCCCCATCCCTCTCCTTTCCCCTCACCCATTTGTATACCTCACCCCTGCCACACGAGAACTCACAGAAATATCTTAACCCATTGATTCTGGATGTGGCGTACTGTACACGCGGCATTGATCTATAGGTGCCTGGAGCGACGTATATGCAGCATTCAGGCACATGAGATTTGAGATTTAAAAAAAAAAAATGTGGTTATGTGAAAGCTGAATGAACACATTCTAATACAAGAGGAGGATGTTGGATATTCCCAAAAAGGCTTGGGCATTTAGCAGTCGTTTTTTTTTTTCAGTTGAAATGGGTTAAACGAACACAAAATTGGAAATTGGAACATAAAAATTTGTGGCAGTTTCATGGATTTGGCCTAAATTCTGTGATGGTCCCACAGAAGTGCTGTTCTTATGTTCAACCCATAGAAGGTGTCAGACAGTGGTTAAATACTATAGATATCAAGACATCTTGACAACTGGTTAAGTGTTTTTTGGCCACAGTGTTTTTGTGAGGTACGCAAGAGCATGGATAAGGCTGGGGGAGGGTGGTGACGTGGTGTACATGAGATGTCACAAATAATAATAATTGTTTGCAAAAATAATTTGCTAAATCATTCAAAAAAAATAATCAATCAACTAGAAACAATGTGTCAAAAAACAAATAGGAAATTGGAGTGCTTCAGGGTCTTCACCTTTTTTCCTTGGTGCTCATCAGTGTAGGGGCTCTCAAACTTGTTCAGGGTGGAGGAAATCAGATTGTAGTTAAAATGGTAAAAAAATGTAGTCAAACAGTATAAAAATTGCAACCTTGAGTGTCTCGGATTTCCTCCACCTAGAAACAATGTGTCTTTATGTGTTACAGTGTTACATAGACTCATCGCTCATCATAGACTTATCGCTTGAAGGACACGTGCCATGTTTATTCCTTGTTTTGCCAAAACCTTTCTAGCACAGAGTAGACCAGACACGAAGCCAAGTTGGTGTCTTGATGTCTGCAATGATGACATCACCCTTCTTCTGAGCTCCACCAGGCACTGACACCATGGCAGCGCCACACCACACTGGGGCAAATTACGCTCACACATACCATAGGTGTCGGAAAGGGGGATGCAGTGGTGCATTTGTGTCTCCACTTTTGGGCTCCCTAAATGAGGCTTTTACAACTTTTAATGGAGACAAATGAGTGGAATGCTGTAGAAAAAGAAATAAAGATTGAAGGAAAAAAAATTCACCACCACTTTAAAACTCGTTCCGGCGGCCTTACGCTCACAGTCTGAAGTGGCCGACCTTTGACCCCTGCGATAACGGATTAGTGTCAGGAGGTCACCTTTTGACCCCGTGTTGGTTTTGGACAGGCAGTGTGTGGCGCGGCGCTCACTGGCCGCTGACCCCAGGGAGTCGCCTCCTCACTCTGCATGGGGGCGGCAGGACAATGTCGCCTGTCCATCAGGGATCAATGCACCTGTCAATCACTTTGGAGAGAAGTGGAGAAGTGGGATCGGAATCTTATCGGACGACCACCACCTCTTCTGGTCTATTTGGGGGTATCATTCGGCAACATAAAGCAACACACTCTATAGCAGAGCTATTCAAATGGCGGCCCTGGGGCCAGATGCGGCCCTTGGACAGCAAGGTTCTGGCCCACTTCAAGCCCCTTCAAATACAGAATCGTTTTTTTTGGAATTTAGAGATAAAAGTATGGGCTCCGTTATCATGCTGGAACGGGACACGGGACATTAAAATGCAGGAAATTACATTACAACCAAAATTTTCTGGGGGAGGACCCCCAGACCCTCCACTTCAATGAAGTTTTTTTCATTGACAGTTGGCAACCATAATACATACTATGTATAGTTCGGCCCCTTTACTGGGAGGATTTTGAAAAAATGGCCCTCGTTGAAATGTAATTGAATACCCCTGTCCTATAGAGACTCATCATCATCATGATAATAATAATTATAATCATCATCATCATCATCATCACTATCATCATTCTCATGGTGTGTTCCTGTGCTCTTTCATCTCAATGTTGTGTAGATAGTGTGCATTCAATTATACTGGGATTTACTTTTATGCCAATTGCACAGGCAATATTGTAATGGCAATAAAAGTTAAAGCCAAAACAATATATTGAAAAAAATCACATTATATGCAAATGTCTCATGTGCAACTGAAATGCCCTGCCCCTGGTGGAGGTGAATGTATTAAAGGTGAAGATATTAATGAAGTAGGAAGCGGGAAAGGCACTTCTGAGTTTACTTTGCTGTGGGGTATGTCCACAGTCACTGGTTGGAGGAGTGGAGTGGACCTGTAGTTTAGAGGAGGGGTCCACTGTCCACTGTTTGAATTTCAGAAAATAGTTTCCAACCTGTTGAGTGATCAACAGTGAACACTGTTCAATATTGCTTAATTAACCCCTTAACGCAGAGCCTCTGTTATAACATTATTGTCAACAAAACGGTAATGACCAAGTCTTAATCGGTTACCTAAGACTCCTAGCATAGTCATCAGTATTGCCAAAAGAAAAGCAGCCAAAGTCAAGCTATTGGCTTGCTGAAAAGTCGCTCGAAGTCGCTAGATGACGTCATGACGTTACGTATGATCTACGCTGATCTACAGAAAACGTGCCCAAAATGCCTTCATCCACAGTACAAATGAGCGGTGCTAGCTACTTTTTGGAGATCAGAGCTAATCTGCAGCCCTGCTTCACCATGGGAAACGCTTCTGATGGCGGCGCAGAGTCACAATTATGTTGAAAACAATGAATTAGTCACTGAAAATGCACGTTGTAAAAAGTCGCCAGATGCACTAAGAAGTCGCTAAAGACGCTAGATTTGTTTTTTAGTCGCCAGGGACGTCAAAAAGTCGCTAAATCTAGCGACAAAGTCGCTAATTTGGTAATACTGATTGTCATAGCAATGTTGTAGTTACATGTTTTCAGCAAAGAGTGAATAGGCCCACTGACGGGCCCATCTGCAGTAATAGGCTACTAAGCATACTGATATGTGTCCTCTAAAGGCCTAGCCTTGCGCAACATCCTACATACTTCCGCCAAGAGACTTGGCTCCGCACTACGTCTGGTAATAGTCTTCTGTGGAGCGAAGTTGAGCGGTAGGATTTGGCCGGTGTTCTGACAGACGGTCTTACATTGTAATTTTGTCCTACAGTAGGATGTTCTGTCAGACATGTCTGTTAAACGGTCCCATCGCCAAAGATAGAGGTCAGACATGTTTGTTCAACAACTTATCCTGATTTTTTTTTAAATTTCCTTCCGCTTCCTGCAATCGTGTCAGATCAAACCTCCAGACCATGAATACGAAATGAAATAGTAGCATTGTGGGATGGTCAGGACCAGGCTACAAAAGCCCCCTTTCTCACTCTGTTAACAGTGTTATAATCACCCTAAGCACTAGGGGTGGAACTGAAAAATGTTCCCCACCAGTCACTGTGGCAGGTAGATTCTAAAATCTACCAGTCACTCACAATTTTTACCAGTCACCATTTTTACTAGTTCATATTTAACCATTCCAAACATTGTAATGCCAAGTACAGTAATGTCGTTTTCTGATCCATACTTTTGTTTCAGAGGTCATAAAGGCTACGCCCTCCTAGTGACGCAACATCTTCAGCGGAGATTCGAGATTTGTAAGTCAATGATAATCAGGCTAGGATTTAGTGGAGAGTTGGGGGATGGAGGGACTGAAAGGGGTAGGTGGGATTGGGGGATGGAGGGAGTGAAAGTGTGGGGGAGTAGAATCAGGGTGGAGGTGGGGGTGAGGAGAGAGTGACAGTGGCCACTGGGCTGAGAGGATCGCATTGTTGTTGGGGTGTGTGTGGGGTTGGCTGGGGAAAGGGAGAAAGTTAGTGTGTGTGTGTGTGTGTGTGTGTGTGTGTGTGTGTGTGTGTGTGTGTGTGTGTGTGTGTGTGTGTGTGTGTGTGTGTGTGTGTGTTTAAGGCAGTGGAGTGTGAAGGCAGGTTGGGGAGGAAGAGGAGGAAGAGAGGGGGAGTGAAGTTTCATCTGGGCTCACCAGTGTTTTTTTTTTTTGCCTCCAATGACGTCTGGAAGGCCTACCCTAATTCTTAACCCTACTCACTAACCCTAAACTTCAATCAAACCCTTAACTCTAAACCCTAACTAGTCTTACCTCTAAGCCTAACCCTTGTTTGGGTGGCGTACAGCAGGCTGGCACACTGCCTTTACAGTAAGTCATCTTTGAGAGCAAAGAACACCAAACACCCTCTGGAGAGGGAGGGTGGTGGGTGGGGCAAGCTGGGGAAGAGGATACTGTTAGTGAAGTGTACCGGTACTTTATTGTCAAAAATATGTAACAAGTATAGAACACACACGCACACACACACACACACACACACACACACACACACACACACACACACACACACACACACACACACACACACACACACACACACACACACACACACACACACACACACACACACACACACAATCTGCTGTAAAGCTAACATACTGATAAGATGATAAGAGAAGGATAAGAGAAGAGGAGGGGTGAGAGTGTGCGATGGGTTGGGTACATAGTTGCCAGACATGACTGATTTCTTGCCCAAAAATGCTCCGAATCTGCCCGGAGGCACAAAATTGCCCATTTTCACTCAATTGTTTTTATTCTGGCCATGAATTTCCAAATCAGCAAAATGCCCCTTTTTTAACCCGCAGGCGATCATCCTTAACAGTCCAACTGGGCGGGAAACTACCCCATCTGGCAACACTGGTTGGGTAGGGTGTAGTCAGGGTGGCTGGACTGGCTGGGCAGTGCTGTGGCTACTGGCTGGCTTCAGCTGTTGACAGGTGGAGGTGTTGTGGAGTGGCAGGCGCCAGGTCGGGCCAGGGGGGGGAATAACAGACGCCGGAGGGGCCGAGGAGTCCAGGAGCCAGACACGCACGCAGGCGCTCACGCAGACGCTCACGCACGCACGCACGCACGCACGCACGCACGCACGCACGCACGCAAAGATATAAGACACACAAAAATGCATGCAGACACACCCAAGGACACATTCAATTATTTAATTAAGCTCATGATGTATCAGAAGGCACATGAAACTGACCACTCGCTTCTCTGTAATTCTTACATCTGCTGTCCATGTGCTTTATGAAATTACCTTTGGTAAAAAAGCAAAACAGCAACAACGAAAACAAACAACAAAAGAAACATTTACCTCAGGGCTTCCCCATCCTTTTCAAATTGTGGCCGACTTGAATTTAATTTTTTCAAATGTTCAGGGCCCACCCCTGAGCCCATCTGAATAAACAATACAACTCAAATTAACAGTCAAAAGCAACACAGTAAACACATATTATTTTGATATTTAGAAAACGATTTCTGGGCCCACTTGAATACCTTAGCTCCCCACCCCCCCAGTGGGCCCCGGCCCATAGTTTGAGAATCACTGATTTACCTGATTTGCATTTAAGTGTGACCAAAGACTTTCTAGGTTCCCTTTCGCACGTCTCTGGTGTGACTGTTGTGGAAAATACTCTGTGTCATCAGTTCCATTCAGCTGAGTTAATTTATGGGGCTGGGCCCGCAGCTAATTTTCAACTGCTGGGCTCTTTGTCCCGAGCTTGTAAATGATTGCGATGGCCTGGTTGGTTCCATTGTATCTATGCATTCAGTGCGACTTTACCCACAGTCACTCAATCACTTTGTACAAACATTGTCGTGAAAGTGTTGCATTTGTATGAGGGAGTCCTGTGGTATGAAAGAGAGTGCTAGATCGGCGTTTAGAGGGGGCGAATTCAACAAGGTGTCAGCTTGAAGTGATGGTTCGGAGTAGATTCACTACTCATTCATATGAACCGTGACATCCATCCAGTAGTCCACTCTTAGTGTTTTCTGGCTTGGGCGAACATTAGCAGAGTTACCGAGCTATTGTATGCTTATTTCGAATAGTTTGGCGGTCATTCACAGTATCTCCAAACATTACCCCACAAAAAGTCATGACACCAAACTTCTACTGTAGTACAAATATGGTCTCTACTCACAAAACGAAGCATCTAGAAGTTTGGAAATAAACCTCCTGGGCTATTTACAAACCTCCAAATGCTTCGTTTTGGGAGTAGAGACCATATTTGTACCACAGTAGAAGTTTGGTGTCATGACATGTGATTTTTGTGAGGTAAAGTTTAGAGATACTGTGACTGCCCGCGAAACTATTCGAAATAAACATACAATAACTTGGTAACTCTGCTAATGTTCGCCCAAGCCAGAAAACACTAAGAGTGGACTACTGGATGGATGTCACAGTTCATATGGCATTAGGGTGAATCTACTCCGAACCATCACTTTAATGATTCCACGAGATGAAGAAGGGGGAGGGGGAGAACGAAGGAGGAGGAGGAGGAGTAGAGGAAGAAGGGACGAGAAGGGGGACGAGAAGACTATAGCAGAGACAGTTTAGATTGAGATGGGACATATGGCGGCCATCTTGGTGACGCCTTCGGAGTGCTATTTCGCGATTAAGTAGACCAGATCTGAGAGTCAATGGGAAAAATTGGGGAAACTGGGTATAGGACGGGGAAGAACCCAGCGGTTGTGAAAACCATATGGTTGAAACCGCCGTGAAAAACTGATCAATCTAGACTGCTTGGTTGTGGTATACGAGTCAAAACAAAGCTTTTTAAGACACTTTTCTAACGTTTTTTTTGACAGAGCGCAGGCGCAGCAGTTCCGTAACGGCACGAGAGCAACGGCTTTTCACAACCGAGCATGCGCTTCATTTCGCGTGCGTCGATGCAGCCAGATGATTGGATCACTGGCATCGCAGCTCAGCAGGCACATTGGCTCTTGCTACCAGAAAGGCGGGAGATGTGCGGGTAGACGCCATATTTGCGTTACGAATCTTCACCGTTACTTTCTATGTACGATTACATGGCTGTCCTATCTCCCCTTCCTATCAAAATCTCTGACTATAGGTAACCATGGAGTAATATTTAGGGGCGGAAAGGATCAGGGATAGATGGTAATGTGGAGGAGAGAGAAAAGAGAGAGAGAGAGAGAGAGAGAGAGAGAGAGAGAGAGAGAGAGAGAGAGAGAGAGAGAGAGAGAGAGAGAGAGAGAGAATCGGAAAAGGGGGTGTGTAATTGTCGAGTGCTAGATTGTGTAGACGGGGGGGGGGTGTGTAATGTAAATGAATGTGTGTTGGTACAGGACTCTTGTGTGTTGGTATGTGTGTTGGTAAAGGGTGTAATGTTGGGAGTGTAGATGTGGAGAGGTAGATTTGATGTAAATGGATGTGTGTTGAGAAGGGGGAGGGCTGCCTGGAGTGCTAGATGTGTGCTGGATGTCTGAGTGTGTGGGGATGTAATGTTGGGAGTGCTACATGTGGAAGGGAGGGGGGGTGTAATGTAAATGGATGTGTGTCTGTGTGGGGTGTGTGTGTGGGGTGTGTGTGTGCGGGGTGTGTGTGTGTGTGTTGGGAGTGCTACATGCGTGTGTGTGGGGGGGTCTAATGTAAATGGATGTGTGTGTGTGGGGTGTGTGTGTGCGGGGTATAATGTTAATGGATGTGTGTGTGTGGGGTGTGTGTGTGTGTGTGTGTGTGTGTGTGTGTGTAATGTTGGGAGTGCTAGATGTGGAAGGGGGGGGGTGTAATGTAAATGAATGTGTGTGTGCAGGGTGTGTGTGTGTGGTGTGTGTGTGTGTGTGTGTGGGGGGTGTGTGTTGGGTGTGTGTGTAATGTTGGGAGTGTTAGATGTGGAAGGTGGGGGGGTGTAATGTAAATGGATGTGTGTGTGTGTGTGTGTGTGTGTGTGTGTGTGTGTGTGTGTGTGTGTGTGTGTGTGTGTGTGTGTGTGTGTGTGTGTGTGTGTGTGTGTGTGTGTGTGTGGGGTGTGTGTGTAATGTTGGGAGTGCTAGATGTGTGCTGGATGCCTGAGTGTGGACAGCTGGAAGAGGAGTGGATGGGAATGTTATCTGTCAGGTCAGGGGCCAGAGGAGTGATTTAAAACACACACACACGCACGCACACACACACACACACACACACACACACACACACACACACACGCACACACACACACGCACACACACAGAGTCCCTCTCAGAGAGATTTAACACACTTCCGCTCCCAATCTGGTGAGTCGCTACTTTTCCTCTTACACATTCCAAAGCCCCCCCCCTCTCCCCCTTTCTCTCTCTGTCTCTCTTTCTTGTCTGTCTGTCTGTCTCTCTCTCTCTCTGTATCCCCATCTCTCTCTCTTTCTCTCCCCCCCTCTCTCTCTGTCTCTCTCTCTCTTTCTTGTCTGTCTGTCTGTCTGTCTGTCTTTCTGTCTGTCTCTCTCTCTATCTCTGTCTCCCCCCCCCTCTTTCTCTCTCTCCCCCCCCCTCTCTCTTTCTCTCTCTCCCCCAGCCCTGTTTCTTCTTTTGCTCTCTTCCTCCTCGGTCTCTTGAGCTCCTTTCATGCATACTGTTTCCTCTGCTTCACTCTGTCTGTGTTTTCCTTTCCTGCTCATCTCTACTCTACACTTCACTCTTTGGTTTTGACTTCACTCAAGTCATGTCAAGTCAAAGCAAGGCAAGTCACTCACTCTCGCTTACCACTGCATAAACGCATAGACACTTTTCACAGCCTGTACATTTGAACATGCATAGTTGTAGCAATGCAGTAAGCAAACACTCTTTCATCAAACATCAGCAGCAGACAGCCCCTTTAGGCCGCTTTCCCATCAAAGTGGTGAAGCGCCGCCGGACGGAAGCGATTTTTACCGGCGTGGTGAAAATACATGGAAACATATCTGTCCTTCCACACCAACTGGCGGTAGTCGGGCGTCAGTGGCGCGGGAGCCGGCTCCGCTCCGCGCTGCATTTGGAAAATAAAACTCGAGCGTATTTTTAACGCTGGCGAATGGCAAAGTAGCACGCTAGCTTTGGCTGTGGGGGGGATTATGAACTGCACTGCCCACGCATGCCAACCCTGTCGGTGTGAAAGGCAGAGTAGAGCACACCAGCAGAAACTAAGCAGAAAGACCTCAATCGCCTCGCTTCCGTTCCGCGACGCCTTGGTGTGGAGTCGCCCGGCCTTACAACAAGCATCCCTTTCTCTCTCTACTCTTTCAAATCTTCCTCACGTGATCTCTCTTCCCATCTCCCTCATCTGCTCTGTCCCATTTAGGAAAAAAAAAAAAACAAGGGCCAAAAAGTTACAAAGTTACCATTTCAATTTCAACACATTATGATTAAAATAAAACAAATCAGCATGATCTATGTCGAGCCCTTTCTGCCCAGTGTCCTAAATGAAAAGTGCCCAGTAGGCCTCAGTCTCCAGCCCCACCATCCCCTTTGTGGGTCGATGTTCTGATAGATCAGCAGTGAGCGCGCTCCATAGATCATCAGCTCAACCAATCCATGACCCTGTAAGCAACCTCCATAGTTGAGCTCAGCCAATCACAATCGGTGACCCTGGTGATCTCAGATTAACATCCTACAGTATAATGGCACCAGGGGAAGCCAATCAATAGCTTCTGCTCTGTGGACTGTGACAGGCATTAGGTAAAACCATACCAAGCCACTTTCACTTTCGGAGTTCCAAGTTGGAGGCAGAACCGTCGCTCAAATAGCGTGTTCAAGCCATCAGAACTGATCAAATCAGAACTCTAACTGCACGAATAGACCAGGCGCGAAGTGATTCAAGCGACAGAGAGATACGCGCGATTGAAGCGACTGAAGTATGTCCGTTACAAGCAGAAGGCAAAGCATTCAAACATTCCCATTGGCTGTGGTCACTGACCTCTATACTGTCATTGGCTGTCGTGGCTGGTCACCGAACCGCGTCATAGAAAGTTTAAAGGATTTCAACTTCAAACTGTCGCTCTCGTCGTTAGAGGTGCTTAACTCGAATCTTTGAGGCGTCCGGATTGATTGGATCATTCCAAGGAGAGTATCCGGATTAGACGGATCACTCGGATCACACGGATCACTTATTTAAAATAGGCCTAAATAAAAATAAATAATAATAATGTATTTTTAAAACGTTTCTGCCGTTAAATAGCTATGCCTTTGTTGTTCCATTTATCAATTCATGTTGATAAATCAAAGAGTAAGACAGTTTGATCAACAAAACTCACTTTATGAATGTCACAGTTAAACTCATGCTGCGATCCGACCCACCTCTCCTCACTAAACATGCGACCACAACTCGAACAGCCTTTGGCAGCAGTGAAACGGCATGTTCCTGATTTTGCAATAAATAATGTGTGTGTTTGTATTTAAGAAGACTAAAAGTCAAATATTTGGGAGCAGAAGTCTAGTTGAGCAGGGATAGTCAGGAGGCGAGCAGCAGATGACCACTCGCTTCCGCTGCCGAGTTACCTTGCGACTCGCACACTCGTGGCAAAAACGAAACTTAAGCGTTGATCCGATCCAGTGGGGATTCGCTGCTACCAACAACTCAGTCAGGATTCGTCTCACCGAGTCGCCGAGGGCGCCGCTGCTGAGTGACTCGGACGAGGGGAGTGACAGCAATGGCTTTAAAGACTGTAGCCTACGCTGTAACGCAGTGAGTGATAGAGTCACGTCTGTAGACTATCATTTCCCTAAGAGTAGCCTACAGAGTGAGATGTTAAAGCGTTGGCAGAGCACTGTTAACA
>NC_085863.1:15851463-15886463 GCF_034702125.1 Engraulis encrasicolus | reverse complement strand
AGGGCACTGTAGTTATATTTCAGTGGAAAGATATACTGTATAGGGGTCAGTGATGTTTCAACCATGGAGGTAGTATAAGAACTGGAGAGAGTGAATAAGTCCCGCCTCCAGTCATTTCAATGGGAAATGCTAGGCTAGTGAATTCAGCCAAAATTGAACAAATTTTTCAGCTTCAAAGATGGAGTCGTTTCCGCCGCCAGTTTACTCAGCCAATTACGTGCCACGTTATTGACTGACTTACGGTTGACCAGAAAGATTTATGGAAGACGGGCATTAGATGCATGGAGGTGCCCAACCACACACCTGTATAGGTATGTGTGCCCAACACTAAACTCGCGCACCCACCAATTGCATCCACCCTCTTTGAGCGAAGTGGCGTCGGAAATGAGCAAATTTGTGAGAATTGCGGCGAGGAAGTGCCTTGCTAATCGGCGAAGCTAATCAGCCAAACCCTGACCCCCTGGTTTCAACAGCAGCACACGTCAGGGTGGCGCAATGACAGCCAGTGCCACTATATGGATTTTTTGTTTGTTTGTTTTTAGGGTACTATCTACGTAAGAAGCATATTCATTGCAGCATATCACCCACCAATTGCTAATTAATTTATGGGCATAGATGTCGTTGCGCCATCCGACATCTGAGCCCCAATAAACGTCTTTGACCCTATACTGTAGATGCACTGAATTTACACAGGTGTAGCACTCACAGGGCACTGTGTAATGGATTGATGCCCTGGTTTTTATACACCAACAAGCAAACTCAATATACAGTATACAATTGCTGACGGTTCTATCCAGATCGTCAGTACGCGCGCACGTACGAACGCATACATACACACACAAACACACACACACACCACAATCACCAATAAACGCACCACCCCAGACGCACACACCACCCCAGATGCACACACACGCATGCAGGCACGCACACAACACACACACACGCATCACAAACACACACACAAACACACACACACACACACACGCACACGCACACACACACACACACACACACACACACACACACACACACACACACACACACACACACACACGCACGCACGCACGCACGCACGCACACCACAACAAACACACAGACACACACACTTCCAGACATCAGACGTCCAGGGCCCCAACTGTCTCTTTCATCAGGCTGATAAGCTGATATCCACACTCAACACTCAGAGGCCTGAGAGGAACAGCACTTCACTCTCAGTCTCCAATCTCTCTCTCTCTCTCTCTCTCTCGCTCTCTCTCTCTCTCTCTCTCTCACCCCTACTTGTTCCCGTTCATCACATTCCTCACACTCGCTCTTTCTGTGTATTTTTTTTCTGCGTGCGTGCGTGCGTGCGTGCGTGCGTGCGTGCGTGCGTGTGTGCGTGTGTTGCATTTTCTGTGTGTCATGTGTACATAAATGCTGTATGTAGGATTCTCTAAACCGGGGATGTCAAACTCAGGCCTGTGAGCCAAATCTGGCCTGTGGAGTCCTTTTACTTGGCCCGCGAGATTATTTCAAATGTTTATTTGGCCCACATACACCAACTGTATAGCGTATTAAGATTTGAACATGAAATTTTGTGCATAACAGGAGTTCGTATGAGTGGACCCAGGTCAGTGAAACATCACAAACTCAAATGCAATTCAATTTGAGTTTGAGACCCCTGCTCAAAACTCTGAGCTTCAAATGGTTTTGGTTCTTCAGATTTCTTTCCTAGAGCTGGTTAAGAGATTACAAAGAGATTTCGTCTCTGTTTATCTGGCTCTCTTCCTGTTTGTCTATTCCATTAGCAAAATAGCTAACTACATTAATATTATCACTGCTTTAAGTTGACTTGTTTTTACCTCATTCTTTACCTCACAACACTGCACTAACCTCATGAAAGGCAACATGCAGAATTCATACATGAGAAATCCTATTGATGCACCCAAACACGCACGCACGCACGCACGCACGCACGCACGCACGCACGCACGCACGCACGCACGCACGCACGCACGCACGCACGCACACACTTTTCCATGACTGGTTGCCCCTGTTCTTGGTATTTGATGGATCGGTTCCCCACCCCTGGCCCTTGTTGAATCCCAGACAGGCACTCAAGAACGGAGCCCTATCCCTTAGCCTGATTTTCATCAACTGTCCGATAGAGATTCTGGTCTGGTCAGAAGATAACGAATAACGTTTTCAAACGGCAAGGTTAACCCGCTGAGTCCCAAATAGAATGTCTCTGCTTAAACCACATCACTGCCTTAAACACGCCTCTACCCAGGGCCGTTGGAGCTGATCAAAGTTGATTGCTTCACGACAAAGTGGGTGGAGTTCCCCAGCCCAGCAGAGCTTAGAAAGTGCTACTGGAACGAGCTCTTTTCCTGACTAATTTCGCAGTGTCGAAGGTGTTGCATTACTAGGAGGCCGTAGCCTGGGTACCTTCCCCTTCCCCTTCCCCTTCCCCCAGCCCCAGCCCTAGCCCTAGCCCTAGCTTTAGCCCTAACCCTATCCCTATCCCTATCCCTTCCCCTTCCCCTTCCCCTAGCCCTAGCCCTAGCCCTAGCTTTAGCCCTAACCCTATCCCTATCCCTATACCTATCCCTATCCCTATCCCTATCCCTTGCCATAGCCCTAGCCCTATCCCTATCCCTATCCCTTCCCCTTCCCCTAGCCCTAGCCCTAGCCCTAGCCCTAGCCTTCCCCTGGCCCTATTCCTATCCCTAGCCCTAGCCCTAACCCTATCCCTTACGTCATTAGGAGGGCGTAGCTGGCTACCTAGCCCTAGCCCTTGCCTTCCTCTGGCCCTAGCCCTAGCCCTTGCATCATTAAGAGGGCATAGCTGGCTACCTAGCCTCTGGCCCTAGCCCTAGCCTATCCCTATCCCTATCCCTATCCCTATCCCTATCCCTAGCCCTACCCATAGCCCTAGCCCTAGCCCTTGTGTCATTAGGAGAGCGTAGCTGGCTACCTAGCCTTCCTCTGGCCCTTGCGTCATTAGGAGGGCGTAGCTGGCTAGGGGACCCACTAGTTTGACGCCCTCTCGGTACTTCACATGGTAATCAAACATTTCAAACAAGCAATTTAAGGTTAGGTTTAGGGTTAAGGTTAGGGTTAGGGTTTAGGTTTAGGGTCGTATGACGTAAGCGGTAAGTACCGAAAGGGCGTCGAATTAGTGAGTCCCAGCTGGCTAGTACCTAGCCCTAGCCCTAGCCCTTGCGTCATTAGGCGGGTGTAGCTGGCTAGTACCTAGCCCTAGCCCTAGCCTTCCTCTGGCCCTGGCCCTTCACTGGGAAGCGCGTCAGCATCCCCTGGAAGCCTCGAAAGACATGGGAGGTGCAGTGGAGTGCAGTGGAGGGGAGTGGTGGTGGTGGTGGTGTGTGTGTGTGTGTGTGTGTGTGTGTGTGTGTGTGTGTGTGTGTGTGTGTGTGTGTGTGTGTGTGTGTGTGTGTGTGTGTGTGTGTGTGTGTGTGTGTGTGTGTGTGTGTGTGTGTGTGTGTGTGTGTGTGTAGTGGAGTGGAGTGGAGTGGTGGTGTTGGCGGGGGGAAGTTGGAAGTTGAAGAAGGAACTCGGAAAGAACACGTTTGATGTCAGTGTTCCCCTGGAGCATATTTTTGGGACTGATCAGGAAAGTGTGTGTGTGTGTGTGTGTGTGTGTGTGTGTGTGTGTGTGTGTGTGTGTGTGTGTGTGTGTGTGTGTGTGTGTGTGTGTGTGTGTGTGTGTGTGTGTGTGTGTGTGTGTGTGTGTGTGTGTGTGTGTGTGTGTGTGAGGGAACAAAAGGGCCTGTTATATTTAGCTGGTGGTCGGGGAAGGGAAGCAGGATGCATTGGGAGCTTCGGTGGCCTCTCCCTTGCAACTTTCCCACACTCCACTCCACTCCAGTCCAGTCAGATCCAGACAGGAAACAACGCACACAGCACAGCACAGCACAGCACAGCACAGCACAGCACAGCACAGCACAGCACAGCACAGCACAGCACAGCACAGCACAGCACAGCACAGCACAGCACAGCACAGCACAGCAGCCCCCTGCACCAGTGACACGACAGCTGCTCTGAAAGATGGGGAGAGAGAGAGAAAGAGAGAGAGAGAGAGAGAGAGATACAAAAAGAAAGAGAGACAGAGATAGAAAATGAACGCAATTCTGGAATGGTGAAGAGAGAGAGAGAGAGAGAGAGAGAGAGAGAGAGAGAGAGAGAGAGAGAGAGAGAGAGAGAGAGAGAGAGAGAGAGAGAGAGAGAGAGAGAGAGAGAGAGAAAGAGAGAGGGAGGGAAAGAGAGAGAGAGAGAGGGGGGGGGATGCATGTATACAAAAAGAAAGAGATACAGAGATTGAAAATTAACACGATTCTGGAATGGAGAGATATGGAGAGAGAGAGACAGAGACAGAGAGACAGAGATACAGAGAGATAGAAAATGAACATGGTTCTGGAATGGAGAGAGAGAGAGAGAGAGAGAGGAGAGAAAGAGAGCAAGAGAGAGAGAGACAGGCAGAGAGACAAAGAGACAGAGACACACAGAGAGATAGAAAATGAACATGGTTCTGGAATGGAGAGAGAGAGAGAGAGAGAGAGAGAGAGAGAGAGAGAGAGAGAGAGAGAGAGAGAGAGAGAGAGATGAGCCCGATTCTGGAATGGAAGATAGAGAGAGGGGGGGGGAGGGGGGAGGGAGAGTGTGTGTGGGGGTCAGTCAGTCGATTAGGGAAGGCCATGGCCCAGAGGAAAGAGCCGCTGTGCTGTCCGCCAGCCAGACCACACTGCATCATCAGTGACTGTGCTGTCCCCTATAGGAGCCACATTCCTCATCCACTCCATGGCCCTCTGACTCCAAAGTCATGCGACTCCCTGTGGAAGCCTAAGCCCCGACCCCATGCACACACACACACACACACCCCACAAACACACACACACACACACACACACACACACACACACACACACACACACACACACACACACACACACACACACACACACACACATAAACGTGCACACATTATCAAGTGTGCACACACACACAGACACAGACACAGACACAGACACAGACACACACACACACACACACACACACACACACACACACACACACACACACACACACACACACACACACACATAAACGTGCACACATAAACGTGCACACATTATCAAGCGTGCACATACACACAGACACAGACACAGACACACACACACACACACATATAGACACACACACATAGACACGCACACACACACACAAACAGGCATGCACGCACACAAACACGCAAACATGGACACACGCACACACATGGGGACACGCACACACACACAGACATGCACGCCGCACACACACACACACACACACACATGGACATACACATGCACACACACACACAAACAGGCGTGCACGCCGCACACACACACACATGGACACACACACACGCACGCACACACACACAGAACCCCACACATAGTTTTTCTGTTTCCCATCATGCATTTGTGTCATGAGAGTAGAGGAGGTCTGTGAGAACCAGAGTTTATGTGTGTGTGTTTGCGTTAGTGAGTGTGTGTGTGTTTGTGTGAGTGAGTGTGTGTGTGTGTGTGTGTGTGTGTGTGTGTGTGTGTGTGTGTGTGCGCGTGCGTGCGTGTATGCATATATGTTATTGTGTGTGTGTGTGTGTGTGTGTGTGTGTGTGTTTGTGTCGTGACAAGTGCCGGATGGTCAGGAATGCTTTTCCTTTCCTTGAGTGTGTGTGTGTGTGTGTGTGTGTGTGTGTGTGTGTGTGTGTGTGTGTGTGTGTGTGTGTGTGTGTGTGTGTGTGTGTGTGTGTTTTTTGTGTGTGTCTTGGTGACTCTCAAGTTCATGTGAGGTTGATCAGTGTAATGCGCAATAGTCTGATTGCGGGTCTAAATCCAGATCTTAGCGGGTAGCACATAAGAAGAGGAAATAAGAGGATCAGTGATAAGTGATGATACACAGGGCAACTTTTTGAGCAATATTTCTGGGCAACGGAACCATTTTTAGACTGTTTACCATATCATATTTTTATTAGGAGAACTTGGATTAGCACAGTGTTTTTCAACAGCGGGGTCGCCTGGAATTCAAATGGGGTCACGTGAAATGTCTGAAGGAGTGTAAAAAAAAGATTACAAATAAATATTACTAATTAATATAACATAACTATTCAATATCCTCTTTGAAACACTACTTGCAATCTTAGATCGTCCTAAATATCTATAGGTTTAATAACCTACAACGTACAGTATGTAGCCATGTTTTCATTTTTTGTCATGAAAACAATGGATATGGGGTCCCCAGAAACGTGGGATGTCAAAATGGGGTCCCATGCCAAAAAAGGTTGGGAACCACTGGATTAGCGGTTCAGATACAGTGAGTCCAATATGTATTTGATCCCTTGCTGATTTTGCCGGTTTGCCCACTAATAAAGACATGATCAGTCTATAAATTTATGATAATATGTATTAAAACATGGAGAGACAGAATATTAAAAAAAAAATCCAGAAAATGAACCTAAGGAATATATATTAATTGATTTGTATTTCATTGAGGGAAATAAGTATTTGATCCCTTAGTATTCATTAGGAGTTCTGGCTTTTACAGACCAGGTAGACACTCCCAATCGACTTGTTACCTGAACTGAAGCCACCTGTTCTCACTAATCACTCGTGTGAAAAACACCTGTTCACAGAATCAGACAATCAGACAGATTCCAAACTGTTCACCATGGGGAAGACCAAAGAGCTGTCTCAGGACCTCAGAGTCAGGATTGTTGATCTCCACAAAGCTGGAATGGGGTACAAAAAGATTAGCAAGGTGTTGGATTTGAAGGTAACAACCATTGGTGCAATTGTAAGAAAATTTAAAAAGCATAACATGATCATCAACAGACCTCGGTCCGGTGCTCCTAAGAAGATTCCACCTCGTGGGGTAGCAATGATACTGAGAACGGTCAAAAATCATCCTGCAACCACTCGGCAGGAGTTGGCAAATGACCTGAAGGCAGCTGGGACCACAGTTTGCAAGGAAACAATAGGCAACACTTTGCGCAGCAATGGGTTAACATCCCGCAGTGCCCGAAAGGTACCCCTTCTCAAGAAGGCACATGTGGACGCGCGCCTTAAGTACGCCAATGATCACCTGAAAGATGAACCAAGTTATTGGGAGAAAGTTATGTGGTCGGACGAGACCAAAATTGAGCTTTTTGGCCTCAATTCTACCCGTCATGTGTGGAGGAAAAAAAATGCTGCTTATGACCCCAAGAACACTGTGCCCACAGTCAAGCATGGAGGTGGAAGCATAATGTTTTGGGGGTGTTTCTCCGCCAAGGGTACAGGGCTACTGCACCGCATCACTGGGAAGATGGATGGAGCCATGTACCGTACAATCCTGAAGGACAACCTCCTCCCCTCTGCCAGGAAGCTGAAAATTGGCCGTGGTTGGGTCTTCCAACATGATAATGACCCGAAGCACACAGCAAAGGCAACAAAGGATTGGCTCAAGAAACATCACATCAAGGTCATGGAATGGCCCAGCCAGTCACCGGACCTCAATCCGATCGAAAATCTATGGAGGGAGCTGAAGGTCAGAGTGGCCAGGCGACAGCCCACCAACCTTCATGATTTAGAGAGGATCTGCAAAGAAGAGTGGGCCAAAATTCCACCTGGTGTGTGTGCTAAACTTGTGGTTAACTACAAAAAACGTCTCACTGCTGTGCTTGCAAACAAAGGCTTTGCCACTAAGTATTGAGTGTGTTTGGCCAGAGGGATCAAATACTTATTTCCCTCAATGATATACAAATTAATTAAAATATATTCTTTAAAGTTATTTTCTGGAATTTCTTTTTGATATTTTGTCTCTCCATGTTTTAATACATATTATCATAAATTTATAGACTGATCATGTCTTTATTAGTGGGCAAACCGGCAAAATCAGCAAGGGATCAAATACATATTGGACTCACTGTATACCGTGCTCTTCCGTGTGGTGCGTCTCCAGGAGACACTGACGAAGGCCGAAACGTTTGTCTACACTTCTGCTGCTATGTAAATAACAAAAAATAAAAAGAAGAAAAGAAGAACCCGGGTACGATCCACTTTCTCACCTTCCAACCACTGGATTAGCAGCAGATGACATTTCTCAACCATTCCTTCAGAAAATAAATAGCTCATGTTGATGTTGCCCGGCAACATTGCTCAAAAATTTGCCCAGAGTATCATTATCTTGGTGATGAGTCTATGAGGTCATCCACAATGCAACGCTCCTTTCAATACTTCAACAGTCAATTCTTTTCATGTCCATTTGCCACTAAAAAGGGGTGCTGCCAGCGCTGGACTGGGAGAAAAAATCAGGCCGGGCATTTTCAGCCAAGACCGGCCCACCAGGCATTGAGAGAGACGATTAATTCTCTGACAACATTTTTAGACTTCTATAACGAGATATTTTGACCACAACAGCCAAAATGAATATTTAAATCTGATTTTGGAGAGGTCAGCTGTAGCGTCATGTGGACTGGTATCATTACACGGAGGGGAGGGGAGGACCAGGTCACCAGCAGTCCACCGGGCAAATGCCCTGTATGCCTTATGGCCAATCCAGCCATGGGTGCTGATGATACTGTAACTCAGTGTTTCTCAAAGTGGGGCGTAATCCCCCCTGGGGGGGCGCGGAGGAATCTCTGGGGGGGCGTGTGACATCTGATTTTGGGGGGGTTTTTCCCCAAGGAAATTATTTCGCCAATAAGTCAATAAGTTTAAAGCCCTGACCAACATTATATTATTAATTGTCATGAATTTGAATAGGAACTGAACACACATCTGCATCCGACTGCAGTCCCTCTTTGTTTAATCTCACCAGTCCTTTCCTTTGATTCTGCGCAGCGATCGTAAAATCAGTCTGCACGAGTACTGCTGTTGCTTTGGGGGGGCGCGGAAGCATTCAGAGCCTCTGAAGGGGAGTATGTGACTTCTGTTCAATGTACTGTATTTCATATTTCTATCTATCCTAACAACAATACTATAATTGATCATTTACTATCACGCCTTCACGTCCAGATAGTGTAAATAAGGCAATTCATGACTTCAGTCATATAATGTACTATGTATATCAGGGATTGTTTCTTTAAATTACCTGGTACAAAGAAAAATATATAAATACAGTATTTTATGTGTGTGTGTGTGTGTGTGTGTGTGTGTGTGTGTGTGTGTGTGTGTGTGTGTGTGTGTGTGTGTGTGTGTGTGTGTGTGTGTGTGTGTGTATGTGTGTGTTTGTGTGTGTGTGTGTGTGTGTGTGTGTGTGTGTGTGTGTGTGTGTGTGTGTGTGTGTGTGTGTGTGTGTGTGTGTATTGAAACACTAAACTAATTTTCATTAGCGTGTAGCATGTGTACAATAGTGAAAAACAATTAAATAATACGGCCATGGGCGTAAATGTATAAATGGACACTGTGACATGGTTGTCACACGGTTGTCACAACTGATATCTGAGGGATACAAAATAGTCCCTACCAATGTTTGCCATGTTATTTTAGTATAGCATTACATCTATTATTGTTAGCATTACATCTAATACATATAATGTTAATGCTTGTATACTGTATAAGTAACTTGTAAGGCATGTAATAAGCAAAATCAAACATTTGCTAGGCATGTATGTTCATGCAAAAATGTCTTGTTCATGTAAATTCGGGATGTATTACCAATATAACCTTAGTAAGGACCTAACAATGTTTAGCACATGCCTTACAAGTTACTTATACAGGCATTAACCTTGTTTATATTACTGCTAATAGATGTAATGCTAAAATAAAGGGTCCCGCAAAAAAAAAAAGATTGATTTAATATTTAAATATACTACGCAGTGATAGCATTCATTTTAAAAACTAGGCCTATTTTCACTGATCTGTTTTGTTTATGAGAGTTTCCAGTATACCGCCTTAATTTGTCTTGAATGTGTTGTTGTATATAATATAATGCCTTCAAAGTTTGCGTACTAAATGGCTGCCCCAAATGATGGTGGCCATCAAATTTGGCCATCTGTTCCAATAGACAGGGGTGGCCAATGTGACATCTAGTTATATCTATGTCTTGAGGCTGGAGAAGTGATGCAGACAGCCCTGGCCAAATGAAATAGGCCACAGTTGCAGTGGGCTGTGTCTCCATCATGTGGAGGCTTTGTGTAACAGTGTGGTAGGGACACTCTACTCCCCCCCACACACATGGACACATGCACATGCGCATGCCCGCACACAGAAATATGAATGCACACACACATGCACACATGCACGCATGCACACACGCACGCACGCACACATGCACGCACACGCACAAGGACTGTTATTTCAGCTTGAGTTTACGCAATCTCAGTAAAAAGTAAGTTTAAACAGAACAGCTATTTGACAGACCCTTTAGAAACACAATAGCCTGCCCAGCCATGACTTAATAGGCACACACACACGCACACACACACACACACAAGGACCGTTATTTCAGCTTGAGCTAACATGATCTTTTCAGTAAAAAGTAAGTTTACATGTAAACAGAACAGTTATTTGACAGACCCTTTAGAAACACAATAGCCTGCCCAGCCATGGGTCAATAGGCTGGGCACTGCACTGCCACACCCGCAACCCGGGTTCAATTCCGGCCTGGGTCATTTTCCCAAACCTTGCCCATCTTTCTCTGCCCGCTCATTTCCTGTCTCACTCTGACTGTCATGTGAGTCACCAATAAAAGCAAACGTGGCCAAACATATCTTTAAAAAAAGATATTAATAGAAAAAAAGAAAAATAGCTATGCCACTGAGGAAGGGATTTAGAAGGTCACAAACAGCATGTGATAATGTTCATGCTGTAATGGTAATTCAATTTAAATGGTACAGAATTGATTTTCCACTGCTTTACATGCACTACTGTAGGCCGACATGTATACAGCTGAAGTATGTAGTATGCATATTATCTGCTCATTTATGGGGTACATGTAGCAAATGTCCACATTTATTGGACAATATCTACGGGGTGTCTGATGTTTGCTGTCAAATGTTTTTATTATTTTTTTAATTTCTTTTTTTATTTCTATCTTTTTTTAAAAATATTTTAATTTGTACAAGTCGGTAATGGTGTGTGTGTGTGCAGTGCAGTGCAGTGCAGTGCAGCGTGTGTGTGTGTGTGTGTGTGTGTGTGTGTGTGTGTGTGTGTGTGTGTGTGTGTGTGTGTGTGTCTGTGTCTGTGTGTGTGTGTGTGTGTGTGTGTGTGTGTGTGTGTGTGTGTGTGTGTGTGTGTGTCTGTGTCTGTGTCTGTGTCTGTGTCTGTCTGTGTGTGTGTGTGTGTGTGCGCGTGCGCGTGCACACTGCACACACGCCTACTTGCTTTCATGCATGTGTACAGTACAGTACTGTGTGTGTGTGTGTTTGCCTAGTGGTGCATGTTTTCATGCGTATGTGACTTAGACAGTGTTCGCACACATATTTCCCTTTACTACAGATCTTTCCATAGACATGTGTCCATGCGTATATTCTCAAATGTGACATACAGTACACCACCACCAGTCAATCAGCTTATTTATTTTCCCCTTCTTCTTCTTCTTCTTCTTCTTCTTCTTCTTCTTCTTCTTCTTCTTCTTCTTCTTCTTCTTCTTCTTCTTCTTCTTCTTCTTCTTCTTCTTCTTCTTCTTCTTCATTCATTCCTCCAGCAAGCACATCGTAAATCAGGAGCAGCAGCACCACCACACAGACATCATCCTGGGTGCAGACGCACAAAAGGCTCCCTTCCTCCCTCTCTAAACACCCACCCCATCAATAATGCACTAATGCTCTACTTTCAAGAGTGTCCAGCATGGCAGAAATGCTCTCAGTGCTGCTGCGTGTGATATACTGTACGGCACAAAAAAACAAAAAAACTCTCCACTCCCTGCACTTCTGCTCCAAGCCACTAGGTGGGAGTGTAAGGACACATTCAAGAGGGGCCACGGCAGAGGAGGCCTTTGCAAAGCATTGAAGCAGGTGGCAGAGACTGTCATATCATATGAATACATGAGGAATGTGTAAAGCATTAATGTTTTCCTCATTCACTGAGCATTATCAAACTCAAATGAAAGAATAATAGGTCTCCCTCCCTCCAAAACTCTTGTTGTTTCTGTATGTATCTCTCTGTCACTTTATTTGATTTTCTTAAATTGTCAAAAAAGGGAAGGATGTTTAGTTGATGCACAGTGAAATGTGTTTCTCTTTAATTGCAAGCACCAATAAGGCTATGCTTTTACCACTGTTTGCTTATTTGTTAGTTAGCAAAAAAAAAGAAAAAAGCTAATTCTGTCAGGACCATTACAGTCAAGAAACCCAAGACAAGAAACACAAAATGCATTTTTTATGGAATAGTTATGAATTAGATTTTGCAGTGTGCCTCTGTTCAGAGGAGTCCCCTGGATTTCCATGATCACCATGGAAAGGAGGGATTCAGGGAACAGCAGCAGCATAGAGAAAATTCACCAAATTCATTAATTCATTTGTTTATTTGGATAGGACAATGCATAGTAATCAATACATCAGCTTGAGAGGTTCATTATAAACATGCCAGAATTAGCATAGATGCTACATTTCATCTGTTGTCCTATGTACCCTACTCATGCTTAACACTTAAACACATAACAAGAAAACAAATAGCCTAGGCCTACAGCATGACAGAGGTCATTTTCACACAAAAGAAACCTTGGGTACGTGAAAAATACAAAAAGTAAAAGTAAAGTAAAAACACAAGTAAAAATAAAAATGAAGGTAAGGGATTAAGATTGAAGTACATTGTGAAGGAAATGGCCACAAAGGTACTGCAACTATGCTGCTCATTGAAACTGGGTTGCCTATTGCCAAACTTGAAGTTTGCTAAGTAATAAACAAATATTTTCTAGTATGGCCCAAGTACAGTCATTTTTGCAGCTAAAACTGGCCATTTCTGGAAATTCAAAACGGGGGACCATGGAGAAGATCCCCCTTTTCACGTATGAAAAGTGCAATTTATCCAGTCATAATGAATACTTACAATTTGATGGTGGTGGTAAGTATTCATGAAAAAGGTAATATTAGTGAATGGGTAGCATGAAATCTGGAAATAAAAAACAAAAAAAATCTCACAGTGTACCTTTAAGAGAGCAAACAATTCCCCCATGAGCAGAGCAGAACATGACAAGGAGTAGCCATTGCCATGTCATACACAACAAGGTAGGCCTGGGGAGGCGGTGGGCTGCAAAGAAGCGAGCTGCCAGGAGTTGGGAACGAAACAGACAACTTTTGAAAGGCGCCAAATTTGAAACTAACCAATGAGGAGCAAGGAGAGTTGATAAGCTGATCTAGAGCACCCGAGACAAATAATAAGCAGCAGCTCTTGACTGCCATGGCCTAGCCAGACCTAACGCTATACGCTTGATTTAAAGCATGAACATATCACTGGCACAATGGCTAACGCAAATTTGATTCTTGTTGATGATCTGTAATTTTCCATCTCTCTTGCAATCATTGGCGTTGTCTGCATCGAAGTCACCTGCTGCTATCAGGTCAGAGTGTCATCAGGAAATCCAGCTGCTGTGAGATGGACAGACACACGAATGCACGCACGCATGTACGCAAACACACACACACACACACACACACACACACACACACACACACACACACACACACACAGACGCACACGCACACGCACACACACACACACAGGAATGCATGAACGCACGCACGCACGCACGCACACACACACACACACACACACACACACACACACACACATGCACACACACGCACACACACGCACGCACACACACACACACACACACACACACACCACATCAGTGACATTTTCCATTTCAACTGCATGTTGTGTATGCATAACAGGTCAACAGCCTACCAATTAATTAAATTGTTCCTGAATGACTCTGTAAGTGACAGTAGGAAAAATCTATCCCAATATAAAGTGAGTACATCTCTCATACTGTATTTCTGCAGATTTGTTAGTATATCTTTTCATGGGACAACACAAAAGAAAGTAGTCATCGTAGAGCATTGCATTGCATCCCCACAATTGGGCTCCCTAAATGAGGCTTTCTCGACTTTTACTGCAGACAAATTACAGTTTTTCTTGATCGCTTTAACACATTTTTTTAAACAGACTCACACAAAGTCGTCATGATCACTATTTCAGCAAAGCAAAAGACACGTTGTGCATATGTGTGAACACATTCTTGTTCACTTGACATACTTCCCATTCATATAACACAGTTTTTACTAAACAGTTAACGCATGTGCCATTTAAGTAGTGCACATTTCATTGTTTGAGCTCTGATAACCATACAGAAAAATCTACTCCTGCCTTTTAGAAACTACCGTCAGTTGTGTGAACACACCAGAGCACCTATTTGACAGTCCTTCTCAAAAATCTTAATTTAGCAATCAGTCTTTATACACAGTGTCTTCTTGTTTGTTCTTGGCATGGAGTTATTTTGCAAATTTGTTGTAAGTGCATTCTCGTACTGCAACATCATATTTTACTTCACACATATTTTCTGTAATACCGTTATCAGCCATTAGTACATTTTTGATTACAGTTGTAAAAAAAGGAAAACAAACAAACAAACAAAAACAAAACAAAAACTACATCAAAGCATTCTGATTTTCAATCCAATTCTTTGCAATAAGACATTATTGTTACACGGACCCACTACCTAGCCTACTGACAATTTTACATAAGAAAAGGCACACAACTCAAATCTCAAACACAACTCAAAGCATTTACTGGGCCAGCTATCTCTCAGTCAGTAGATCCTGATCAAACAGAGTCAGTGGCTAAGTAAAAGAAACAACAATGGAACTGGCTTGAAAGTTATGTAATTGACAACAGTGTTAAATAACGGCAAATTGTGTCAACATGATAGCCGTGTTTTGGATTTTTACGACCATTGTGTAATGACTGACTGGGAGTGTTCATACACTGCTATGCATTGTGTATTGGACTGAAGACAGAGTTTGCTTTTATTGCATATGTTAAATATTTTGGAAACGTAGTAGCCTTTTGCAAACAAAGATGTTGTGTTTGGAGAATCGGTTTAACTGGTTAGCCCGTTGTGTGAACTGGTATGAAAATGTGCTTTTTGGAGTGACAACTGTGTCAAAGCAATCAAGAAAAACTGTAGTGTAGGGCAGAAGCAGTAACATTGTTAAGAAATAACTAATAAAAGAATGAAGGGAAAAAAAGCACCACCACTTTAAAACTCGTTCCTGTGCCCTTGGTTACCATCACTTGACACTATCTAAAACTAATTTGTATTTTTGGTCTCTAATTTGTTTATTTTTTGTCTATTTTGGTCAGCAGAGACAAAGAGAGTAAGGACACGGATTGCTGGAATCAAGTCTTGTGGTCTGACGTGACCCCAGAGAAACAAATTTGTTTTAGACTGACTTTTAGAATGACTGAATTGTTTTCTTCGAGTGCACATTGCTTCATTGCGTCTTTACATATGTGCCTTCTTTATGGAAAATTAGTTCTAGTGCCTCTCTCTTAACTTGGAAGAAGACAAAATGAAACAATATTGGAAACATTACTTTCAGGTGTAAGTAAACTATTCAGTGCGGCATAGTTGATAAATGTATTGGGCCTTGTTTGATTTGTTAGGGTGTGCATTCTGAAACTATGGTATACTCACCTTCTGCTTTGTTGTCTGTCTCAGGTCCTATCTGCCGTGATAGCCCATTACTTTCACCTAGTTGGAGGACACCAACGGACGAAGGTAAGGGAACATTTATATGAAATGGTACAAAGGTAGCCCAAAGGGGTACATGAAATTTTTGATTACCCATCAAATTGGTTAAACTGGACAGAAGAGTGAAGTCTAACCAACCTCTTTAGTATTAGTATTGAGGGGGAAAAGTGGTGACCCCAAACTTTGTCTTATTTGTTTAGTTTCTCGTATGAATTGAAGAAGTCTTAGTGGAACACATATTTCTAGTTCCATGAAGAAGACCAGTCAACTTCACTCTTTTGACTAAGATAACCTGGATGAATGAGAATCTTCATCGATATCTTAATTCCATGTATAGATATTTTGCTTCATGTCATATGTGTGTGACTTTAGTGGGGGTTACAAATCCACCTAATTTACCTGGGTGCGTGTCAGGTGTGTGCCAGGTTTCATCGCCGTACACGACGACAACGTTGCAGCTGTTGTCGACACACTGAATCGGCTCCTGGGACAAGAAACACACAAGTCTTATTTGTATGATCCCTTAGTTAAAAAAGAATCAATCAATCAATCAATCAATCAATCAATCAATCAATCAATCAATCAATCAATCAATCAATCAATCAATCAATCAATCAATCAATCAATCAATCAATCAATCAATCAATCAATCAAAATTACTCCTATAGCACATTATCATACATAAGTGTCATTCAATGTGCTAAAGAATAGAGAAAATAGAAGAAAAAGGAACTATATTGTGTTATACAGATAATTAACTAACTATCACCAAAGGCATATGAGAATAAAACTGTTTTTCATTTCTTTTTAAAACAAGATACTGTTGGTGCCGTTCTAACTTGGACAGGAAGTTGGTTCCAGCATTTTGCAGGATAATCATAATGACTAAATGCTATTTCAGCCTGTCTAGACTTGACCCTATAGCGCAACCGGTAGAGGAGATTCTGAAGACCTAAGACATCTATTAGGATGATATTGCTGAAGCATATTTACAATATATTTAGGACCTAAGATATTTAGTGACTTATTATATAAACTATCAGAAGAGTTTTAAACTCAATTCTGAATCTCAATGGTAGCCAGTGCAATGACCTCAGTACCGGAGTGATGTGGTCTCTTTTTTTGTTTGAGTAAGAATTCTTGCTGCAGCATTTTGGATTAGTTGCACCTGCCTGAGTGATCTTTGGGAGAGATTAGATTAGATTAGATTAGATTAGATTAGATTCGATTAGATTAGATTAGATTAGATTAGATTAGATTAGGTTACGTTACATTAGGTTAGATAAAACTTAATTGTCTGTTACATGCCATGGCAGTCAAGAGCTTGCTGCTTATTTCAGCTAATCAACTCTCCTTGCTCCTCATTCGTCAGTTTAACATTTGGCGCCTTTTGAAGATTGTTCCCAACTCCTGGCTGCTCGCTTTTTCGCAACCCATCGCCTCCCCAGCACCACCTTGTCGTGTATGACATGGCATGGGCTCCTTGTCATGTTGCCTGCTCTGTTAATGGGGGAATTGTTTGCTCTCCTAATCGTAAATTGGGTGAGCATTCCCTATGCTGCTGTCGTCCCCTGAAGCTCTGCTTTTTTGAATTCCATCGAGAATTTCTTGTCTTGTGTATCTTGACTGTAATGGTCCTGACAGAAATACATTTTTTTTCCAATGTCTTTTCCTGTACATAGTATACAGTAAAAATGTACAGTACAGTACCATCTGTAATACTACCCCTAAAGGTAGATATCCAATCAAGGCATTACTATGGAACACCTCAAGGGGTAAGCTTTCATAATGACCATGATCAGGCTTCTAGCACAAAATGTTCTTGCACAGACCTTATTTGGGGGGTGCATTTTGGCTTACCAAAAGGTCTCTTGGATTCTCTCTAAAAGCCACCTGGCAAAATGCATGTGCTACACACATATAATTGTCTTGGGAGAGGTCATATGTAGCGGAAACAAGATCCCCTTTGACAAACAGCTTCAGTAGACCTGGAGATAAGTCTCAAATGTGTTTCCAAGGCCAAATGTATCAGCTAAACTGAAAAAAAGATGTTGCAACTAGAGGTGCTCCGATTGCTCGGCTGCCGATCATGACCGGCCGATAATGGCCAAAAATAGCCTGATCGGTGATCGGAAAAACATGCCGATCAAAAAACCGATCGAGAGATATTAAATTCCTCACGCAACCATTTGCCTTTACACCTGGCGCTGCTTGTAGGCGCTGGCTCTGCACAGCTGCAAGTGCACCAAAAGAAGGCATCTTTTGCTTGTCTATAACTTTTCGCCATTCCCCCCTTCATTTCCACCATTCATAACCATATCTGCATCAACAATGATCTGATTTTCCGATCCATGCGCCGTTTACCTGACAATGTAATTTGCGATTGAGTACTCGCCAGTGAGCCATTTTACGTTATAACCTGTGTAGTTGCCTCGGTCAGCACGCGACAACTTCACGTTGTCAGCACAAACATGTCAATTAAGCCTATTGTTTTCAAAGTTGTAATTGGCAGTCAGTCGATTAGTTTGATAGTCGCTGAAACACCAAACGGCGACAGATGTGGTTAAAACTTGAGAGAGACATTCAGAACGGTAGTGGAGCACTGCAACTGTGGACGGTGACAGAGAGGGGAGGGGCTCTCCTCACGAGGCTGCTCATTTAAAGCGACAGGTTGTTTTTTTCTCGTATGTGGAAGACTATTTGATGTAATGTTTCAGTTTCAATTCAATCTTAAATAGTTTAGTTATTCTATGCAATAACTTATACATTGATTAATACTGTAGACTGTATTACCAACACTAGTCTGAAAGATAATAATAATAATAATAATAATAATAATAATAATAATAATAATAATAATAATAATAATAGCCTAATAATAGACATGTGCAAATTAAGATTGATTGGTTTATGGGCAGAAATGGTATTCAATAAGGATAATTAATATGCTATTAAAAAAATAGGAAATCATTTTTGTGATCGGCAATGATCGGTAATCGGCAGATAAAGATTTTTGGTGATCGGTATCGGTGATCGGGCCAAAAAATGGTGATCGGAGCACCTCTAGTTGCAACCCCTGTATGTCCTTACACCACAAACGCTTTCTGTCACTTCCTGTGGATTCTACTGCGGAGTCTCTACTTTCTTACTTGTTAAGACACGCCTGAAGAAGACACACACACACACACACACACACACACACACACACACACACACACACACACACACACACACACACACACACATACACACACACACACACACACACACACACACACACACACACACACACACACACACACACACACACACACACACACACACACGCACTACACTCACATTCACACACGCTCATAGACGTTGCGCAAAACCTAAAAAAAAACCCCCTAAAAAATAGCACCTAACTTTAGCGGGTTAAATACTGCTTTCGCAATAATCTGACCTGAGGAAGATTTGAAATGGGCCTATAGTTTTTAAGCACACATGATTCTAAATTACTCTTTTTCAAGAGAGGCTTTATGACGGCAGTTTTTAGTGCTGCTGGAAAAAAAACTCGGAACCATAGAATAGAGCCATAACCATAACCATAAAATAGAACCATAGATAATATGTATGAGCTCAGATGCTAGACAGAAAACTAGTTGTAGTAGTCTGTCGAGGGTTTTACCATTACGGAAGTGAGAAAAGCACCAGACTTTGCATGGTGTGTCTTTAGGGTATATGTATTAATTCTAGCCTTAGAGCCCTCAGAAAAAAAAAACTTTCTGACATGTCATATACAATGTGTCATGTCGTGTAATGCATTACATTGTTATTACATTATAGTTAGCTGACAATGCAATAGTCTCAAACACAGCAGAGGTGAAGCAAGGGCAGTGGTAGTCTGCCTGACAGATTGATGAAACTACAAAGATGTGAAAGTATGGATGAGTCTGTGCTTACATGCTTGGCAGCCAATGTAAAATTGTGAACGATTTGAGAAGATTCATACATAGCCTGAATTAAAAAGAGAATGTCCAACACTAAAACTACTAGACTGCTGCTAATTCCCATTACATAGATATTTTTATTTGCATGTGATAGGGTAAAGTACAATACTAGACTGCTTCTAATTCCCATTACATAGATATTTTTATTTGCATGCGATAGGGTAAAGTACAATACCTCTCTAGATGTATGAACAACCCATAAGGTCACCATATTTTACATTTTCACAAGTAGCATTGTGCATATAGTGAGTGGATTTCAGTCATCTTTAAGAATGGCATGACAGATTACTCAATATACTATATCTTCAGTTCAAATGAAATATAGGAAATGATTTATAAGTAGGTGTTGAGTAAGTAGGCAGAGGGAAAGGCAGAGGTAAATAGATTTTTTACAGAATTTGTAAACAAGTCCTCACCTAGGCCTAGTACTTGTGTCACAAGTTGTATTAGTTATCCCAGTAATCATTGAGTACTTCAATTGCTACTTCAAACCTCACAGCTGATGGACAACATGTACCGTAGGTCTTTGCCACCCTTACCCATAGGAGAAATATCTGTTTAAAACGAAAATTCTCATGTAGCATGAAAGTGAACCAATACTCATTTTTTTGATATGCAAGGTACACATACTGTAGTCCGGGAGGAAGGATGACCATGCACTCCCCAACAAAATGCCACAGGACTTTTTTAACCTTCAAGATTTTTAGTGTAACACAACTCATTCCCACTACACTTTTAATCATATTGTACATGACATCAGAATGCTCTACATCACTGCTCTCCAAATAACGGCCAAATGCCACCTGCGGGCGGCAAACTCATGGCCCACCAAGAGGTCCTTACAAATTAAACCATAAATGCGCCTATTTGTGGTCATGCCCGATTTGCGAACACGAAAACGTCAGTGATCTCTCCTAAGCATTCACATATAGTTAAATCTTATACTAACAGTCTCATGACAGGCATTGACAATGAGAGAAAACTGTGAAGTGCAAATCTGTTGTCTGCTAGACCAGTGTTTCTCAACCTTTTCTTAGGCGAGGCACCCTTTCAATTCATGAAAAATCTCAAGGCACCCCAAACCAACAAGCCGTAAGCTTAGATAAGTAACACATTTGGAGACGTTCAAAGTTGCAGCTTTATCTCCGACAGGCTATGTGTAGGCCATACTGGGGTGACCTAAATTTACTTTATTGTGTAAATAGTGGATGAAAAATGTAAACGTAAATGGTGGATGAAAGATTCCACTGACTAAGCATTAATTTAGACAAATACTATGTATTATATTACATAACTTATTTATCTATTTAGGTCAATTTCACATACCGTCAGCCACGTTTCCGCGGCACCCCTGAGGGGGGTGTGCGGCACCCCAGGGTGCCACGGCACCCCTGTTGAGAATCACTGTGCTAGACTATCCGTTGTTTCTCACTGCATATAACTCGGACATCACACCATTCACAATTGTGCTGTGTCTAAGCACTCTCCTCTCTTCTGGTTGAAGATGAGGACAATACTGTCCTTCACTATTGTTATGTATTTAGGAAGCCAGATACATTTTATCTTTGGTTTACTCACATTTGGAGTTGGAGCACTGTTTCCTCTGTTAGATGTGGTCGATTCTCCTCCCCTGCACTATTTTTGTGTATTTGTGATATCATCTTCATTGCAGTGACACCAAGAAGTTAATCTTGCATTAAAATTGCATACATTTACCTGAAGCTTGCAATCCATGCCACCCATGTTGATCCCACAAAGAAAAGCCTCGATCGACCAGCGGTGAACTGACAACTTCACACACGTTGGTGGGTGAATATTGGACTGCGCTCTGACTCGCGGTGATCAGCTAGCTTGCATGCTAGCTTAAGCTAGGGTTGTATGTGACAAATAAATTACTCTTACTCTTACTCTTACTCTTACTCTTACTCTTACAAAGAGTTTGAAGAGAGAGAAGCACACGCCTGCGCTCATGCGGAAGCTCATGCGGAAGCTCATGCTTGGCGTACCAGCAAATTGTGGACCCTGTACATCAGGGGTGCTCAACTGGCGGACCCAGGTCCGGATGCGGACCCAAACGCAATGTCATCTGGACCAAGACAAAATCCATCTGTATTTAATATGTATAAATTATACATGATATTTCGCTGCCATGCGATCTGTATTTCTGCGAAGCCAGTCTTATGACAAATAAAAGTATCATCACTATGACGAGTCAGTGAGTGAGCAAGAGGTCAGTGCGGCCAGCAAGTGAGGCTATTTTCTGCATCGGTCAGTGCGACTTTTTTGGACCCTGGAACCATACGAAATTTGGCGAGTGGACCTTTTCAGTTTGTAGTTGAGCACCCCTGCTGTACATTCTGTATGCACGCACACTCCTTGTTTTGTTTTTTTAGTGGAGATCACTTCATAACTACCTTTGGGTGCTAATACAAGTTCACCTAATCTAATCTAATCTAATCTAATCCTAATCTAATCTAATCTAATCTCTGACATCTACCTCTCATTTAAAAATGTAATGTGAAATAATATATGAAATTAGAATAACATAGATAAACACTACATCTAATTGGCCTGAAAACATACATACACAACTTGGATTGAGACATTACAAATATGGAAAGAGTTAAAAAGATGTCTTACCCTGCAGATTTGTCTGATTGAGATATGTGCAGTATGTCCTCTTCAACTCCATTTCCACAAACTGTTTATGTGACCCCCTCCACTAAATGGATTTTAAGAACAGATCATATCAAAGCCTCAAAAAAAAAAATCTGTGAGCTGAGATTTTAATGCACTGAGACCATCTGTGACTAATGAAATGAAAGCTCTGCAACACTGCTCTGCTCCCAAAACGTTTTTTAGTGACTCGTGACTCGTGTTTTTTCCCTGTCATCAAGATTCACTTCTTTAATTTCTCCCACCACTGAGGAACAATGACAGAGACCAGTCTTGACTGGGATCAGTCAACTCAATGACATGAGTTGAGTGAATACCAAATGCGCTGCCGAATTCTGGACCATCTGCAGTGGTTTAACACACAGGCAGGTAGACCAGCCAGGAGGGAGTAGTCAATGCGGGACATGCCTGTGGCCTGAACTAGTTGTTGCGTAGCATATTGGGTCAGAAAGGGTCTGATTTTCCCCATGTTGAACATCTCAAAGCGGCAGGCCTAGGCAAGTTGTGATGTGTTTGGAGAATGACAGCTGGTCATCTATCATGGCGCCAAGATTTTTGGCGACTTTGGGGTCACAGTGGCAGAGCCCACCTTGAGGTTGATGTTGTGACAGATTGACTCTCAAGCTTGGATCAGTAGTTGCTCAGTTTTGGACAGATTCAGCTGGAGGCAGTGTTCCTCCTTCCATATTGACAGTTTGAGATCAGTGAGGCAGGCCTAGATGCGTGCCGAAACTGTGGAGTCATCTGGTTGGAATGACAGGTACATCTGGGTTTCATCAGCATAGCAGTGATACCTGTAAGAGAACCTATGTGTTTGAATAACATGTCCACGGGGAGGAGGAGGCTAAAAAATATGTTTTCTGGCTGGTTTTCAGTCCACTTTCAGCTGGCGTCATGTTTGACTACTGCAGCCAACGTTAGGCCTCGCTGAATAAGAGAGCTCTCTTAACTGTCTCTCTTAACCACCAGGTGGTAAAGTGCTGTAAAAAAAACAAAAAACAAAAAACTTATCAACAGAAATCCCTAGAATGGCCACACAAAGCAACAAACGCTCTCTAAACTCTGCCAAACTAACTTTTGCTGCGTACAACCCCCAGCACCCACCAGCAAAACACCCTGAGCAGGGTGAAGAACATTTAACATTTACTGTAAGGGGGCCTCAAAACACCCTCTTACCCCGCTCATAATTGTGTTTATGTGTTGTTTACAAAGTTAGATGCAAGTGTGTGTGTGTGTGTGTGTGTGTGTGTGTGTGTGTGTGTGTGTGTGTGTGTGTGTGTGTGTGTGTGTGTGTGTGTGTGTGTGTGTGTGTGTGTGTGTGTGTGTGTGTGTGTGTGTGTGTGTGTGTGTCTGAGGTGTATGGGTGGGTGCAGGGGTCTGTTTATTGAGGAAAGTGGGAGGGGTGAGTATGTAGAGAAACCTTGAAAAGCAGATGAGAATGCAGGAGAGAGAAAGAGAGACAGAGCGAGAAAGAGAAGAGCCAGGCAGCGAGGAGAGAAGTGGTTGATCAAGAGCTGTTTGCGAGCGAGCGACATCAGAGGGATTTATTTACCGTTGTGTGTTGGTATGAGGTGTGTGTGTGTGTGTGTGTGTGTGTGTGTGTGTGTGTGTGTGCGCGTGTGTGTGTGTGTGCGTGTGTGTGTGTATGTGTGTGCGCGTGTGTGTATGTGCGTGTGTGTGTGTGCGTGTGTGTGTGTTGCCGTGAGGTGAGGTGAGGTGTGCTTCTTCTTCTAATCGGAGGTGAGAGGTGTTGCAGCCCAAACGCATCGGGTAGAGGAGGGGAGGGGAGCACGCGCCACGGCACGGCTCGAAGTGCCGCGGGGAGTTCAAGGCCGGCCAATTTTCGAGCACACAAAAGTCTTCAGCCTTAAAATAAAGAAAAGGCTTTCTTTAATATTAATCCCCAAAATGAATTAGATTATATCTTTCTCCCTCCCTCCCTCCCTCCTTCTCTCTCTCTGGTTCTCTTCTTTTGGGGAGAGAGGGGCGGTGGGTGTAAAGGATGGTGAGGGGGAGGGGGTGGGGGTGCTTGAAAAAGATTTGATTTTCCTCCCTTTTTTCTCCCTTTCTTCTTCTTTCCCCCCTTATTTTTCAACAGATGTAGAAATGATTGAAATCCCTGCTGGCCTCATTATAGTGGGTCTCCAGACGCGAGGGGAGGGCTTAAGGTCTTAAAGTAACGATTCAAACATGATTTGTATTAAAGCCAACAATCTCCCTCGCTGGAGCCTCAAATTACCGAAAAAGCTAGCTGAAGAGGGCGAGGATAGAGAGAGAGAGAGAGAGAGAGAGAGAGAGAGAGAGAGAGAGAGAGAGAGAGAGAGAGAGAGAGAGAGAGATGCATAGTTTGATGAGGTGAAGAAGAAGAGATGATGAGGAGAGAAGGGTAGATATAATTGTCTCTGCTCAGTGAATTACACCAAAGGATCGTAAGCTCAGACTATGTGAAGGGCCTACCTGAACTGATGAAGAGGTGAATAACGACAAAGATATAGAAGACACGTACAATAAGACTGTGTAGAAAGGCCCGTATGTTCATTACTGCAATCAGAACCAGCATTAGAAGAGACTGAAGTGAGCAAGAATTAGCAGGTATAAATATATGTGACACAGCAGCTCAGATCGTAGCCCCTTAATGCACGCCGTGCCTCCTGTGGCATGCTGTAATAGACATTGAAAGTTAACTACTATAGTATTACACTACTATGACAGTGCACGGGGCCTTTAATAATACATTACGACTTGGTCATTGCCATTCTGGTAACAGCTCATTCATAATGTGCTTAAGGGGTTAATCCATACAAAAACACAGACCTTAGAAAATCTTCCATGGTAAAAGCTCCTAAACATACAACACTTGACTTGTCAACACACACTCCTTGCCCCTCTATTGCGAATAGTTTGTACAATATCAGGATTCAGGATTCAAGGAATGTGTCTTTTTTTTTTACACATGCATTGTGTTGAGGTGGCCTCACAGACCAGGAATATGGCTTGAATATGACTCAAGAACAGATTTTATTTAATTGATTCCTTGTTATTACTATATTTACTATGTTATTATTAGCCCTTTCTTGCACTCATCATGACACATCTAAAAATTGACACACAATGTATTGTCCCTGAGCAAACACATTTTGTATAATTTCTGACACATTACTTCTTGTAGTGTGTGCATATTTCTCTCTCCTGTGTTTACATTACAGTGGTGGCTAGTCATCAGTCTTCAGCTCCCCTCGCTCCTCTGAGACTACTGTACAGGCGTGCTAGTCCCTGTCTGCTGTTCATGTGTGTGCGTGTGTGTGTGTTGATGTTAATGTATGTGTTTGTTTTCTCTGTTGTGTGTTAATGAGAGCGTGTTAACCTCTGCAGGCAGAGCTGTCGCATCATCAGACCCTGCTGCCTCTTCTGTGTGTTTGGTGCTTTCCTTTATTTTCTACCTACAGGGTGAGTGACAAGACACAGGAACACACACACACACACACTCACACACATGCATGCATGCACACGCGCGCGCACACACACGCCAAACACATGCAAATCCTCTCTCTATCACTCTCTCTCTCTCTCTCTCTCAATCAGACAGTCACACACACACACAGACACACAGACACACACACACACACACACACACACACACACACACACACACACACACACACACACACACACACACACAGAGAGACACACACACACACACACACACACACCACACACACACACACACACACACACACACACACACACACACACACACACACACACACACACACACACACACACACACACACACACACACACACACACACACACACACACACACACACACACACACACACACACACACACACACACACACACAGACACACACAGACACACACACTTCAAACATTTATAGTTGCAGGAGGCAGGAATGTGCGTGGTGTTAAGCGGACATGACAAGCAGCCTACTGAGCATGTCCCCAGCCCCCACACGCAGACGTTTGATCCAGCCTGTCTCTCAAACAGATGAAGGCATCACACAGAGATGGAGAGAGAGAGAGGAAGAGAGAAGAGGAGAGAGAGAGAGAAAAAAGAGAGAGAGAGAGAGAGAGAGAGGAGAAAGAGAGAGAGAGATACAGAGAGAACTATGGAGCGAGGGAGGGAGAAATGCATCGAGAGAAAGAGAGATATATAGAGACAAAGAGAGAGAGAGAGATACGCAGAGAAAGATAGAGAGATAGCGACACAAAAAAGAAGCGAACAAGAGAGAAACAGAGAAGTGAGAAAACAATGTGTTATTATTATATTATTAGCAGTATTATTGATTTCTTTATTATTATTATTAGTAGTAGTAGTAGTAGTAGTATTTTAGAATTTTATTATTCATACAGAAGACCTACAATAAGGACAGAAACATAAAACGGCAAACCCGAATACAAAAAGGCAAGAAAATAAGTTCAGCGTCTTCGAAAGAGGCAGCCGTTGCAGGAGGGGTGCCTCTGGAGGTTTTGACCATTCCAATATGCACACTCAGCACTCCCGTCCTCCACTTGTGCTTGTGGCCTCACCCCGCCTCCTGGCCCCACTTCCGTGGAGAAAACAATTAAGTTTCCCCGCTGTCAGCCTAGCCAACGTCACTTTAGGGGGACTGCTTTTCATCCACTATTCCAATTGCCAATGACAAAATGACATTAAAATTGTGCTTTTGCAAGATATTGAATTCATTTTCTGTCGTCAGTGACATCACCATGAGGTCACAAGCAGGCAAGTGAGCAAGGGAGGATGGAAGAAGATTTGGGTTCCTCAAATCTCATGGCCAAGCCACCACGAGCATGTGTGGCCTGTGGAAATGGAACCCAACATGAATGTTTTGAATGTGTATTTCATGTTTGTGTATGATTGTGTGTGTAGTCTATCTAAGCCCCTTGAACTATAATCTAGCTTTAAAATGTAGCCACTTACTGAAGTGCCGTCAGGACTGAGTGGCCATCTGGCACAGAGGGGATTTCCCGGTGGGCCCCGCACCCTCATGGGCCCCTGTTTTCAGAAATGTTTTAAACAAACAAACAAAAAAGCTGGTCAAACCCTGGTCGCCTGCATATGGTACACACCGGTGTGTTAACGCGCTGCGCTATAGCACCCCCAATGAGGCTGAAAATCTGAAAATCTTTAAAGATGAATTGAAGTGAAATTTAAATTGAATGTGATATACTGTATAACACATCAGTAATTTAGCAAAACTCCATTCTGAGGAAGTAGGGAGTACAGTGCATGTAGCGGATATTTTCGGCTTGAGTCGCTGAATTTGTGCTGCATTTTAGCACAATTCTACAATGTAAATAAATATGTTAAATTACAGTCATAATTGAAAATAACACTGTTCAATTTTTTTTAGATATGTGTGCGTGCATGCATGCCTGCCTGTGTGCGCATGTTTCAAAGTATTTGAGAGGTACTGAACTAATTGAGTAAAACTTGGGTAAAACAAAGTGTCGGTAGAGAGTAACGTTTTTTTTTTATCTCAGTGAAAAGAAAGATATTGCATTGTACCCCGGCCCGCTGATCACACCCAGGTCCAATCACCCCGGTACCACCTCCAACCTCATCCCCTCCCCGCGCAATCCCTCCCCTGCTCCCCACCTCACCCTCTCTCTTCTCCCCACCCCTGCTCACCTCACTCCACCCAAACTTGCTCTCCAGCCAGGGCCACTGACAGCTTTGACTGGGCTCGGGACAAAATCGTCTGAAGGGCCCCCCATCAAAATACATGCCTACAATGTTGTGAAGACCCAAATCTGGGCCCCCTCTCTCCCTGGGCCCCGGACAACATACCCTTTTGCCACCCCATGTCGGAGGCCCTGTTTCCGTCCGGCACCCATGTCCACCCAGGTCACGTTCTGCCCTCACTGTTTGTTGCACTGAATAAAATGTCTTTGAAGAAGAGATAGTGGAGAGGAGAAATATACTGAGGGATAGAGAAGGAAAACAGCAAGGGGGAAGGCGGACGAGAGAGAGAGAGAGAGAGAGAGAGAGAGAGAGAGAGAGAGAGAGAGAGAGAGAGAGAGAGAGAGAGAGGGAGAGAGAGAGAGAGCGAGAGAGACAGAGGGAGGGAGAGAGAGAGAGAGCGAGAGAGGGAGAGAGAGAGAGGGAGGGAGAGAGAGAGAGAGAGAGAGAGAGGGAGAGAGAGAGAGAGAGGGGGGTAGAGAGAGAGAGAGAGAGAGAGAGAGAGACAGAGAGAGAGAGAGAGACAGAGAGAGAGCGAGGGGGTAGAGAGAGAGGATGGGGGGATCGATTGCTCCCTGTTGCTGAAAGATGCAGGTGCCTACCGTACCATGGCCCCAGAAGCATTGTATGAAGACCCCCCCTCCACGCACGCGCACACGCACGCAAGCATACACGCACGCACACACACGCACACACACACACACACACACACACACACACACACACACACACACACACACACACACACACACACACACACACACACACACACACACACACACACACACACACACACACACACACACACACACACACGTGTGCCTCCCAATCAATAGTGAAGTTCTGAGCTCCGTCTTGAGAGGGGGGTGGTGTGTGTGTGTGTGTGTGTGTGTGTGTGTGTGTGTGTGTGTGTGTGTGTGTGTGTGTGTGTGTGTGTGTATATTCCCATGTCTAATATCCAGAAAACACAGGAGGAGTCATCATTCGCCAGGAAAGCTGACAGGTATGCAAACTGACAAAGAGATGAGTGCGGTCTACAGGTCATACATAATCAGGATCAATAGATGAGCAGACGGCCTGGTGGATCTGTAACAGATATCTGGCAACCGAAGAGGTAGAGACATGGAGACACAGGCACACACAGACACACACACATGCGTACGCACGCACACACACATGCATACGCACGCACTGATGTTCACACACACACACACACACACGCGCGCACGCACACACACACACACACACACACACACACACACACACAAGGCACGTGTAAGCAAACCAGCACACACACACACACACAAACATACACACACACACACACACACACACACACACACACACACACACACACACACACACACACACACACACACACACACACACACACACACACACACACACACACACACACACACACACACACACACACACACACACACACACACACACACACAGACACACACACACACAGCATGGCTTACCTCACCTGCTCTTTCATTTCAGGCAGTTCACCTGATGAGAACCTCATGAATGAAATTAGTTGAGTAATGAAAAACATCACTGGGGGTTAAATCAAGAAATGTGTGTGTGTGTGTGTTTGTGTGTATGTGTGCGTGCGTGCGTGTGTGTGTGTGTGTGTGCGCGCGCTGGAGCGTGTGTCTATATGTGTATGTGCGTGCGTGTGTGTGTGTTTGAGAGAGATATATATAGAGAAAGTGAGTATGTGTGAGGGACTGAGTGTGTGTGCACGTGTATGCATGCGTGCGTGCGTGTGTGTGCGCACGCGTTTGTGCGTGCGTGTGTTTATATGCATGCTCTTGTGTGTGTGTGTGTGTGTGTGTGTGTGTGTGTGTGTGTGTGTGTGTGTGTGTGTGTGTGTGTGTGTGTGTGTGTGCCTGTGGGGCCACAGCACTAGTGGATTATGACTTTATCGAGGGCTAATGAGAGGAGGTCAGCTCAGCACCTCGATCCCTCAGCAATCAATACAGCAGCTACACATAATATACTCCTCCTGGCTGAATAGAAACATATGGGGAGAGAGAGAGAGAGAGAGAGAGAGAGAGAGAGAGAGAGAGAGAGAGAGAGAGAGAGAGAGAGAGAGAGAGAGAGAAATAGGGGGGGAGGAGAGTGTGTGTGTGTGTGTGCATGTGTGTGTGTGTGTGTGTGTGTGTGTGTGTGTGTGTGTGTGTGTGTGTGTGTGTGTGTGTGTGTGTGTGTGTGTGTGTGAGAGAGAGAGAGAGAGAGAGAGAAAGAGAAATATAACGTATATTGGAGAGACATAGACAGAGAAAGAGCCATAAACTGGTAGATATGGATAAAAATGGCAGAAAAGAAAGAAAGGACAAGAAATGTAATGAAAGAGAAAGTGTGTGTGTTTGTGTGAGTGAGCAGGGAAGGGGAAGGAGGAGAGGGAGAGAGTGGGGCATCGTGGGCCCAGGATGGGATAGATTATGTGGGATGATGGGAGAGGGGGGAACCCCGGGAGACTGGATGATGTGTGTTTGGGATGCAAATGTGGCACGTGGTGTGGGATTGCTAGTGTGTGTTTTGGTTTCATGTGTGCTTCTGTTTGATACTAGGCTAGTGGGCCTATAGATATCTGGTTATCGTCATGAGTGATCATATTGGAGATTATCATAGACTCTGTGATGAAGAACATATTCATTGCATTCATTTTCCTTCCTAATGCTTTGGTACTATGTTTTAAAATATATATATATATATATTTATAGGACTTTTTGGTAACACTTTATTTTAGGGATACATCTATTAGCACTAATACATACAATGTTAATGCCTGCATAAGTAACTTGTAAGGCATGTACTAAGCAAATGCTAAGGCCTACTAGGTCCTTACTAAGGTTAAATTGGTAATAAATCCCTTATTGTGCATGAACAAAACATTTGCGAATATATGCCTAACAAATGTTTGATTTTGCTTTGTACATGCCTTACAAGTTACTTATACAGGCACATTGTATGTATCAGTGCTAATAGATGTATCCCTAAAATGAAGTGTTACTGACCTTTTTGCCTTGGGAAGAGACAGGAAACGAGTGGGGAGAGAGGAAGACGGGGAAGGATCTGCAAATGACCCGTTGCTGGAATTGAACCCGGGTCGCCGGCGTAGTAACCCAGTGCCCTACTGTTAGGCCACGGCAAGGCCATGCTTTGGTACTTTGTTGACACATGCAATGTCACAGGTGCTGAATACACATTGGGAATTAAATGTTATTCTCTCTCTCTCTCTCTCTCTCTCTCTCTCTCTCTCTCTCTCTCTCTCTCTCTCTCTCTCTCTCTCTCTCTCTCCCTCAGTGTGTGTGTGTGTGTGTGTGTGTGTGTGTGTGTGTGTGTGTGTGTGTGTGTGTGTGTGTGTGGTTGTGTGTGTGTGTGTGTGTGTGTGTGTGTGTGTGTGTGTGTGTGTGTGTGTGTGTGTGTGTGTGTGTGTGTGTGTGTGTGTGTGTGTGTGTGTGTGTGTGTGTGTGTGTGTGTGTGTGTGTCCGTGCGTGTGTGTGTATTCATCTGTATACAGTATGTTGACCTGCCTCTGATAGCCTCCCAATCCCAGGCTTGCCCTCGGCCTCCCCCAGCAGCACCACTTGCTGGGCCTTACTGGGCAAACATCGTTTCCATGTGGTAAACACCAACCTCCAGCTTTACCTCTCCAGCTTTACCTCTCCAGCCTCCCTCTCTTGGCCCCTGTGGGCCCCCAGGCCCTGTGGCTGTCCACGGGTGACCGCTAGACAGCCAGGGGGATGCAGGGGAGGGTGGCATATCCTGGAGCCGCGGGGTTAAATTCTTTCAGATCATGTACACATAATAGGCCTGCTTAATATTCATGGTTTTCCCAGGTAAGGCGAAGGTTAAATTTGACTCCCCCACCGCCCCCCTCCCCGCCGTTTCCCCCTTTTCCCTCTCTCTCTCCCTCTCTCTCTCTGATGCTTTTTCTCTCTCTCTCTGTCTGTCTCTCTCTACCCATCTCTCCCCCTCCATCTCACTTACCCTCCCTTCCCCTCCTCCATCATCCATCCATCCATCCATCTATCTATCTATCGCTTTCCCTCTCGCGCTCTCCTCTTTATCCAAACTTCATTACTAATACATGATGCCCAATAAGAATATTCAAAGCGTCGGGGGGTGACCGCGGGTTGATGAGATCCGTACCTTTCCGCTGACATTTAAACACATTACCATTTCGCCGCCCCAACCCCGGCAATCGATGGGCCGGCATAAAAAGGCGGCTAATCAGGCCTCACCTTGGGCTGTGGCCCCAGCGTGCCCACACTACGCTACGCTACGCTCCTCCATCCACCTCCTCTCCTCCATTCTCCTCTCCTCCATTATCCTCCGTTCTCCTCACCTCTCCTCCATTCTCCTCTCCTTCACCCTCCTCTCCTCTACGCTATGCTCCTCTCCTCTCCTCCGTTCTCCTCTCCTCTACGCTACGCTCATCTCCTCTCCTCCGTTCTCCTCTCCTCTCCTCCATTCTCCTCTCCTCTCCTCCATTCTCCTGTCCTCCGTTCTCCTCTCCTCCGTTCTCCTCTCCTCTACGCTCCGTTCATCTCTGCTGCTGTCTGCTTCTCGACCTGAATGATGATGCCGGGACCCCATTAACGGCCCCTGCAGGGACACTCAGCAAGCAAATGAGGAAGGGTTGAAAGGGACGGAAAAATAAAGGGAACGAGTCGGAGAAAAGAAAAGGAGAGACAGAGGAGAGAATAGGAGAGAGAGTGGGAGAGAATAAGAGAGAGAGAGAATAAGAGAGAGAGAAAGACAGAGTAGATAATGAGAGAGAGAGAGAGAGGGAGAGAGAGAGAGAGAGAGAAAGAGAGAGAGAGAGAGAATAAGAGAGAGAGAATAAGAGAGAAAGAGAATAAGAGAGAGACAGAGACAGAGAAAGACAGAGAGCGGGAGAGAATAGAGTGAGCAAGAGACAGAGAGAGAGAGAGAGACCAAGGGAGAGAGAGAGAATAAGAAAAAGAGAGGCAGAGAGAGAGCAAGAGAAAGATAGAGAGAGAGAGAGAGAGAGAGAGAGAGAGAGAGAGAGAGAGAGAGAGAGAGAGAGAGAGAGAGAGAGAAAATAAGAGAAAGATGGGTTGATCAGACATTAATCTGCCATAGCCTTCTCTTGTGTGTCACTAATTTAATTACAGTTCAACGATGGTCATTGTGTGAGTCTGAGAGCGCAGCACATTCACCTCATTTATTACTTTAACTTGCTCGCTAGGCAATTTCTGTATCTAAAGTGACACACAGTATAATTAGGGGACATTAGGCCAGTATGTGAGCATCACATTAAGTATTAAACGCGTGGCCTCCGTGTTGCGCGTAGCGGTAGCCCTGCACTCCCTGCTGCCGACATCAACACAAATTAGTGTAAAGTCATTTGAAGAGTTAAGTACACCTCGAGTCGTGGCAAGACAGACAGCAGCACCGTAATTTTAATTTTTAAAGAAGAGACGTATGCTGCATGCAGACAGGGTGGTGGGCTCACTTAACTGTGCAGGTTCAACCACAGTGTGTTATTTATGTGCAATAACTGACCAATATACGTACCACAACCACCGTTAAACTTTTGTGTCAAACTAAATCCCATGTAAAACCCTGGAATATATTGTACAGCAGTGATTTTCAACCTATGGGCCGGGGCCCACTGGAGGGCCCTGAAGGTATTCCAAGTGGGCCTTGAAATAATTTTCTAAAAATTATAATCACATTTTGGTGTGTGTTGCTGTTGATTTATTTGAGTTTTATTCGGAATTGGGTCAGAGGTGGGCCCCGAACATTTGTGACAATTACAAGTGGGCCCCAAGTTGGAAAAGGTTGGGAACGCCTGTTGTACAGTGTACATCAGCCGTATTGACAAGTACTCCCCACAATTTCTACTTACAGTAAGAATAGAAAAGTGTATCTCTTTACTCTCTGTGGTCAATCGGTCAATATCTCTGCAACTACAGCCTATCATAGATTCTGCCATATTCAAACAAGATCAAGTATGATATGCCTAGAATTCCTCTGACCCATGTTGCAAACTCTTTTCTGGTCATATGATATAACATTTTAGAATGCAATATACCATTCTGGAATACAGCACGTTCTGTTATTTTCTCTCGTTAAATATTATATATTCTACCCAGTGTTTTACTTTTTTGCCTGCTGGCCATTATGGCGAGGGCCTCTGCTGAGGCCTCTGCAGCCATTTAAACTCTTGTCTGTGTGACTGCTCTGTCTCCCCACGTGTGTGCGTGCGTGCGTGCATGAGTGTGTGCGTGTGTGTGTGTGTGTGTCTGCATGTATGTGTGTGTGTGTGTGTGTGTGTGTGTGTGTGTGTGTGTGTGTGTGTGTGTGTGTGTGTGTGTGTGTGTGTGTGTGTGTGGGCGCGCGTGTTTGCATGTGTGTGTGTGCATGTGCCTTTGTATGTATGTGTGTGTGTGTGTGTCTGTGTGTGTGAGTGTATGGGCGTGTGTGTGGGTGGGTGGGTGGTTGTGGGTATATGTGTGTTTGTGTGGTTGTTTCACAGGATATCCTTTAAGTGTCATGCACAACTGGTGCTATGAAAGCACCTAGAAGTTTTTCTGAAAGAGGAAGGTGTGCTAATTGTGCCATGGCAGAAGGAGGAGAGAGAGAGACAGAGAGAGAGAGAGAGAGAGAGAGAGAGAGAGAGAGAGAGAGAGAGAGAGGAAGATGAAAAGAGAGATAAACAATGTGTTTGACAACCAACAGGAGGAAAACTTTCATCCTTCGTCTCGGTTCAGGATCCATGGGGCTGGAGATGCAGCTCTGTGTCACCCTAAGGCACTCTGGGAGGTGCACACACACATACGCACATACAGACACACACGTGCGCACACGCACGCACACACTCACTCACGCAGGCGCACACGAACACACGCATACACG
>NC_085863.1:15838963-15843963 GCF_034702125.1 Engraulis encrasicolus | reverse complement strand
TAAGTCGTGTAAAGCATTAGTTTACATACTATTTCTCCGTGATTTTGGACAGGAGGCGGCGCCTCCCTTGTACTCAAAGAGGAATCGCCTCTGCTACTGAGGAACAACTATACATCCCGTGACAGAAAGGGTGTATTGATAATATTGAATTAATGCCAAAAAAGTTGCCCATAGGATACTTTTGCCCAGTTCTGAAGGCAGTGTGGATACAGTATATCCTGTTTGCTGCCTTCCATGTCTGAAATCCTATCGAGTCCTGTTTGCTGCCTTCCATGTCTAAAATCCTATCGAGTTATTTAGTCAGCTGTTGGTGTCTTTCCACTTAAATGAATAAAAGATGACATTACATCGAGCCAGTAGTCTAGGAAGGCTGTCTGTCTGAAAATGTGTTTTTTAGCCCATACCATGTTGCCTGCTATGAGAAGAGACTTGGATGATGAAGATACAGAAACAGCAACTACCTACATTCTCATCTCAGGGAAAGTGAAGAAGATCCAGTAACTCTTTATTTTAGGGATACATCTATTAGGACTAATACATACAGGTAGGCCTACCTGTATAAGTAACTTGTAAGGCATGTGCAAAGCAAAATCAAGCATTTGTTAGGCATGTATTTGCAAATGTCTTGTTCATGCACAATAAGAGATTTATTACCAATTTAACCTTAGTAAGCACCTAGTAGGCCTTAGCGTTTGCTTAGTACATGCCTTGTAAGTTACTTATGCAGGGATTAACATTGTATGTATTAGTGCTAACAGATGTATCCCTAAAATAAAGTGTTACCGAAGATCCTTTAAAAAAAAGGGCTTTTTGGGCTTTAGGGACCTTTATTTGTGATAGGACAGTGGACTCGTGGAGGATAGAGTGGAAGCAAGTGGGGAGAGAGAGATGGTTAAGGGCCGGCAAAGTGTCCATGCAGGCCGGAATCGAAACCGAATCGGCCACCGGTGTAGCAGTGCAGGGCCCTACCATTTGAGACACGGCAGGGCCGAAAGTGACGAAGATTCTGCTGAAAATAACAAAATGTATTTTGGTGAATTCCAGACCCAATCCAAACGAAGTAGTAGGAGACTAATAAAAGAGAAGTCACTTGCGCTCTAACCTTCTTGGTGCGTCCAGTCCAGGACGGTATACAATGTAGAGTAAACTGGTCCACTTCGGAAAGACTAGGCCAGGGATGACAGGAGCACTCAGATACTTTTTAGTATTTTATTGTGGTGCAAACATAATGACTGACGTTTCGACGCTGTGTGCGTCTTCTTCAGAGTAGGAGACTGACTTGACTTGACTTGACTTGATTGGACTGCTCCCACCTCCTACTATGAACATTGCACTGAAACGCAAATCAAAGTGGCGCCTCCTGCTGGCAAACTGGGGGAACCTCATTGTACTCCCACCTCAACTAATTGAAGCCTGAGGATAATGGCGGCGCCCATGAAGCCGTCATGCAAGATGTCAATAAATAAGTGAAACTTTATTTCTCTCATGTGCAGTTGTTACAGAAACAGTCATTTTCACTCAACATCTTTTGCATGCTATAGTGTGATATTGTGTCAACAAAGACAGTAGGCCTATGTAACATACTCCAGAACTAATAGCTGTTGTGGTTCTTTTGGCTTGTATCTAAGCACCCCACTTAGGTCAGTTAAACCGCAGTGGTTGCTATGGTTCTAGAACTCCCACATCAACTGCCTGGAACGGGAGCGGAAATATGTGCTAGGAGAAGTGCAATCACCTTCTAGTCCTACTTCTACTTGGATTGGGTCTGGCATACATCACTGTTCATAGCACTGAAGGTGGAGGCTGAAGATGGAGGAGCAATATGCAAAAAGGTTCCTTTTTTATGCTTTATAGTTTTTATTCTGAGTGGAGTAAATCATACGGTGGAGTGAGCCATTTTCTTTAAGGGGTCCCCTTATTTTTGGCCGTACTCCTGATGTAGATTGTGACAGAGGGGATCTGAAGATGGGTGAAGACAGAGAGAGTGGATGCGTGAGATGGAATGGAATCTGGGCTGTAAATTAACACCAGCCAACCGGCCAAATAATGGTGAAATTTCAATTTGACTAGTAGAAAAGACCAACTCACAAGCCATTTTGACCTATTAGTGAGAGTGTGTTTGGCTAGAAAGATTAACATCTATCCTTTTTGGCTGGTGGTATAAAAAGTTAATTTAGAGCCCTGAATGGAATGGCGATGGCTGGGGAAGGGAGGTGGCCTGTCACCACCCATAAGTAGAACAGAACACACACGCCAGACTTTACTCTCAGAAGAATACAACACTTCACTCCACTTGCAGCCAAGAGGCCTTTATTAGCCACACACACACACGCACACACGCACGTATGAGCGCGCGCACACACACACACACACACACACACACACACACACACACACACACACACACACACACACACACACACACATGCATGCATGCAAGCACACACACACACACTCTCTACCCCCCCCCCACCACCCCCCACCCCACCCACACACACACACACACACACTCCATCGCGGCCCTCTCTCAACTTCAGATGGGAACCCCTTCTTAGAAACTTTGTCTTTTTATATTGGCTTATAATTATTTCATTTTCCTCAGCTTTGATCTGAGCGCTCTACCAAGGGACAGCCCATTTTTTCACCCTCAAACGCATCTCTGAAGCATCTAACTTTCTCCAGTTTGTGTGTGCTCTCTCTCTTTTGCTCTCTCTCTCTCTCTCTCTCTCTCTCTCTCTCTCTCTCTCTCTCTCTCTCTCTCTCTCTCTCTCTCTATGTTTGTGTCTGTCTGTCTCTCTGTCTCTCTGTCTTTCTCTCTCTCTCTCTCTCTCTCTCTCTCTCTCTCTCTCTCTCTTTCTCTGTTTCTCTCTCTTTCTCTCTCTCTCTCACTCTCTCTCTCACTCTCTCTCTGTCTCTCTCTCTCTCTGTGTCTGTTTCTCTCTCTCTCTCTCTCTCTCTCCTGTCTCTCTCTCTCTCTCTCTCTCTCTCTCTCTCTCTCTCTCTCTGTTTCTCTCTCTCTCTCTCTCTCTCTCTCTCTCTCTCTCTCTCTCTGTTTGCCAGGGTTTGCTGGGGGTCTGTGTCTGTGTGTATCTCTGTGTAACCCTTCACCCCGCTCCCCGCCCCTCCGCCCCCACCCCCGCTCCCCATATCTATGTTTTCCTGTCTTCAAGGGCAGTAGGATACATGTGAAGAGGATGCTCCACTCTCATCTGCCACCCAAAGCCAGAGAAAGGGGATGGCGAGATGGAGAGAGAGAGAGAAACGGAGAGAGAGAAATGCGGGTGTTTTTCCTCCTTCACTGCTGTCTTCGGCTGACACCCCCAGTGTCGGAATCAGCGCGCCGAAAAGAAAGAATAAAAGATCATCTTTGAGAGTCTCCCCAGATTGTGCGAGCAAATCTTTCATGCGCGGATCTATCCCAGTGCATTTGCCTCGGCTTTCATGTTGTAAACCCAGTTTCATTACGCCAATTAGCCACCTCGTATCCACTCCAATTACGGCATTACTCTAATTGTTCTCCATAGCCTTTTTTATCACCATGTCTACTCATTCTTTAAGTTGCCTCGTTTTTTTTCCCTTCCTAATTTATTCATCTGCAGCACACACTGTTGTTCACCCTCTGTTTTTTTTCTTTCTTTCTTCGATATCCTCCTTTCTTGTTTGTTTTTCTTCTTCTTCTTCTTCTTCTGTCTCCTTTTAGCCTGTGCTAAACATGGTGATTTGTTGTCCTACTTCGTTTAGGCGACGGCCTTGCGCTCATTAAGTCGTGTTTATTACATATCAGCGGCGTTTGAATCGTTTGTGTTGTGGTGCCAGCAGGGTAGCTGACAGGGGGGGCACAAAGGGGTCTGCTGCTGTCACAGGCCTAGGGAGAGGGGGGGCCAGGATGGGGTCTTGGGGAGGGGGCCCTTTTTTGATAACTGTTGTGGAGCATCCTTCTTGTTGTTGTTTTTTCCCCGGCAATTCAAGTGTGACTGTGATGAGAATAATTTGTCACAGGCGTTTCTCAGTAATGGAAAGCGTAACCGTACTGTAAGGTAGACATGATGTTGACGTGGTGGCCCAGGATTGGGTCTTCAGTACATTGTATATAAAGGCTCTAAATTTACTTTTTTCCTCACCAGCCAAAACGACTAGTAGATATTAATCTTACTAGCCAAACACACACTCACTAATGGGTCAAAGTGGCTAGCAAGTTGGTCTTTTCTACCAGCCAAACTGAAATTTCACCTGCATTTGGCCGGTTGGCTTGTGTTAATTTAGAGCCCTGATTGTATGTATTGTGGTGGGAGAATTCTTTCAGTTGACTGTGTGAAGCATGTTGTGGAGCATCCTTCTTGTTTTTCCGCAACATTTTTTTCCGCAACAGAAATGTGACTGAGGAGAATAATTGGTCTGGCGTTTCTCAGTAATGGAAAGCGTAACCGTACTGTAAGGTAGACATGATGTTGACGTGGGGATGTGGACAGGCACATTTGGCCTTCTTGCTCTGGCCTCCCCCTCCTGGTTTTGAACCACTGGTTAAAAAAAAGACTGAATCAGAGAGAGAGAAAAAAATGTGTGTGTGTGTGTGTGTGTGTGTGTGTGTGTGTGTGTGTGTGTGTGTGTGTGTGTGTGTGTGTGTGTGTGTGTGTGTGTGTGTGTGTGTGTGTGTGTGTGTGTGTGTGTGTGTGTGTGTGTGTGTGTATTGGAGGATTCGGGTTTGGGAGGGTGGGGGGCAAGGGTTGGGGGGTGTTGAATGAATCATTCATGAAGTCCACAGAGAAAGGGGAAAGAACGGGCAGAAAGAGGGAGAGAGAAAGGGGGGAAGAGAAAGCGAGAGAGAGAGAGAGAGAGAGAGAGAGAGAGAGAGAGAGAGAGAGAGACAGAGAGAGAAATAGAGACAGAGAAAGAGTCAGAGAGAGCGAGAAAGAGACAAAGAGAGTGGGAGAAAGAGAGATAGAGAGAGAGAGTAAGAGAGAGAGAGAGAGAAAGAAACAGAGAGAGAGAAACTAAAAGAG
>NC_085863.1:15831463-15836463 GCF_034702125.1 Engraulis encrasicolus | reverse complement strand
AAGAGTCACGAATGAAATTTGCAAATTAAATTAACGAATTAGTAAAATTAACAGAGCTTTAATTAGTGAATTAAGACTAGATTATTCCCCTGCCAGGAGGAGGAGAGGATATTTACACTCTATAGCATTTTTCTTTTAAAACAAACGGAGGACCTTTTTTTCTTCTTTCCAGAGCCTTTCTTCTTTTCTTCCTTTCATTTTTTTTCCTCACTTGCCCCCCACACGTGTGGCCACATAGCTTCTGGCTAGTACGCCGGAGGTCTTCTGGGAGAGAGAGAGAGCGAGGGAGAGAGAGAGAGAGAGCGAGAGACAGAGAGAGAGAGAGAGAGAGAGCGTGTGTGCAGGCAGTAGGCAGGGCTGGCTGGTTGGCCTTGGCTAATTATGCTAATTGAAAACCCTCTGATGTGCTTCTGATGAGGCTTAATGCGACAAAGATGCTGAGCAGACAGTGCCCCAGGGCGCACACATGAGTGCTTCCTTCCATCGCCTGGCTGCCTGGGCCCCTCTCTCTTCTCTTCTCCCTCCCTGCCTCCCTCGATCGCCCGTAAGTGCAGGGCTGGATTTGGCACGGATGCGGGTCGGAACTGGCCCGTATCCGGTCAGGGAAAGGCTGTCACAGATTCACAGATGAATGCTGTCACCACCTTCCATCAACCCAGTTAGCCCCACACCCCCCACACACGGTATGTGGAGCACAGGGGCGTAGCAGCACATTTTGGGCCCTATGTACAATCAGCTCCAATGGACACCCCCCACACTGGCGATTCTAGGGGGGGGCACGGGGTGGCCAGGGCCACCCCTGGGACGCTATTGTCCACCCTACTGGCCACCCTTGATTCGACAAGTAATTAATAAAAAAATATATTTTTAAAAATAAATAAATAAATATACAATAATAACAACAGTATAAGACCAATAATAGGTAATTATCAGGTAATCATTCAAGTTCGTCAACCCAACAACAAACAAGAGAAAACTGTCAATCCATGGTGATCGCTGGCTGACAGATCTAGGGTCAGTTTTACACTTTAACTAACACGACAGTCGTTGGACTGATGCTGCACAAGGCTTTCTGATCAGTAGGCTTACACGAGATGACCACTGCGTGTCGCCTGCTGCCCCTATAGTCGCTTATTTATCGTGAAAGATCTGGCAACCCCGCACCAGCGATGCTGAGGAGCACTGTGTCACCTGCAGTTCCTTCACGAGAGACCGCATCCACTAACTGCCTGGACAGCCTAATTTGGACAATAAGGTATGGCAATTTAATGATTTGTTGGTTGTCTGAATGTGTTGGAAAACCTAATTTTGAAAACTTTATGCAAGTATTAGCAGCCAGGAAGAGCCAAAATACGAGATAGCTACACGAAACAATAACATGACTAAATGAGAGCAAGTTAGTGTTGTGGCAGCTGCAAACCAAGTTAGTAGCACAGCACAATCCTAACGTGCACGTCAGTTTTTTTTTGTTTTGTTGATAACAGGATAGTTAATATGAAACCGTTTGGATAGGGACATGGCATGGATAGCATTGTCCCATTGGCCACACATTGGAAAGGGTAGTTGTTATCTACAGTCAGGATCGGTAGGCAGACGTCAGTACCTAGCTCGAAACCTAGCATGTGAAATGAACTAATGCTAAGCTGGACTATGATTGTTGTGATGCCTTCTCTCAGTGAAGCTTCTCCTTTGCTTCTTCGATTGTCTTGACTTTTCTTGGAGTTTAAATCAAACTTAAATAAAGTCGGAGTAAGTCATAGTAAAGAGCACCTCTGCCTCTTTAGAGTAAGCAAGTTCACATCAGTCACAGATGTGTTGCCTAAACCCACAGCGCTAGTCCACTTCAGAGTATGACTCCTCCCCAATAGCTAAATTTGCGGTACATATTTGACCTCAAATGTGTCAATATATCGTAATCCTTTTGTTCAAACGTAGCGAAAATAAATCGTCACGCACACAAAATCATGGTACAGATGTGAGTTTGTTCACCAACGAAATTCACGTCATGTAATTTCTTTGCTAAAACCCTGCAGCCACGGCTTTAGAATCAGCCACTGCTCACAGCTGTAATTGCCTTGCAGGCCGACGGCGCCTCAGACTTGAAATTCACGTCATGTAATTTCTTTGTTAAAACCATATGCCACTGCTTTGACATCTGACACTGTCAACATCAATAATATAGGTTTTTTGTATTCTGACATTGTTGAATGAAGTCAAAGTTGTTACTCTAAGGGGAACCACAACCACGAACACAAAACTCATGAACACAACATGTGTACTCTGCCAATTCGACAATAATCCCTCTGATATTGTAGTCAGTTACTATGCTTAGAAGTGAGTTGATTGAATGATTAATTGGTTGCATTGATTTGATTACATTTCCTCCAGTGAGTGACATTAAGATGAAGAGAAGAAACGATATTGAGAGCTTCTTTATCAAGAAAAAAAAAAGAGTCAGAGTCAGCTACAGCCAGTACCAGCACCAGTGCAGATGCCCACACAAGCCAGCAGCCTAGGGATAGTGTTGATGAGCAGTCCACTACCCCAATACAAGATGGTAGGTTGTGCATGGAAAGTTTGAATTAGTTACATGTAGCCCTTTCATGCACACCGTTCAACCAGTGGAACACTGTTATTGTCATCAAAAAGGTTCTGTCATAGTGCCACACTACATAACACAGGGTCTTTAGTAATACACTATGGTAACTCTGGTAACGACAAAGGTATAACGCCATGCATTAAAGGGTTTAACAGCTGACAAATGTTGAGACAGAAGATGATGAACTAAATATTTGTATTATATGTATATGTGCATGGACCTGTCTGTCTGTCTGTCTGTCTGTCTGTCTGTCATTTTAAACTATCCTTGTATTACCACAGTTGACCAGCCACATTTGGAGGAGGAGGAGACGGACTGTGAATCTGTGTTGTCTGGATCTCCACCTACTGAGCATGGTATGTCAGGTTCAGATGTCATTCATGAAGTTGGTGTCTACTCTCTCATACTTCAGTTATTTAAAAAAGGCCAATTATGCATATTTATATGTGAATGCATAGCATTTAACCAGATTACACTGCACTTTCAATTAAAAGCCTGGCACATTAAAATAACTTAATGAGGATATGTGTGTGCATTTATCTTTAATTTCTGTGAATACGTACATAGAAAACAAAGACCTAAACATAGAACATTTCAATACTATATATATATATATATTTTATACTACTACAAAATATTGTATTTGAAGTTCACTGGTGCTTTTCTTTAAAATGCAGGAAATAGCATAGAATAAATGCAACATTTTCTGTGTGGGAGGACCCCCGTATGTGTATATAATTCCATGATTCCATGGCCACCTCAGACTATATTTGTGTGTCATCTTGGCCACACTAGTAAAAATGTCCTGGATACGCCCCTGCCCCCCCCCCCCAGCGATATACTGTATATCTACATACGTCAAATCAGACACTGTGTGGGCCCTCTTTATACATGGGGCTCTGGTAACTCTGTCACACTTTTCCCCTGTTCGACACCCGTGGTCAGTGGTGTAGTCTACGTAGAACGCAGGTATACGGAGTATACCCACTTCAAAATTTCAGGGATTTCAGTATACCCACTTAAAATTGATTGATCCATTATTTAGAATAGCACATATGCATACAGTATACCCACTTGAAAAAAATCCTCAAATATACAGTATACCCACCCTGACAAAGTGGACTACACCACCAGAGATTCGTTAAGTATATAGAGATATGCCAATGTTGCTATGGGCACCGAACATGACCAGGTTCCGGTCTGCCTAAAGGGGCGTGTCATAATACTCCTAGCATTGAATAGATCAGTCCTTAGGTCTGCCTAGGTCTGCCTAAAGGGGGATTTCCCCCCCTCCCCCTTGCAATAATAGAACCCGGAAACAATGGGCCAATGGAACCTCTGTCTCTCTACTCTCTCTGACACCACTGCCCGTGGTGGAGCGGTATGATATCTGATGTTTATCAGGTTGACACTGCTGGTGAAAATAAAAAGCATCCACACAGATTTCAATTATTTAATTTAATTTAATTAACTTAATTTTAAAAATTGAGGATGCAGGGCTAATCTGGAGGTTTTGACAGTGTGAAAATTTGTGCGGAACACTGTTGAAAGAAAATGTAATGACCAGCTATAGAAGATGACGTGAAGAGGATGTTTCGATTTCAAAAGATTAAGATGCTGATGCTGCACATTACAGTAAAAGTAAATATTTCTGGGCCCTTCCGTGACCTAATGGTAGGGGACTGGCTTTCTACGCTGACGACCATATAGGTTCGATTCTGGCCCGGGTCATTTGCCAGTCATTCCCTGTCTCTCTCTCCACTCATTTCCTGTCTCTCCTGTCTCCTGTCCTTTCAAAAATAAAGGCGAAAAAGCCCTAAAAAACATTGCAACAGCAAAATGTACAGCATGACATCAAGACTATGAGTCCTTTTTTAAAGTGTTCTATGGTTAAATGGTTCTCATGCTGGCTTTGAGAGAAGTAAGAAACTTCCAAGCCATAGTGATTTCCAGAGACGTGAACCGTGTGCTCTGGTTAGACCCAACCGCCTTCTGACGATGCTGGACAAATGTAGTCCTTTGTGAAACACGGCCGAACAACACACACAGAATTCTTATTCCCTTTTGTATGTCAGTTGAAGTCTTAGCTGGAATAAGGTAAACAACATCCACACTAGTACCCATGAAAAACAAGTGCAGAGAGAAAGAGAGAAAGAGAGAGGGGGTGGGGGTGGTGGTGGTGGTGCAGAACAACAGAGAGAAATAAAGAATAGAGTGAACGAAAGTAAACAAATTGAGAGTGAGGAGGAGGGCAGGAAAGAAAGAGAAGGAGCCTGCTGTTTCTGCTTGAAATCCCCTCCTACTGTGAGTTCAGGCGGTGCTTGTCCGTGGTGCTGTGTTTTCTTTTACAGTCATCCCCGGGCGCTTTTTTTGTGGACAGAAGGTATGGACTCAGAAAACA
>NC_085863.1:15818963-15826463 GCF_034702125.1 Engraulis encrasicolus | reverse complement strand
AGAGGAGGAGAGAGGAGCAGAGTGGAGGGAGTACCAGAGGAGTAGAGTGGAGGAGGAGCAGAGTGGAGGAGAGTGGAGGAGGTCTAGAGGAGGAGAGTGGAGGAGAGTACTAGAGGAAGAGTGGAGTGGAGTAGAGGAGGAGAGTGGAGGAGGTGTGGAGGAGGAGAGTGGAGGAGAGTACTAGAGGAAGAGTAGAGTGGAGGGGTCTAGAGGAGCAGAGTGGAGGAGCACCAGAGGAGTAGAGTGGAGGGGGTGTAGAGGAGGAGAGTGGAGGAGGTCCGGCGGAGGAGATTGGAGGGAGCACCGGAGGAGCAGAGTGGAGGAGGTCTAGAGGAGGAGATTGGAGGAGGAGAGAGGAGGAGGTCTAGAGGAGCAGAGTGGAGGGAGTACCAGAGGAGTAGAGTGGAGGGGTCTAGAGGAGTAAAGTGTAGGGGGTAACAGAGGAGCAGACTGGCGGAGCACTGGAGGAGTAGAGTAGAGGGAGTACTAGAAGAGGAGAGTGGAGGGGGTCTAGAGGAGGAGAGTGGAGGGAGTACCAGAGGAGGAGAGTGGAGGGAGTACCAGAGGAGGAGAGTGGAGGAGAGTGCAGGGGGTCTAGAGGAGGAGAGTGGAAGAGGCATTATCTGCCTTTGCTTGTTTCCCTAGAAGCCTCCATCTCCTGGCAGGCTGGCTTGGCTGGCTGTTTTAATCTGACTAAATAGGATAACCTGCTCTTCATAAAAAATACATGCCACTCCATTCAGCGGGGCCACGCAGGGCCCCAAGGGGGCCCCCAGCGCTGAGAGGTGCGGCGGTCTGGGCGGCCAAAATCACTGGGTGTAATTAATTTCACCATAAATGTATTTTTTTTGTTGGAAAGGCATGCAGAGAGAGGACAAATAATGTGTGGGTGTGTGTCTACATTGTGTTTGTGCATACTTTTTGCTCTGTGTGTACACATTGGCTTACTGTACGTTCTTGGCATATACGTACATTTTTGTGTATTTATATGTGCATGGCATGCGTCCGCTCATATGAGCATACAGCATGTGTGCGTGTGAGTGTGAGTGTGTGTGCATAGATGGTGGTGGTGGTGGTGAAGGGTCGGTGGTTGCTGTCAGCAAAAGATGGCATTGGGTAGGGGGTACGATGTTGCTGGGGAGGAGAGGGGGGTGGGGGGGGGCTTGGTTGGACCACACAAAGATGGAGGGGGTGGGGGGTGGGGTGTGGGGGGTTGATGGAGAGGGGGCTGGGTGCTGGGTGGGTGCTCCTCCAGTGCGCTTTAGCCAATCATGTGCAAGAGTTTGTCAAGCAGGAGATTGCGGCCTGAAATATTAATGTCCCATCCTCCTCCTCCTCCTCCTCCTCCACCCAGAATGAGGCAGGCAAGCAAGCAGGCAGGCATGCAGGCAGTGCTGCTGCTGCTGTTGCTGCCGCCGCTGCTGCTGCTGCTTCTGCGAGGGACACGGGCCGCTCAATATTTCATGAGTCGGGCCCGGCCCAGACACGCGGTCCCGCCAACCCCGCCAGCCAGCCACTCTGGCTTCCCCTTTAACGCTACACGCATCATCCGTCCCTTTAATGCATCCACTGGGGGGTGGGATTGCTGGGGTGGGGTGGGTGTGGCGGTGGCGGTGGCTGGATGGGATGCGAAGTTGGTGGGCTTGGGTATATGGTGGTAAATGGGATGGGGATGGGGGTGGGGGTGGATGGGTTGTCGGGGGTGGAAGAGTGGGTGTATGGGCTGGGTAAATGGGTTGGGGGTGATGGTGGTGTTGGGTCGGGTGGTGTGGGTAGGGTTGGTGTTGGTGAGATGGGTGGTTGGGCTGGTGGAGGATTGGTGTGTGTGTGTGTGTGGATGGGGGGTAAATGTGGTGGGTGGTGGTGGTGGTAGGGTTGGCAGGGTGAATGCAGGGGGTAGAAAGTGGTGGTGGTGATGTTGGGGATGGTAGATGGTAGATGGGTGTACTTACTAGCTGTCTGGGCAAAAGTGAACAGCCCAACATCCCCCACCCCCAACCCCAACCCTTTGCAAATGTTGCAGAGAAATGAGAGACAATGGCTGCAGGTGGGGTCGTTGATGTGTGGCTAAAAGGCATATTGACGATGGTAATTCCTGCTTGCGCCGTTGTGGACCATCCACCTCCATTGAACGGGGTCTGAGTGGCCACCTTGCTGTGAGAAGGTTCTGATCTCAGGCTACGGTTATATAGTGATGATCAAAATAAAATGTGTTAGATTCAATGCCTTTAACACGAGGATGATTGGGATTGGAATATGTTACCTGAAGTGTCTTTTGTTTACACAGCAACCTGGTCATCGTGGCCTTGAGGATGCAACCATTTGGAGAAGTTTTCCGTTTTTGCTGTTTAGATGGTGACACAAGCTGGGTCGTCTTCAAAAGTCTCCACTCTGGTTTTCAGATTTCACGTCTGATAAAATATTTTGTTGTTTTCCCTTGCAATCGTCCTCGTATAAACAGCCCCTCACGTTGAAATTTGGAGGCTGTCTTGCCTACTTATGTGGATTGTTCAGGTGACAGGATCCTATAGCATGTACAATCTGAACCAACTATGTGTTGCAAGCTGCTCAACCATGACTGGCTACCGTATACAGTATATTGAAGATTAACAATATTTATATGTGGTAATTTCAATTGCACAATACATCTTTTTTGCCTGTGTTGATTTTGTCAGTGTTGTGTATGTCTGTGTGTCTGTGTCTCTGTATCTCTGAGTGTCTGCTTTTTGTCTGCCACAAGCATGCAACATTAATGGCAGTTAGGCTGGGAATCCACCATGAACACGAGCTGCAGACAGGGGCAGGGCAGTCACTCGCCCAGGTCTCAGATGCCTCTTAGGCAGAGGCGCATCTTGTCACCAGGTTAGGCAGGCAGCTGCTTGGGGCCCCCAACCCCATTGATGGTGAATAACAGCTAATTCAAATTCAGTACCCTGTAGGTGTGCTTTGTTGTAAATGTTCATTCTTTTGAATTTTAGCTTGGGGCCCCAACTTTCCCTAGAATCGCCTCTGCTCTTGGATTCCTCTGCCTGTGCCAACAACTTTTCAACTAGTCCTGTCCAACAATGGAACAAACGATAGGCCCTACTCATGGAACGGAGGTACAAATCACTCCTGGGTCAGGGTTTAGGATTTAGGTTTACGGCTAGGGTTTGGGTTTGTGATAGGCGAACAAATCAGCTGGTAGCTCATTTTGCGTGAACAAGGTTATTACTAAACATTTTGGCATGTATGATTCTCTAGAGTGCTCCCACATATCTTATTCATTATTATTCATTATATTGAGCAGGTTAGTGGGCTACTTCATGATGTTGTATCAGTTGTAATTTAATCTCATAATGTTATACAAGTGATGGCATTGTGTTTTTCTGCTTAGCTTCTGGGATGTCTTGGCTCTATAATGAATAAATTGCTAAGGGCTAACGTGTCTTCTGTGAAATAGAATGTGTAATCTCTTCTTGTCTTCTGTCTGTGAATCAATTTGGCTGAAAGAGCCTGTTGAGTGTCATGCAATGAAACGTATTCCTCATGGAACTTTGCTTCTCTTCATACCTGTAACATCTTCATGCCCTCTCTTTGTAAGTTTGCTTTGAGTAAAAGTGTTGGTAAATGTAAAGTGCAATGTAATTTGATGTACGGTAATGAATCTGCGTAACCTTTTGTCTATGATGACACTGGGCTAGGTGAAGGTAACTTTAACCCCCTAGGCCTAGACCATTGTCAACGGGGATGCTGGGAAGGTACAAAGGGGTCAGCTGTCCCGGGCCCAGTGAGATGGGGGGGGGGGGGGGTTGGTGGTAGTTAGGCACTCATTGAATGTATTAGGTCGGGGGCACATTCAGATGACTTTATCCTGTTCCAAAGCTGTCATCAGCCCTGATTGTCTATGGTAGACTGACTTCCAGATGTCTCCATGACTGACAGGTGTTGTCTTGACGACACTTAACAGGTGCAGGTGTGGTAGCATTCCGTCCTAGCCATTTACCTGCCATGGTGAAAGGCTATTGGCAAAAGAGTTGGAAGAGTCGAAGTTGAGGTTACCCGTCATCATTTTAGGATTCAAGTTGCCAAAATATCATGTCAACACATGCAGTAGTTTCACATGAGATATAAGAAATGATAGATGTACATTCCCAGTTGATCTATCTATCTATCTATCTATCTATCTATCTATCTATCTATCTATCTATCTATCTATCTATCTATCTATCTATCTATCTATCTATCTATCTATCTATCTATCTATCTATCTATCTATCTATCTATCTGTCTGTCTGTCTGTCTACATATGTATGCATCCATCCATCGACCAATCAAAGCTCTCTGATACACTCTTTTACTTCATCTTTTATCACCATCCATCCATCCATCCATCCATCCATCCATCCATCCATCCATCCATCCATCCATCCATCCATCCATCCATCCATCCATCCATCCCTAAACCTCTATCCAACCGGACACAGTGGTTCCTGTTGACTGAAAATCACCAAGTATAAGACTGTAGGGAGGTCTCATTACATTGCATTACATTACTTAGCCTAGAGCAGGGGAGCCAGTTGGGAGGGGTGGGTGGGGTTAGGATGATTCTGAGGGCTCTGCGCTGACCGACTGCCTTTTGGGATCTACTAATATTATTTTAATAGTAATAATAATAATAATAATAATAATAATAATAATACAAAATATTTCATGAGGCTAATGATTTCTAGCGGAGCACCAAATTGCACCCCTATTCTGCCACCTGGGGAAGGCCCGCCGACGGGGGGTGCAAAGGGGTATGTTGTGCCATGCCCAGGGAGATAGGTGGCCTAGAATTGTCTCCCCATTGCATTGTATGTAGGCTATTCTGCTGTGCAAAACAAGAACGCAGTAACTCAAAATGGTCGGGAAAAAAAATTATATCAGAAATGGGCTTTAAACTACTTAATTTGTCTTGTGTCAAAAAATGGTGGTCCAACACCGTCCCGTTTTAGAGAAAAATCATTTTTAAAGTGCAAAAATGACCCAAAAAAAGTTACTGCGGTGTTTTTGAGTTACTGCTGCACTTTCCAATGGGAATTGGTTTGGGAGCAGACAGTAATACTAGCTAAGAACGCAGTAACTCCTGCAGTAACTCCATTTTGTGGCAGTAATACCAGCCAACAAAGTAGCAACTCTGTTTTTTGTGGCAAAAAGACACATAAATTATGTTTTTGTGGGGGGGGGGGGTTGTGTGCATTTAATTTCTATCCTAAAAAAGCATTACCAGGAAGTGTCACCACCACTTTACCGACAACACAGTTGTCGCGCGATATAGGAAACTTTGAAGCCTTTTTTCTCAGTTTTGCAGTTTTCAGAGTTACTGCGTTCTTGTTTTGTAGGGCAGTATTGGGTGGAGGGCCCTTTCAGATGACTTTGTCCTAGGCCCAGCGAAAGCTGTCAGAGGCCCTGCCTGGGGAGAGTGCACCTCTAGAGCACTCTGTAGTGTGCCACAGGGTGCGGAGTGTCAAATGACCTCTGACCCCGGGGTAGTGCTCCGAGCGTGTCCGCGTGCCCGCCTCAATAATTTATGACGTGTCTCAGCTCTCTCGCTCCCGCTCCTGCTCCTGCTCCGGGAGCCTGGCTGGCGTGAGCTGTGAGTTTCGCCTGCAGTGAGGTCGCTCTGACACGCGCAGCCTTATTGATTTTGTCAACTGAGCCAAACGCTACTACGGCTACAGCTAGCTTCAGGACATTCGTGAGTGAGTTCGTGCTTTATATGAATGTGTAAACACGAAGCACACACAGCAACTAATCAATAATGCTTTTTACTTCTCGTGAGAGGTGGGTAGTAGTCGTCTTATAACAGTGTTAATTAAACTGGCATTAGGCACACTTGTGTCTCTCATGCAAGAACTTGTATGTCCCACAAAGACTAAATAAATAATCTATGAGAAAATACAAAGGCAGAAAATGCTATTTAAAAATGTCATATTAACCAGTGAGATATTTTTTGGGGTATAACAATAGTAGCACCTTTCTTTCTTAGAAAAAGGAAATAAGACATTTAGTTACATGGCAAAGGAGATCAATTTGTAGACTAAACTCAATCTGAGAAATTATGCAGTTATTGCCTTTGGCTCTGTAGGGCAGTATTGACACGCACTCCAAGCAGTGGCAGAGCCTGTTACAACATACCGTAATGATATAGAGAAATAGTGTACATCGAAAATAGATTAAATTAGTGATACCACCCCGAGGACACCAAGAGTCGGGCAAATCTGATGTATGTTTGGTGTATCACAAGCACCCCTGTGTCTTGCGTTTTCTCTGCATTTTACATTTTACTTTTTCTGCCTCCGTTGTAGTCTGTTAGATTTTTTGTTCTGCCTGCCAATGCCCAAACTGATGCAACAGGGTATATGGTAGCTAAACCTTATCGTTTTAAAGAATTCTTTTCTTGTCTTTTTCTTTTTCTCTATGTTTCTAACAGACCTCTCAGGACAGGAAGCAACCGATTCCTCCTAAAACTCTTTGGCTGCAAAATGTCTTTTGTGATGGAGGTCAATGCGCTTTTATTCACTTGGCTGACTGAAAGGCTGACTGGCAGCTCTGGTGAAGGCTAGTTTTGAACGCACGGTTTAGCAAGCTACCAATTACTAGGCTCAGGAAGTTGAACCACAAAACAGCCGCACAGAGAAGGACAAAATAAAATGCCCATGAAAATAATAAAAATGTGTGGAATTAAGTTTGCAGTTTGTAGAGTAATATATTTTATACAAAGATATAGCTCCTGTCTTTTTGAGTCAGCCCACTTTTTGGGGGCCAGTTTTTCCAGTAATAGATTTCCTTTGTACATACAGTTTTTCAGCGCTCTGAATAATGACATAAACTATTCTGGATCTTTACTAGATCCTGTGTTTTTAGTGAGTACAAGATTGCCACCATTTAGACATGGAATATACCTTTCTTTATCTTTATATATATATACCTATATCTTTCTTTGTCTTTCTATTTTCTATAATTATCCTCTCTGTACTCTTGTGGGTACCTTGGGTGACCTTTAGACACAACTCTAACTGTCTCTCAAATAAAGAAGACTCATCTTTCCCTTTTGGGTGCATGGTTTTTACTGTAATGTTGTTTGGACACAAGTCTGTTTGTCTTTAGGGTCCTGTGTGTACAGAAATGCAGTTTAGAGACAAATATGCCTGTCTGTCTTCAAGGTCCAGTGCGTAGAGAGAGAGAGTGATGTGTTTTGGACGCACATGTTACCTGTCACTTGGGGCTGGGAGGTACAGTACTGTACTTTAGTTACTAAGACAGTTCCCCGCTCCTGCTCGGGCCTTGGGACAGAAGAGGGCAGTGCCGTCCCGAGAGGTCGCGGGAGATGGTGTTTTTCTGGGGCATGAGTCAACGCACTAAGGTCTGTGACCTCCTTTGCGGTACTCCCGAGAGCACTCGACCCCTACACACACACATATACTTACGCACACTTGCGCATGCACATGCACACTCACACACGTATACTTACGCACA
>NC_085863.1:15781463-15783963 GCF_034702125.1 Engraulis encrasicolus | reverse complement strand
CATTTCTGAAAATAGGGGCCCACGAGGGTGTGGGGCCCACCAGGAAATTCCCGCTATGCCAGATGGCCAGTCCAGCCCTGGATGTGTGCTGGGGAGGCAGTGTACCGTGGCAGCCTGCCTGCCTCCTTCCTTCCCTCCTTGCTTGCCTCCTTGCTTGCTTAAGTCAGATTGTCCACACACACCACCTCATGCTTCACCCTACCCTGGACGCTCTCACCAGGGAAATCGTGGAGACCTTAACCCTCCTGTTACCCTCAAATTTTGGAACATCTGTGATCCTTGGGGTCAATTTGACCCCAACCACTTAAATGTCTACAAAATCAGTAGAAAACAACACTTTGGCACATGTTATGTCTCAGATATGTATTATTGCTCTGTTGGTGACATAAAAAGTCCTTTAAATATATCCTAGCACCCCCACACATAGCCCACACACCAAAAAAACTTAATCCATGACTAGGCGAAAATGAGAAAAAATAGCAATAAAATGTCATTAATTGGTCTAAAAACATATGGACACATATTATTGAAATTTTAGTGGCTCCATATACTCCCTAAATATGAATTTCTTTTACTTATAACATTTGAAAAGAAAAAACAAATTTGATTATCAAGGATATTATCTATCTATTACCGTATGGGTTAATTTGACCCTAAAAGAAATAGACATTTTCCCAAACATTCAGAAGGTTTTTAAGTCCAACATTAATTTTCCTTGAATGTTTGAATGCGTATTTATAACACAAGTATAATAGTTAGGTAAGAACATGGATACATTGCCAACCAAGAGTTTCGGGAACATCATAGAAAATCATTGTTTTCTACAATATTTCTAAGCTTGAATTAGTGTGAAGGAAAAAAAGCACAAGGAGCATAAAAAAGCATAAGAAAAAATGAGCATGTGTTCCTTGTAGACATATTACATGTTCATGATAGAGGGGTAATGTTGGAAGGAACAGGGCTAGCAACTTGTATGTTTACTTCTATTCACTATGTATGCCCACTGGAGAACTTGTGGTATGGACGTCAATATGTACTGTATGTCCTTCACAAAAGTTACAGCTGTTGCTGTTCCTGCCTTCTCTATGTCAGGTTGCAGCAGTTTATAACCAATGCTGCAGACAACTATGTCAGTTTGGAACACCATACTGAATAGAGGAGAAGAATAGCACCAATATATCTCTCAACATAGCAACCAACCTTGAGATCGCATCCATCTAAAGAAGTACATCGGCTTGTCACCATCAGAACAGTCCATTTCAATATTTGGATCACAATCATAAAGCTTCTCTTCAAATATACCATCACTTATAATTATGTATGCTGGGCACAGAACAGCATGCACAGCAATGCTGACTATATGTGACCCATCTTATGCTAGCGTATAGTAGGAGGGTGCAAAAGTAGCTCCCAGGGTACAGGGCTAGGAAGGTAGGGGGGTTGCTGTGGTGGGTGCCATGATGGTATTATAGGTACAGCAAGGTTCAGTTGGTGGATTTTGTCAATGCTGTAGTAGCCACCACTGTCCAAAATGTTGCCGTGAATTAGTTTTAGGCCTCCCCCATGTCATTAGTATTTTTTAGAGGCCAAACACAGCAAAATGTTCAGAAGAAACATGGCTAAATAGCTTATTTTCATGTATTTCACATTATCTAAACATATTTTAACATTTATTTGCAAAATATGGATGTTCCATTTATGTTTTATACACTTGAAACAACTGGGGTCAAATTGACCCCAAGGAACACGGATGTAACCAAAATGTGTACAGCACTTAGGAAAAACATTTTTGTTGAAATTTCACTTTTTTCACATTTATCCCATCTATTTAGGAAAAGTCATCAAAGATGAGGCAGAAGAAATATATACTTCATGTATTTTTCAGGTGTTAAACATTGAAAGGGGTCAAATAGACCCCAAGGATAACAGGAGGGTTAATAGAGAAATAAAAAAGATATAAAATCTGAAGAACAAAGGGAAAGAAAGACAATGGAGGAGGAGAACAGTAGCTAGGATGAATGAAAATATCATTTTCACTCCCAACAACCCAATTCTAATTCCGAAAATGAAACAATGAACCTTTAATGAAGATCTTGAAGAGGCTATATAGCTCCCTAAGAGCCGAAGCAACAGGCACAGCTTCATTTAAAAATGAAGGGGATGCTAAATTTCACATGACTGTTCTCAGAGAGAGCATGCGTCTGGCTTTGGTGGTGCTTGGAAGAAAAACTTTACTTTTGATTCAATCTTGACAAGAAAATCAAGATAGGCAAGGAACAAAAGCATAAAAAATACAGTGACTTCTTTACAAAGAAACCCACGAAAAATGTTTCACTCTTTACTGTAATTGCAGGTAATTGCAGGGGGTGGAGGGTGGGTTGTTTGGGGGGGTCAGTTGTCCCGGGCCCAAGGAGAGGTGGGGCCTCATCACATTGTATCTAGTGGGGAAAGGGTCCTTTCACATGACCTTGCCCCAGGGCCAGCCAAAGTTGCCAGTGCC
>NC_085863.1:15766463-15776463 GCF_034702125.1 Engraulis encrasicolus | reverse complement strand
GACTAAATAGGTTTAACTGGCGCCATGGCAACAGTTGTGAGGACCGTGATGGTCTTATAGGCCTACAGGTATAATGTCTAGTAGGTCTACTACAGGAATCGTATAGGAACAATACCCTACTACAGTAGCCTACTACAGGAATCATACTATTTTTAGACAAAACGTACTATTATACACACACGCACGCGCGCGCACACACACACACACACACACACACACACACACACACATACACACACACACACACACACATAACCACATAACCATACAAAACTCTCTAACAGCCGTACACGCACGCGCACACACACACACACACACACACACACACACACACACACACACACACACACACACACCACACACACACACACACACACACACACACACACACACACAAACACACACACACACACACACACACACACACACACACACACACACACACACACACACACACACACACACACACACACGTATAATAGTGTGTACTATTATAAACAAATATAGGGCTATAAAGGAACACTACAGAGAGTATTCCAGTACCATGGAACCTTGTACGAAAGGAATATATGCAGGAATACCGATGTAGGCCTACTGTTAGTATAGCTGAATCAGCCTATGACCTTGGTTTCTGTAGTGCTGTAGTACAGGAAGATTCCTATTGGACCGATTCATGTATTCATCCATTTTTGCCCTTCGCCATTTAAAACTCCCAGCAACCCAGGGGTGCATTTCTCAAAAGCGTAGTTGTTAGCCTGTTAGCAACTTGGGTAGTTGTCAATGGGAAATTACATTGCAACCATCAAAGTAGCTAACGTAGTTAGCAACTATGGTTTCGTGAAATGCTCATCTATATTGTAGAGGTAAGCAGGATCCTACCACCAACCCCATAAGCACTGCTATTACCTGCATGCAATGACCACACACACACATATGCATACGCACAAATGCACGCACACACACACACTCTCTCTCTGGCTGAGTCCCATTTCACCCCTTATATTAGCCCTGCGGCAGTTCAAGAAAAAGTTCAGTTACTCAGTGTCTATTTGTTTGTTTTATTTCCATGTAGAAACCCATGCATCTTCTTGCTTTAAGCACCTCATCTTCTGAGGTTGAATGTCAAAAAAAAATGACTAGAAGAATAGCTGGATGGCTAGTGGCTAGGGGGGGGGGGGTTGAAGTGGTACAGATTCTAAGGGCCCAAGCACTGATAGGGGAGAGGGGCCCTTAAGGGGGCCCAAGCACTGAGAGGGGCCCTTAAGGGGGCCCAAAATTCGAATCTTTCATGGGGCCCAACATTTCTGGCAGCGCCCCTGGCGGCCGGCAAGCAAAAAAGTTAATGTCAAGCCCTGGTTCTGACAGAGGGGAAGGGCCAAGGGGAAGGCGTAGGGGTAGGGATAGAATTTAGAAATGGGATTCGGCCTCTCTCTCCCACACACACACACACACTACTTCTTCCTTTTCAGTTGAAGTAAATATACTACAACCAGGATATTTGTAGCAGTCGGCCCTCTTGTATAACTGACTTTTCCCCCAAATCTGTCATTTGTCTGGGGGTCCTTAAATAACCACATCTTATTTTATTTTGAAGTAAATAATACATGGACGCTTTCGTGCAAATTGCTAGATTAAGCGCTGAGGAACTTTCCCTTGCTGTGACGTCCGTCTGATTGACATTTAACCCCCCTCCTTTAATGTAGACACACTTAATCAATAAATTAACGGCTCACCATCAGATCTCTGTGATTTATTTTCAGGGCCGATGTATAATTCATACCCAGGGTTCACTTTTCAGATTCATATACGCCAAAGAAATGATTCCCATCCTTGATTATGAAGTTAATGGTTGATCAGAGCGACGGAAATATTCATTAGTACTTAGGCTCGCTTGCCACACGCAGAAATTAGCGGCGGAGATATGTGGAGGGACAGAACATATCCATCAGGAGAGAGGGGCATGGGTACACCAGGCCTTTGATGCAACTGAAGTTTGTTGCAGGCTACGCACACTTGTGGGTAAGGTAAGGACAGCTTGGCCTACAAATGAGGTGTCCTGGATTTTTTTTATTTTAATTTAAGACCTACTGGACCAAGCAACTCAGCAACCAAACCCAATTATATAGGATTACTGACTGAATCAGTTAGAAGGCAATAACAGTTAAACCAAAAGCACTAAAGCTAACTGATCTTCTAAACAATAACATGGTTAGATGGTGTAAACAAAAAGCAGTGCCCTACACATTGTCCTCATTTGTAGTGGACAATGTATTTAATGTGCCATGCTTCAATCAGATGCTTGATAGTGATCATCTGAATACACACGCTATAAACCATTGCAAGTCAGTTAAACGTAAAAAGATAAGTTGCCCTGCTGCCTTAAGTTTCTCAGTTAACTCAACTCAAAGCTTAGCTCAACTCGAGGCTTTGTCAAGTTGAGTTAACTTACAAACTTAAGGCAACAGGGTGACTTCCTTTTTAATATTTACTATGTAACTGGCAATGTTTTATATTGCATTAGGCCTAAATGTAGTTTGCTACTAGACTATCTGGACCTTTGCTAATGCACAAATGGAGGTGTGCAAAAGTACACCACAGGTTCAGAAGAAGGTTCAATGTCAGAAAAAGCTTAAAGACAGAAAAGGAAATAAACACAGACTGGTTGTGAAATAGGGAAGCAGCATTCAGGTAAGCTAATGTTTACTCTCGCAATGACAAGCTATTTGCTAGCACCTAATTAGCCAATAATGACAAAACAAACCTTGGATTAGCAATTCGGTGAACTGTGTGATTGACTCGAAGGTTTTGTTTTAGCCTGACTGACTAACAACAGTGCTTCACTTAATTGTTCATTATTCCCTTGAAACAGTCTCGCTTGAACAAAAAAATCCAATAAGTCAATAGCGTAGTGTTCAGCGAAGTGCAGTCAATAAAGAGTGCATTGCTATGCCAATAATTAGCTCATTAACATCATTCAACAAAACGTCTTGTAATTCTTCAAAGGTCATTAGTAACTCGACTAAGATCTGAAATTTAAATAATTACTGCAATTATTAGTGAGGGCAAGACTGTGTTAATTGGCCTCGTGCATAATGTTAGAAGTCCTGAAGTGGGGGATTATAATACACATATGCCGCACTTGTTTGATGTACAAATTTGCTGGTGCATGTGTGTGTGTGTGCGTGTTTGTGTGTGTGTGCGTGCCTGCGTGCGTGCGTGCGTGCATGCGTGCATGCGTGCATGCGTGCGTGTGTGTGTGTGTGTGCGTGTGTGTGTGTGTGGTAGTGTGTGTGTGTGTGTGGGCATCCAAGCGTGAAAAATAAAGCCAGATGGAGAAAGTGAGTTTGTGTGTGTTTGTGCGTGTTTCCCTGAGTTAGGTAGACTGCAACAACATGAAGATTATTTTAGTATTTGACCAATACTACCTACAGAAAACCAAAATACACAGAACCATAAATACCGTTGCAATTTCAACAAGCTCATTACAGCAATGATACCCACCGAGACACCACAATCTCTCTCTCTCTCTCTCTCTCTCTCTCTCTCTCTCTCTCTCTCTCTCTCTCTCTCTCTCTCTCCACTCACTCTCTCTCTTTCTCTTTCTTTCTCTCTCTCTCTCTCTCTCTCTCTCTCTCTCTCTCTCTCTCTCTCTCTCTCTATCTCTCCACTCACTCTCTCCACTACAATACACTCGTATGGCCCACTACCACACACATTGCAGTTCTTGCTTTCTGGCTGGTAGTGGGCTGTTTGATTCTGTCTGTCAGCACGGTGCCCTGTCTTCTTCTTCTTCTTCTTCTTCTTCTTCTTCTTCTTCTTCTTCTTCTTCTTCTTCTTCTTCTTCCCTGGACCGGCCAGACAGACACGTAGGGTATAGCACAGGGAGAGGAGAGCCAGGGATGCTGTCTTTCCCTAATTGCCCTGGACCTATCTCTGCTCTCCCTCCCTGACTCTGACTTTCCTAACAGACACACGCACACACGCACGCACGCACGCACTCACACAACACACACACACACACACACATTTCTCTTTCTCTCTCATTCTATCTCTCTCCCTCGCTATCTCTCTATGTTTCTCTGCCTGCCCTGCATTGTGTGTGCTGTGCAACACACAGAAGGGAGACCGCAAAAAAACAAAAGACAGAGAAAAAAAATACACAGCGAGAAAAGAGAAACTACGTTTGTAGCTCACTGTTGAGCTTTTATCTATATTTTAAAGCACACACAAGGTGTAGAGTTGAGCTGGAGCTTGTTCTGGGGGCCAGGCCGGCTGCATTATTCATGAGGGGAGCTGCCTGCTGAAATGGCTAAATAAAAGATTGGCCTCCACGCCGTGGCGGGTCCTCCTCCACTACCACCATACTATCTACCTGCCTGTGTTGGTGTGCGTTGGGGTGTGTGTGTGTGTGGGGGGGGTGCGTTTGTGTGTGTGTGTGCATTTGTGTGTGGGTGTGCGTCTGTGTGTGTGTGTGTGTGTGTGTGTGTGTGTGTGTGGGGGGGGGGTTGTGTGTGCGTGCATGTGTGCCTGCATGTGTGTGTGCTTTTGTGTGTTTGTGTATGTGCGCGTGTGTGTGCGCACGCGTGTGTGTGTTTGTGTGTGTGTGTAGGGGGGGAGGGTTATGTGTGCATGCATGTGTGTGTGATTTTGTGTGTTTGTGTGTGTGCGCGCGCGTGTGTGCGGGTGTGTGTGTGTGTGTGTGTGTGTGTGTGTGTGTGTGTCTGTTGGGGGTTATGCGATGTGCTGTATGTGTCTTTGTTATATTTCAGTGTGTGTGATAGGGTTTGGGAATGAGTGTGGGTGGGTGTCTCTGTGTATGTGTGTGTGGTAGAGGATAGGTAAAATGAGTGTGTGTGTGTGTGTGTGTGTGTGTGTGTGTGTGTGTGTGTGTGTGTGTGTGTGTGTGTGTGTGTGTGTGTGTGTGTTTGTGTGTGTGTGTGTGTGTGTGTGTGTGTGTGTGTGTGTGTGTGAGAGCGAGTGGCCACAGCAGAGGATCAATTGTTCAGGTTTGGTGACACCTGTTCCTCTTGTTGCCTGTCATATGCTGATATGTGGCAGTCAGTGCCTCCCCTCTAGCTCTTGCCGTCCCGCTGCCTCTCTCTCTCTCTCTCTCTCTCTCTCTCTCTCTCTGTCTATCTATTTCTCTATTTCTCTCTCTCTCTCTCTCTCTCTCTCTCTGTCTCTCTCTCTCTCCGTCTCTCTATTTCGCTGTCTATCTCTTTCTCTCTCTGTCTCTCTCTCACTCTCTCTCTCATTGTCTGTCACTGTCTTCATTTTTCCCCCGTCTCCGTCTCTGTACCTCTGTGTCTTTCTACCTCTACCACTGCCTCAGTGCCTGTCTTTCTAACTTCTGCCTTTGCTTTGTCTGTTTCCAACTCTACCTCTGTCCCTCTGCCTCCAGACTTCAGCTTTGTCTGTCCTGTGAATGTCTATGTCCTTCATGGTATAGAGAGAGAAACCTAATTTCAATTTCCTTGTATGACCTGTGCATATGAAAAAACTGACAATAAAAACTGACTTGACTTGACTTGACTTGACTCTGTTTCTGTCTAATCCAAGCAGAATTTGCCTGCTGACCTCTGTGGGGTTGTAGAGATGACTTATTTAGTTTAGTTTAGTTTATTTGATAGGGACAGATACATAACGTGTAGGTTGCATAACAAACAAACAGCAAGCATCATAGCATTTATAGCCAAAGGCAAATTTCCAATGCTCGTCCCGGTGGCCCTTGCTTTGCTGGCTGTCTAGAACAATTACTAGGACCAGGCAAACACAATGATCCCATATAGAAGTCTACAAGGACCAATGGGAACACAATGATCCCTTGTAGAAGTCTACAAGGACCAGGCAAACACAATGATCCCTTGTAGAAGTCTGCAAGGACCAATGGGAACACAAAGATAATTTGTAGAAGTCTACAAGGACCAATCGAAGCAAAATGATCCCTTGTAGAAGTTCCACAAAACTCCTTTCCACATGCAGCGAGTCCACAGTACTCTAAACTGACACATTACATCACATCATATGTGATCATGGTGGTTTTCCGACCGTTTCCGTGTAAACAGAGTCTAAATTATTCAATGAGCGGAATCTCTTCGGAATATCTATCGGTTCTACTTTGTCAATCAGGGAGAGCAGTCAGCTTAATCACCTGTGCTGTAATACTGAGTTAACTTTTTCGCCAATGCAATATTTGAGTTCATTACTAAATTGGTATTGAATATTTAAATCAGTACAAATAAGACAGTAAGAGGTAAAGGAGAGTTTAGCACACAAACTCTGGAAAACTTCCCTTCCCATGTTCTCCTCTTGCTGAAGGAATTACAGTATATGGGAATACCAAGGTCTCAAGGCCTAGTAGAAAAGTAGTGTAAGGTTGGTGACTTACTGTATGGTCAAGCAGTCAAAAAATATGATGGGGTCTGGAGGTCCTGAATTCTCCGTGTTTGCTCGTTTTATTTATTTACTTTTTAACTCATTGTTTTATTTTGGAATGGGGCAGTGTGAAGCTAGTCCGTGCGAGAGAGAGCGAGAGAGAGAGGAGGGGGGGGGGCATTCGTGTGGAGAAGACGCTCTCAGAAGTGTGGTGTGGTGCGTGCCTACGCGAGGCGAAGCAAGGCTAGAGGCCTGATTTGGGTTTCAAGGGATGGAGTGATGGAAGGAAGGAGTCGGAGGTGGTGGAGGAGTGTGGAGGATGGATGGATGGAAGGAAGAATGGTTGAGGTATAGTGTTGATGGCTGGGGAGGTGGAGGAGTGAAGGTGGTGGAGGAGTAGAGGGGTGGTGGTGGGCAGGGAAGCCGACAGGGGGTTACAAAGCGGTCACTTGTCCCGGGCCCCAGGGTGAGAGGGGGCCCCAGAATTGGATCCTCCTTTACATTGTATTGACTAGGTTTGGGGCCCTTTCAGATGTCTTTGTCCGGGGCCCATTGAAAGCTGTCAGCGGCCCTGGGTGGAGGAGTAGAGGTGGTGGAGGAGTGACGGGTGGTGGTGGTGGAGTGAGGGGGGGATTGGAGTTAGAGGTGGGGGTGGTACTGTGGTTGGGCTTGAGCCTTTAAAAGCCTTCGTTCTCCACCAGTGAAATTATTAGCAGTGTGTGAAAACAAGGCTGGCTCGAGGCTAGCCACCCAGGAGAGAGCTTAGCCTCAGGGCAATTTCAGAATAAAAGTCATGCAGGAGAAAATAATGGGGAAGGGAACGAGCAGAGGAAGGTAAAGAGAATTTTTATTTCTCCTTTTTTCCTACTCGCGTACGTTGGCTCTGCTCTCCATCTCTCTCTCTCTCTCTCTCTCTCTCTCTCTCTCTCTCTCTCTCTCTCTCTCTCTCTCTCTCTCTCTCTCTCTCTCTCTCTCTCCCGCTCCCTTTCTCTGTATCTATATGAAGTTACATTTTTCTCCCCTCCCCACTGTTTCTGTTCTCCCTTCTCGCTCGCTCCCTCACCCTATCTTTCATTCTCTCTTTCTCCCTCTGTATGCATTTCTCATGGCACTTTCTTTTCCTTTGGTCTCCAGATGCAGTTTCATTCCCTAACAAAGCCTCATACGACCGGATCGGCACACTGCGAGACGAGAGCTGGAGGGAACACAGCGCCAGGGGCGGATCGAGCAATTTTGGGGCCCTTGGCGAAATATTAACATGGGGCCCTCAAAAGTCATTCTTGAAACATGTACACAAAATAAGGAGCTTAGAACTCTGTGTTTTGGTGTCATTCTATTGTTTTGTCTCATATACTGTATATTTTCAATTGAATAAGTGACAAATGAAGATCAGGCCTACTATTTTGTTTGCTTACCACAACTGGTGTGACAGTTGGAGGCCCCTATGGAAGGCTGATTTGGTCGGGGCCCTAGGCAATTGCCTAGGTTTGCCTGATGTAATGTCCACCTCTGCAGCGCATTAGTACAGTACATCACTGCAGCCTCCATCCATCCTCCTCTCTCTAGTCTAACGCTCCCCTGTCTTTTCCTTTACAGGCTCTAGGTCAGTCCTGTGGGGTAGATCACTCCTCGCTGGGCTCCTGACAGACAGACACTGAAGGTTATGTCAAGAGCTCCCCTCTGGCTTCGTGCACCGTTCTCTTACCATACGGTCTCGAAGGTCAACACCCTCCTTGAGACAAGGCCTGAATCTCTTTGGTACCTACTGGTGCAAATGTCCTTTTCAGCACACCATACACACCCTGGTTTTCCCAAGATATCTCAGCACATGTATGCGATTTTTCTCAGTCTTCCTGTTCTTTTTTTCATTCTTGTGGCCTTCTGAACTGGCGCTTTGTTCAACAGATTTGCCTGAGCGAGGACCTTAAATATTTACCCCCAAAAAACGGCAGTTGATTCTCCGTGAATATAAATCTTGCATAGCGTTATGAGGCAAGAGGAAATAGATCCTTTTTCCTCGTTGCTGGTTCTCTCTTCATTTCCTGAATGAAGTGTGCCTCTGTTGCTGCAGCATGCTCTCAAGCACAGACACTTTGTGTGATTCAATTTTTATGAAGCACGGTTTAAAACAATAGTCTCGCAGCGTTTGTTCGGCTGTTTTTTGGTTGGAGATAGGCATGATATTGTCCATCTCCTCCACTCCCCTCATCTTCTCACCAGATTTCTGCTCTTTCTGGATGAGCTTTGCGATCCCACACACATTTGTGAGCACACGTATTATTCACAAATAAGCAAACAGACATGAATGAATCCTATAAATGGAAATGATGATGTATTATCTTTTGTGGTAGAAGTTGAGAATTTCTGTTTGTCTGGCAAAGGGATTTTCTGAGTGTATCTTTCCAGTGATGTTCAAAATATAAACTGTGTGCGTGTGTGCGTGTGTGCGTGTGTGTGTGTGTGTGTGTGTGTGTGTGTGTGTGTGTGTGTGTGTGTGTGTGTGTGTGTGTGTGTGTGTGTGTGTGTGCGTGCGCGCACACATGCATGTATACTGTATGTGAGCAGGGGTAGATTGCACTAAGTAGTCTGGGCTGGGTTGAACTGCTTGGGTATACTACACCACATAGGCTTCATCAAGTAGGTTGGACTGTTTGACTGAGCTCAGTTGGGCTGCTTGGCTAGCTGGGTTGGGTTGGGGTAGACAGGGTAGGCTGGTTGGGCTGCTTAGCTGGCCTGAGTTGGGCTGTTTAACTGGCTGACTGGCTGGCAGGCTGAGTTGGGGTAGACAGGGTAGGCTAGGTTGTGCTGATTAGCCTGGCTATTTGCCTGGGTTGATCTGGGCTGGGCTGTTTGGTTGGGCTGAGCTGGGCTACTTGGGTGGTTGGGTTGTTGGTTGGATTGGGCTGTTTGGCTGGGCTGGGTCGTGCTGCTTAGCTCTGATATTTGGCTTGGTTGTGCTGTTTGGATGGGCTGGGCTGTGCTGGACTGGGCCAGACTGGGTATGGCTGCTTGGCTGGCTGGTTTGGGCTGTTTGGTGCTGGGCTCTTTGGCTGGGTTGGCTGGGCTGTGCTGCATTGGGCTGTTTGGCTGGGCTTGGTTGGGCTGGGCTGCTGGGCTGGGCTATTTTGCTGGGTTGGGCTACTTGGCTGGGCTGGGCTACTTGGCAGGGTTGGGCTGGGATGTTTGGTGCTGAGTTGGGCTGTTTGGTTGGGCTGGACTATTTGGCTGGCTGGGTTGAGTTGGGCTGCCTGGCTGGATATGCTGGGCTGTTTAGCTGGCTGGGTTGGGCTGCGCTACTTGTCTGGGCTGGGCTGGGCTACTTGACTGGGTTGGGTTGGGCTACTTGGCTGGCTGGTTGAGTTGGGTTGTTTGGCTGGGCTACTTGGCTGGGCTGGGTTGGGCTGCTTGGCTGACTGGCTGTCTGAGTGATATGAGCGGTGACATGATGGAGGCGGCGGCGGGGCGGGGCAGGGCGGTGTGCTCGCCCGTGGCATCCTGGAAAACATGCTAATAGAGAGGTGCATTAGTGCTCTCCGCTCCCACCCGCTCACAGCCCCGTGATAATCACACACAACGTGTTTCACTCTCATCACACCACTCAGCACTCTCTCTCTCTCTCTCTCTC
>NC_085863.1:15751463-15761463 GCF_034702125.1 Engraulis encrasicolus | reverse complement strand
CTGTATTAAACAAAGCCGAAAAAAGTAAATAAAACCGACAGACAGGGGACAAACTTTTCGGGTGTAGCCCAGGAAACTGGGAACGCTGATGATGGGCTAGGCCCGAAACGTTTGTCCCCTGTCTGTCGGTTTTATTTACTTTTTTCGGCTTTGTTTAATACAGTTTTTGATTTTGCATTCAGCTCCAGTGTGCGACTCCTTTCTTCCTTTTCATTATACTGCTCTTGGAACTACGCACCGAGCGAAACGCTAAGGATAAGACATTGGCGCTGACGACACCTCACCATTACTATTGCGTTTCAGCCTTGCCATAGTCCTAGGTTCGGTCATCCAAATGTCGCGTCTTAACGCAAAAACGTTATTTATTTATTGAAAAGGTGTGGGAGACAGTCTCCTCAGTCTACTTTAACCACATGTTTGGTTGGTTCCGCTTTTCTCCTGTTTGGCATCCGCCGTGACCTTACACGCGGCACCGAGCCGCGGGCCGCGGGTGTCTAATTATTTCAGCGGATGCCTTAGATTCTTTTAGATTGGCGATGTGAAGTAAGTGAAGCTGGCGAAGGGAGGAAACATTGGTTAAGCAAATTGGTATTTAACTGGAAACTTGCAAGCCTCCGAGCGCTGCATAATTCATGCCTGATACAAGAAAGTGCTGCTCTCCGGCCCGGGGGCTCTCCATCCGAAAAGCAGGCGGACACAAGGGCCTCTCCGCCGGGGAAATAGTTCAAGAAATATAGGACAGCCAGTCAGGCAGAGACGCATGTCTGCAGCAGTCAGCGAGCAGAATCTCCCTCCTCACTCACACAAACGCTACTGCCTCCAAATAAATAGCCTAACCCTGAGGGCCGCCGCACGTTCTCTCCGCATGCGCCCCGACCTGAGGAATGCGCGCCGAATGTGTGGCGCGTGCCGTTTATGAGGTGTGGACGGTGTAGGCCCACAGGCGGTTATTTACTATGAAGCTGGCAACGTTGAGGCCAGTTGGTTTGATAAGTAATTGTAGGCCTAATGAAGAAAGTTGGAGAACTGTGTAACTTCTGGAGTTGATGCTGTTGAACTTTTGCAATGGGCACATGAACGTTCTCTGAACTTACTTAACATTTGTGTTGCTATCAATACCGTACTGATTCAAACTCACTATGCATTTACTTTGGCGTATATAGACTATTCAACAAAAAATAACTGACATCGGTGTTTTAATTTCCTTAAATTTGTACTTCTGCTAAACGCATGTGTTTACTTGGTGTCCGGCCATAAACGGGAATTTATGTTAGACGATGGGGTAGTACGGTATCTTGTCAGTTGAAAAATAAATTATGTATGTGACATGATTAAAGGCTCATGGACAGTTTCTTTGAACATATCCCTTAGTATTAAATGTGAGCCTTTGAGGGATTTTCGATATGTCCAGTAGGCTAGTTCAACTAAGTTCAACTAAGGACCCTAACATTGTCTGTGAATCATGATTTCAGTTTCTATTTCTGTTTTTATTTCAGAATATATTTCTATTCCTAACACAAGAAGTAGAGCAACATTTCTTGCTCGTCCAGTATTTGCAGAAAGCTAACCAATACTGCCACGCCAATAGGTACGGTTGTTTGTTGGGCACATTTCGAAATTATATAGGCCTACATTTTTAAGGCTGACACTATATACCTATTAGGCCTACTCAGTGTATGAGCGTAGAGTTATGTGTTGAGGCATGCGGTCGCCATAGCCTTAGGCTAAATTAAAGACATGCTATGAAGCAATTGATTTGAGTTGCGATTTTAACTTTTTTCCCCCTCAGTTGGAAGAGCGATATAATGTCACTGCCTGTAGCCTATCTAATAAAATGCTGTGACAAAACGTGAAAGCTCATATAATATTTAGCCTTACCCTGTATCCCATCACTATTCAGAGTAAAACAAAAACCAAGAGGATGTTTTCTGATGAGAAGGAAATGTGGAAGTCTGTAGCTCTTGCTCGTGAACGATGGGTCAGTTGCTGATGGCGCAGTAGCGCGAGGGAACTGTCCGCGGTGCTGATTCCAATCGCGCCATTCGCCAACATTTCATCGAAAATTTTCACTAAGAAATAATAACAAATATAATAATAATAACAACAACAACAACAACAACAACAATAATAATAATAATAATACAAATAATAACAATAACAACAACAGTAACAATAATAATAACAATGTATGCTATGGAATTCCATTATTTTTTTCAAACACCCCTACAACTTTAGCCCTATCCCCATTATTATTATTATTTTTTTCTGAAAGCGTTTTATTTCATGGTGTCGAGGTCTATTTTTTTATTATGTAGTTATCAATGTCAAGTTTATAAAACGGTTGGGATGAAAATGTAATATGTTAGAGTCAGAGGTGGCGTTTTGATCTCTCTCTCTCTCTCTCTCTCTCTCTCTCTCTCTCTCTCTCTCTCTCTCTCTCTCTCTCTCTCTCTCTCTCTCTCTTTCTGGGGGTTTGCCAGCGTGTCTGAGGAGCGACTGCTCCAGTGTGGGGAAACATCCTTCCTCGGATCCATCGCCATTAAATAATGATGGTCCATGCTTCCCACGCCTCGGCTCTACAGCACCTGCTAATACAGCCAGCAAAAGATTACCGCAGTAGGACAAAAAAATAATGTCAAACAAACAAAAAAAAACAGGAAAAAAACATATTTAACCTGTGCGTAATCACTGTGCGTAATGACAATGGAAAACAGCCCGACCACCCCGCAGTTACCAGTTACATCACCCCTACTCCCGCCCATGTATGAATGGGGAGGCGTATTATTCTGTTTTGCTGTAAACATCTCGTGTGGCTGTTGGTTGTAATTTTCAAAAACGAAAATAAACCGGTGCCCATGGTTAAACGGCGAGAGAAGGCGATCTTGAATTATTTGTGTAGGATGAAGAGTAGCCTCTTGGCCTTGCGCTGTGCAGCTGCGCGAGGATGAAGACATGACGCTTTCAAGCGTTTTCATGAATTCAAGATTCCCCAGTCATAATCCATCAAAGATTTACAGCGAGATCATATTTTACCTTAACACATAAATATAAGATAATATATGATATAATACATAAAACACCGAGGTCAAGAGTGCCCCTTTCTCCAAAACAAACATGCACATACACAAACAACTGTAGGAGGCAATGCAATGTATTTCAATAAAGTTCTCATATTCCTTTTGTCATATTTCTGTTACAGATTCCCTATGGCAGCACTGCCGATTAAGCTGCGCGGACGTAAACGGTTGAAAGGCCTGACAGGCAAAAACAAAAACAAACATGTTATTTTGACTCAATTGTTTTGTATATGCCTAGATACTAAATGTTTTTATAGGGCATCTGGTATATGTGTATCGTGTTCACACCGATTGGAATATAAAATGGATCACGCATGACTACATTCTTCTGATGCTCTGCAAATTCTGCAGAAAATACTATGGGTGTAATCTGAGGTAACCTACCATCAAATCTTTGGGTGGCCATTTGAAGTTTGGCAAAATGTGAAATAAACATAAAGCATCTTTTGAATTCGATTCAGTGTTTCACTTTCAGACAACTCATTGGAATAAATGTCTTTGAAAAGGTGAGAAGTTTAATAGGCCTACCGCTCAAACATCACTTTATTAGCATGTCAAATAGTGTATACTTCTCAGTCTTATATTGGATGTGATGTGTCCCCTTGCTAATTAGCGCGAGGAGGGTTACACAGTTTTCCTAATTAAGGCTTGGTGCGTTAATTGCTGTTGAATGTAGGCCTACACCTACATTTATTTCTCTGCGCTCACGGGACAGGTTTAGACCCTATTCATTTTCATAGCATTCATTCATTCATTCATTCATTCATTCATTCACCCCCTCCCTGATAGCCTGCCAGGAATCATCGGTCGCTAGGCATGGACTTGCTCACCTAAAGGCAACATCAAATTGGACAAGTGCCGGCCAGCGTGTCCTGGAGGCCCGTTATGAGATGCAAGCATCGGCCTCCATGCGTTGGGCCTCCCCTCCTAGTTCTACTCACTCACTAGGCAGGCAATGCAAAGCCCCACCGGCTTGACTCGTTTTGTGAACGTCTGTCTGTCGAGGTGCGAGTCGGGGAAGGCTGTGGCCTGCACGGCGGTTTTATGGATTAATGTGCTCGATAAATATTGCATTGTCGGGGTTTTGAAAACGTCCAATAGAGGCGACGTGCCGTGCGTCGAGGCTGGCGGATAGCAGCGATCGGCAAATAAGGCAATGGGGTAAGAGATAAGTCTGTTTACCTGAACGTCGACTCGAGTCTACGGAAAGCAAGAAGGAAACAACAAACAGTCGATCCCGGCTGAGTCGAACCATGCACGAAGCAGGTCGAGGCCTACTGCAGTGAGAGAGAGAGAGAGAGAGAGAGAGAGAGAGAGAGAGAGAGAGAGAGAGAGAGAGAGAGAGAGAGAGAGAGAGAGAGAGAGAGAGAGAGTAATGTAACAGAGAGCGTACTACTCCCCAAGGTCCCAGAGCTGAGTTGCACTCAAGACTCCGGCTTCATTAAACTTTCATACGCAGCGCTTGGCCAAGGTCTATTTATGAAAATGCGCTTTCCGCTTCATGGAAAACACTAGTCGGTGCAGAACCACGGGGAGAGAGCGCGCGCGAGAGAGGCATGTATCTTAACGTTAGAATTATACACACGTTATACAGCGACTATAAACGTCTTGCTTTGCCATGCTCACCGTAGCCTATTACACAATAGTCGCCAAATGCCACACAGACAGACGGGCCTTACCCACGTTTGACGTCTATATGTTCTCCTCCCCTTCCATAGGCCTGCTGCTTATGAATTATGGAGATAGCTAAGAGAAAGCCTTATGCAAATGGCCAGAGTGGAGAAGGCAAAGAAGCATAAAGCCTCCATACCACTTCACTTCATCGGCCCTCTAACCACCCTCAACCCCACGACACCATCTTCCAATCCCACCAGCACTGGGTGTCCTGGACGACAGTCTATGTGGGCGATAATAAGAGCAAATTGAAGTGGCTATATAACATGTTTGTAAACATTACTCCTCTACTCTACAAGATCTGTATAGGCAAATGTGCATATGATTAGCCCACTGCAGAGGTTCACGTGCCCTTTTAAAATATGGGAAGCCCCTCCACCCACCCACAAAGAGAGAGAGAGAGAGAGAGAGAGAGAGAGAGAGAGAGAGAGAGAGAGAGAGAGAGAGAGAGAGAGAGAGAGAGAGAGAGAGAGTTCTATGTTCTATGTTCGTTCTATGTTTTGGGTAGCCTATATGTCCTCCATGGATGTGGCTCTGAGTTCTAAAACGACATTGGCAACAAATATAATCTGCGCTTGTTTAGATCCAGTGGTGGGCTTGCAGCACAAAAGGAAACTGTTTTGGCCTCGTGATCGTAAATTATTTAGAGCAAACAATTAACAAGAACTGTCGCGGGGCCGTGTAGTTATTCACGCGCCCATGACTCCGAATTGCAGCCGGAAGCGCTCGCGGAAAAGCGTGGAGAGGATAACAAATGCTTTGGTAATGCCCAATGACATATCGTTCCAGTACCAACACAAGGAAGTTTGTTACCCAAGGAGACTCAACTTTAAATCATCAATCTAACCAATTCGATCCAGTAAGTTGGTACGTCTATAAATAGGTAGGCTATAAGAAATAAAATGAAGAAAACAGATTGATTAGATAGAATTCTTGAAATGTTTTATGGTAGGGCCCACACTTTTCGATTTCTATCGCATCACCCAAGTATAACGCCTATGCATGCTCTTGAAAAATGAATATTGTATTATTATTAATAGCCCCCTATTATTATTATTATTATTATTATTATTATTATTATTATATTGTTGTTGTTTTGTTTTGTTTTGTTTTGATGCGGCTGATGTCAGGAGTGCCCCCATTCGTATTCATTTGACACCATTGACAGTAAATAGAATGGACGCCAAATCAACGCTATTTTGGTCTTTTTGGGTCCAACCTTGGCTCCAACTTGGCTTCAACAATGAAATAGAATTTTGGCCTCCATTCTATTTACTCTCAATGTTTGACACAAATCACATGCCATTCTCGCTTTTATAATTTGAATTTGATATTGAATTATATTGAAATTGGAATTTCTGTGTGCTCTAATAGGCCAAAAATATTGCATTATTTTTTTGGTTTTGCTACAAATGGAGCTGAGCTGGTGTTTGTGTTCGAGATGCACTGCTCTGGATCTCAGAGGGATAGGAATCGTCTTCTGTTGTCTAACATGGGCTGATTCGTTCAACAAGGGGGTATCACCTTCTTAACAAACACATACAAAAATCAATAGCGGGCTATCATAACAGCTCGTATTTATTATTCATTAATAACTGCTTTACAACCATGAAACCACCTGCTGAAACGCAGATAGAACTCCAATCTCATAACATTTCCATGGCAAAAATATTGGAACGTGGATATAAGATAGAGGCCGCGGTGTTTCATATTAGTTGTTCAAGCCTAGCCTATTATAGGCCTACTGAAGCAATTGAAATGGGTGTTATTGGGGAAAAAAATCGTTTCTTCAGTAAGTGCAAAGGGCACCATTTTCACTTGATTAGCCCACTAGTCCTTCAGTGTTCTTGTGGAAAATGCTGGCTTGTCTTCACCATCTGTCGACAGGTTTATGGCAATTAGGCATGTTAATGTCCATGGCCATGAAACAGCTGTGGAATATGTTTCTATCTGTTATATTTTGGCTGGGTGATATGAGCGTCTCCCGTTTGTATTATTGTGCAAAGCAGGCCTACACTATGTCAACATGTATTGGATGGGTGCACGATTGTATCAACTGCTCTAGGAGTAGGCCATAGACTGATATTTTCCCAGATAGGTTGTGTCAATATAATAATATGCCTAATAATAATAATAATAATAATAAGGTAGGTAGCCTAAACATACGGATAGATAGATAGATAGATAGATAGATAGATAGATAGATAGATAGATAGATAGATAGATAGATAGATAGATAGATAGATAGATAGATAGATAGATAGATAGATAATAATGCTGGCCCAAGTCTGATTTCTACATGTGTAAAACTAAATAAAATTTTCAAATGAGTGATATCAGAAAATGAGGTAAAACGTGCAGGGTTTATTTTCAGTTTCTGTCGCTTACACAGACACATATTAGCACACTGACACAAATGAAATGCGTTGCATTAAAAATAAGTTAAGGTCAAATATAATCAAAAAATAGAAACCAGATAAATTAATTATAAATAAGCGGACACAAGTCTCATCTGAACAATATCTACAAAGTGCTCTGAATATTCAACCATGAAAATAAAAATGTCCAATAATAATAATAATAATAATAATAATAATAATAATAATAATAATAATAATGATAAACAGCAACGAAAATGATCGTTCCTGGGTAAGAACATGAAGGGGGGAGGGTCCTTACAACATTTGTCTTCTAATTAATTTGATTGTCAAAGCATTTTTGCAGTGGAAATCATCATTGAGACGAACAACATTTACATTTCAGTGTTGTCTAAATCGACCATGACTTAGTGTGAAAATAATTAAAAAACAAAATAAATAAAAAGCACACACACTATGTTCCCTAGCTCGAAAAAAAAACAATAATGTGCCACGAAGAATGTGATGAGGTAGACACAGAAAAATATGCTGTGTGTATGTCCTTGTGATGGTGCGTTAACTCGCGTATGCTGTCTTATTGCAATACAGTCGGATGGGAAGAACTTTCTATTTCTCTGCTAGAAAACGCACACATAACGCCCTATAGGATAAACCGTGCAATGGATTACAGTATAACCCTCGTGTCACCGAGAGCTCATCTCTCTTCTGAAACACATACAGTAACATTGATTTTTTTTTTTAACCTTCGGTATTTTCTGAACAATTGATTTAAAAAGCAACATAATTGAAACGCATTTGTACACATAGGTGCAACATATTCACACATATTTACATTGATAAATATAAAAAAGTTCATTTTACTTAAGAGAATAATTACTCTTCGATTTTCCTCTGTATTTTTTGTACAGTAATTGCCAAGTGTTAGTCGGGTAGCCCACTTTGTGCTCGGCCCCAGAGCGCACCTTTTTGCCGTGTGGTGATGTCGAGATGCCGCTATACAAACGTTACAGTGTTCACTTCTGAAAACATTTGCCAAAATACGCCAGGTAATTATTAGAGCGCCGACACCTGACCTCATCCTCAGCCAGAGAGAATACAGCAGCGGAGGTGAAGCCTGTCACGTCCGGCCAGGTTACCTTATAATGTCTGATTTGTCTGAAAAGGAAGAAGGTAACCTAGTGGGTGGCGGAGAACTTCATCCGTTTCTGTTTCTGCCTCTGATTGCAAAACCACACGCGGACCACATTCTTTTTCAGGTCAAGTTTCTCTGCGATTGCCGCGATCTTTTCCGACGAGGGTCGGGGCTGCACTGCAAAATAGGCCTCCAGTGACCGTTTCTCGGGGGCAGCGATTGATGTGCGTTTTCTTTTCTTGTCCCCTCCGTTAAAGATCTCGGGCTTGGCCATTTTCTCCCGCTGCGCGCGCTCGGCCTCCTCGAGCCATGCCTCAAGGATGGGCTTGAGGGCGACCATGTTGTTATGCGACAAGGTGAGAGACTCGAACCGGCAAATTGTGCTCTGGCTGAGGCAGCCCACCCCCGGGATTTTAAGGTTCGCAAGGGCCGACCCAACATCAGCTTGAGTCACCCCAAGCTTGATCCGCCGCTGCTTGAAGCGCTCGGCAAAAGACTCCAGCTCCCTGGGGTCGGGCTCCGAGTCTGCCCCGCCGCCCAGCGAGTTGTGAGAGCCGAGGCTGTGCGGGTGCATGTTCATGCTCTGCGGGTGGTGATGCTGCATGTGGTTGATGGCGGACATGTGAGAGTGCGGGTGGGAGGCCGTGGCGCAGACGTCGGAGCCCATGCCACCCAGAGAGATGCCCGGGGTCAGATGGTCCAGAAGGTCTCCCTCCAGGCCCTGGGAGGGCTGGTGGTGCGGATGGTGGTGGTGGTGGTGGTGAGAGGTCAGGACCGACGGGTGGTGCAGGTGGGCCGACGACGAGGTCGGTGTGCAGGTCATGCTCGTCATGGTGGTCATGGTGTGGTAGGTGGCGTCCGGCTTGAACGGGTGGCTCTTCTGGGCGATGTCCACGGCTGCCAAGGCTTCCGCCCTCTGGAGCAAAGTTTCATCGAAGCCGGCGAAAATGTTTCCCTGCAACTTTGCCACAGAAAGACACAAGCACGGTAAATAAACTGACACGAACACATTCGTTGAATACACTTTAGATTTAACTATAGGCCTACTAAACATTTCAAATTTCACTTCAAAGCATTATTTTGTGTGGCCTAATTAATCAAATTGTTATTGAAGCACTTGCTTGTAGACTACTTGGTCCATTCAAAGGGGAAGGCAAGAAATAGGCTACATTAGAAATATTGTATTTACCCATTTGAAACCAAGCGTGTTTATATTTTATGAGGCCGTGGCACATTTGACATAGCCTTTCACGCGTCAAGATTTAGTAGGCAACAGATAACAAGGCTGCATTTAAATTTAAACACAACAGAGAAACTCTTTCGCAATTACAACGAAACAGTCTTCTGTTCGGCCTAAATAAGTAAAATAACACCTTGACTCTCCACTTACCGATGGCGTGGGTAGACATGCCCGCCTGATAGCCTCCGAGCTGGAGTGGAGCGGCGTGTACTTCGGCTCGTGTAAGATAGGGTGCATGCTGAAAGGTTGTTTGCTATTCATTGACATCATGATTGCAGAAGTAAGAGAGGGTTTTTTCTCGTCTTCTTCGGCGGGCTCCGTTTTGGTAGTAGAACACTGAAATACTCTTCACCAGACGTAAGGTGGCTACGACTAGAGAAATGCAGAGGTAAAAGCTCCTGCCAAGCAAAATCTTTTCCTTGCGGGCAGCGCCTGTCTGACGGCAGACTGTCTTTAGTACTGATGGCAAGCTTGCAATGACTTCTAATATATTACCATG
>NC_085863.1:15728963-15746463 GCF_034702125.1 Engraulis encrasicolus | reverse complement strand
CTATTTCTCCCCTAGTCCAGTCCAGACCTGTCTGGGATAAATAGAGTCTAGGCCAGTGCTTCTCAAACTTTTTCAGACCGAGGACCACTTTGTCCCCCCTACAAAATGTTCAGGGACCATCTGTCCACTGAATTTATAGTTGACGGGTGCTAATTTGATACTGCTAATTTCGAAGCAGATCACTCTTTTTATTCACATTACAAGCCTGAAATAAGATTTCAGTTATGCTTATCTTTGTAATAATGTTACAAATATAGCCTACTGCTAGCTAGTCTTGGAAAAGTAGAAATCCCCTCGCGGACCACCTGAGTACTGTCGCGGACCACACTTTGAGAATCACTGGTCTAGGCCAGTGATTCTCAAACTTTTTCAGACCGAGGACCACTTTGTCACCCAAAAAATGTTCAGGGACCACCTGCCAACTGAATTGACAGTTGACGGGTGCTAAATTCTATGCACATCACTTAGGCCTACTTCTTACTCACATTTACAATCCTAATATTACAAATATAGTCTACTGATAGCTTGTCTTAGAAAAGTAGAAATCCCCTCGCGGACCACCTGAGCTCTGTCGAGGACCACTAGTGGTCCCCGGACCACACTTTGAGAATCACTGGTCTAGGCTGATGATAGCTAATGGAGCATTTCCCAGCATGAATATTGATGCTCTTCTGGCTGCTGCTGGTGGGGAAACTGAGCTGAGCTGAGCTGCTTTTTTATTTGGCTGCTATAGTAGACTAGAAGCATTTCCAGAAAAAGGCCCTTTATAAGGGTGTTAGAAGCATTTTTTAGTAAAAGTTGGGAACCTAGTTTTCTAAGACAATTAGAGTACCCTGAATTCAGCTAGCCTGGTTCCCAAGCTGAATTTTGAGTTTTTGACCATGAAATGAGCAAAAAACAAAATGGCCGCCGAAATTCTTGATTTTGGGCAGAATACGTTAGAAAGTATCACTTCTCCATGGAAATAAATGTGCAATGCTCACATATTTGCATTTAAGATGTATTCCTACACTTACACAAAGGCAAAATGTCATGGCAAAAAGATAAAAATTACTATAATTATGCCTTTTTATAATGTGATATCCTCGTAAACTGGCTTTCAATAGCAATAGCCTCCGTAAAGCACATTATCATACACAATTGTCATTCAATAAGATTTGGAAAGAAAAAGAGAGAGAAAGAAGATAGTATTATCTAAAAAACTAAATATTGGAACATTAATATGTCCCCGGTTCTTTGAAGGAGATGAGTGAGCCATCTCTATGGGAGCACACTCTCAGCTGTACGATTAGCTGAAGACCTTTGCAATCACGCCAAAGGTCCAATCAACTGCGTCGTGGGCGGGATGTCCTCTTTCTCAAAACCGAAAATAAGCCACTTTGATGCCAAACCTCTCTTCGGCTGTCGGCAACGAGGGTGTCTTGAGAGATGGCTCACTCATCTCCTTCAGAGAACCGGGGACATATTCATGTCCTAATGTTCTCTTTCAGTCGAATCGTTCGCATATCTATGGGAGAGTTACAATCACTCCCGATTGCTGGTCCCAACTCTAAGAGCCTCCTGTAAGGATAGCGTTCCTATCACCCTACAGACAATCAGTGGTCGTGCCCAGAACCCTATGTTCCTGTGGCAATGTGGTCACATCTAGCCGGTAGAACCGGACAAAGGTGGCGGGGTTGGCCCAACCAGCCACTCTGCACACCTCTGAAACTGCAGCAACCTTGAAGAGAGGACAAGATGTAGAGACTGGACTGGTAAAGTGAGCCCTAATCTGAGCCGGGGGTTGGCGACCCTTGGACTCATATGCCAGGGCAATGGTTTGAACCAACCATTTGGAGACCTCTATTTTAAAACTGTGAGCCCTGTAGAGGGCTTGATGAAGCACACAAACAGCTGTCCTGTTCATGTACATGCGTAAAGCGTGCACAGGGCACAAGTTGTGTTGTCCCCTCTCTTCCACGGATCTGAAAGGTGGTGTGCAAAAGCAGTTTGGAGAGACCCCTCTTGGAGGGGCTCGAAAGGGGCCCCACACATAGCCTCCAGTACTAGAGAGATATCCCAGGTGACGTAGCACGGGGCGTAAGTATCTAGTGGATGGGCACTCAGAGTGTTGGAACTGAATCCTACATGGCACAATGAAATCGCTGCAAAGTAGACTTAAATGGTAAAGCATTGTCTCCCCACAATAAGTCTTGTAGAAAGGACAACACCATCGGTACTGAACACTGAGAAGTTGTCTTGTCGCGTTGGTCACAGTAGCGTTCGAAGACAGACCACTTCAGGTTATACAGTGTCCCAGTAGATTGGGCCCTGGCCCCTTGAACTGTCCTGATAACGTTATCCAGAAAACCGGTTAGGTTCAAATGTTCCCTTGCCAGACTCATAGGGGCAGGTGGCCCCTGGGCTGGGGGATGTCCTCCTGGTCCGGTGCCAGACTCGAACCTGCAGGAGAGAGGAAAGTAGCAGGAGGGGCCAAAGCCCCTACGCTCTCAGCTGAGGCCCCTGAGCCCCGTGGTTTAAGGTTGGACAAACCCTGAGAAATCTCGCGCGTCAGACGAAGGCGCTCGTGGTGTATTATACAGGACTTTTGGAGTCTACAAGCGCGCCATGAATGGTGACGGGGTGCGCTTTTGTGCCAAGCGCAATGGCCTGCGGTGATGGCCAAGGGGCTCCGAGGCAGCTGCTCGAGCTGGGGAAGCCACATCAGCCACTAGGGTGGTGGTCAGTCCCTGCTGTATGAGATTCTCTGTGGTGGCAGGGAGTTGGGATGAAAAGTCGTCCACCTTAGGCGGGAGATCGAAGCACTTTAGCTCTCGTAACTCGTGTCGTTCAGGGTACTCGTGACCTCAGTCAGGAGACGTGAGTCCAAGGAACTGGGTACGCACAAATGTGTGTAAAGAACTTTTACTCCGTATTGTTTCTAATCTGCGGTGAGTAGGTTCCGTCATTGTGAAGTTTCTTGCTGCCATGGCGGACACTGTACATTCCATATGTTTGATCTGCAATGTGTGATCTCAGGTTAAAAGAGAGTGTCCACCTACACAAAGCTGAGGCTGTCTCGGTGATCGCAATGATGCTCTTTTATTGCCTGTGACATTTACCCACTTCATAGCCTGATCAGAATCTGGCTAAACTTGTATGTTCCTGTCCAAAATGTGAAGATATGACAATGCATTTGTATTCAAAGTATCAAAATGTGTGCAAAATGTGTGCAGTAGCTATAGCGCATAGTAGGACTATTGGCAAATACAACGCAGCAGTCTGTTGTTCCTTTGATGACAGTGACTGACCAAGAAGTCTTTATGTCTAAGTTTTGACAATGCAAGAAGAAAGCTAGGTCCGTGGCCTTTGCTTGTTTAGCATACTTATGCTCCTCTCCAGGGCCTCATTTATCATTTGTTCGTAGAATGCCGTCTAAATTGTGTCCTACGAGTGAAATATAGAATGGTCGCAAGTATAGAATAATCGGGATTTATCAAACGTGCGTTGGCTGTTCCTACGCACACCTCTGCATGGTAAATCCCACACCTTCCAAATCACTGTGAACGCGCGCATTCGGAGTAATTTGCATCCCGTAACGCCTCCAAGTAACCATATATGGCATTAAAATATATTCAAATGCCATGTTAATTCAAAGGCGCCACCCTGTTTGGACACATATGAACACACGCGGACACACGCGCCAGTCGAAGCGCTGGCGGGAAGTGCAGAGATACAAAACATTTCCGCGGCAGAAATGGGGGTGCTTTCGACAGAGGGAGGACAGTGTTTCAATATAAATAAATGAAGGAGACACACATCGAAGAAAACACTGTCAAATAGCACACTGTCATACTCCATTGCCATTCAAAGCTATTGGTACCTTGCACGGCCAATATTATTTGTGATTTCACGTTTCTTCCACTCGCACGCATGGTCTGAGGTGTGCGTAGATTTAGGCACATTTCTATGTTCAAGTACATGTTCATAAATCCCACACTTTGCTCAGGAATGATCGCACGCATGCTTTACGCACAGATCCAGTGGTGTAGTCTACGTAGAACGCAGGTATACGGAGTATACCCACTTCCATGGGCGTAATTTATGGTGGGGACGGTAGGGACACGTCCCCACCAATATTCAACCCCCTACTGTGTAATCACGACCAGTGTTGCCGGTAACGTTGTAGTCGCACTACTTTTTTTCAGTAACGAGTAGGCATAGTCTAACAACTACCATTTCAAAACGTCAGATTAAAGTTACTTATGTAAGACACCGTGCGTTACTATTTCTGGTACATAGGCCTGCCTACAGTACTTTTTGTTTCAAGCGAGGAGTTTGTGGCGACGCCTGAGTATATGATAAGAAAAAAAAACGTTTTAAATGAAAACTTTTATGAAAGGCGATAGAGGGATAACTTCGCCCTGCCATTAAATCAGAGTGTGGTGAAATGTAGTAGTCCTACGTATAGGCCTACAAACGGTTCTGAATCTTAATTAGCCTATTCCAACAGTTGTGCCGACATCATCGGCAATTTCTAATTCACTATTTGGGTGCAGGGACCGGAGCCCTGCAGATGCGTAATAGTTGCGTGACAAGCAGAGAGAGGCGGAGAAAGGTGAAGGATAAAGTGGCCTATTTAAGAAGAAATGTGGTATCTGCGCAGCGCAGATAATAACGAATTGAAATGCACACTTGATCTACTAATACGGGTGTAGCCTATTTAAACTACCGTCGAAAGGACGGGCAGGCTTCAGAATCTTCAGTCTTCCTTTTAAAAAAAATCCGTCGGACAAACCTCTGTTAACGCGACCCATGTGGTAAATGAAAGAGTTCCTAAAGGAAGGCTACACTTCGGCAAAACATTTCCCTTATTTCATATTAAATTAACCTGACTTGGTTTTACAGGCTATTTAACTGTAGGACTACTTGAGTAGCCTAGACTAATTGCTGCGACTTGGTTCTGATCTCGCTGAACATCCAACGCGGCTGAAATGGAAGCCTTCTTCCATGAAGAGTATGTAACCAACATCATTCAAAAATCGCAGATAGGCCTACACCTACTCATTGTGTTGTATTGCATTTCGGTCATGTAGAAGGGCTACAAAGCTAACTGGTATGTTGTAGCATTAAAATTCGCCTACAACGTGACACAGTTGGTGCGCAACTATGTGGTGACATCGCTGGGATTTCTGTCAAGACGCGCTGCGCAAAGACACTTGCACGCGCACGTGTGCTGCCTGTAGGCTGCTATGATGCAAACGCAGCTACAGGCAGGGAGAAAGCGAGAGATAGGGAGTTAGCCTATGAGAATGTGTTGTTTTGTATGTAGGCTACAACAGTCCACACAGCATCGCTAATTTTGGAGGATAAAAAGGGTCAGTCGGCACCGGAACCCCCCAAAAAATTCTAGGCCCGGTCTTATTTATTTTTTATTTAAAAAAACATGCAAGCTTATTTCAAGAAAAGGTTTGCAAATGTCAGTGTCATTTTTGTTGCTGTTAAAATAGGCCTAAATGTCAATAAAGTGAGTAGGCTAGGCCTATTGGCAGAACTGGTGATCATTTTCATGTTAGGCAATACCACTTTGCTGACATTTGAACCCAAAGCTACTTATATGTTATTGGTAACAGTCTCTGGAGCAATGTTGTATCAGAACTAGCTGCTTTGGTCAATTTCACTCCAGCCATGGATGGAGGTGTAAACAGAGGTAGCCTAAGGGTGGGATTTAAGCCTGCAACCGTGTGATTGAAAGACCAACTTCCTAAGGAACGCTCGTTGACATATCATCTGCTCATTGATATAACATCTGTGTGCCATGAACTTATGATTGGTAATCAGCCCCCCCCCACACACACACACACACACACAGACACAATGAAAATGGTCAAAAATCATCCCCCTCTAAAACCATTGAGCTACATTCATTCATAGGCTAATACATTCACATATTGCGTTAAAATTGTACTTTTAACAACAGTATTTTCTACATTTTCTCGGGGGAGAAACCCCCCAACCCCACCAATTTTGTGTCCGTACCAATGTCAAAGTCAAAGTTACTCCCTTGCCCACTTCTAAATTTTTGGGATTTCAGTATACCCACTTAAAATTGTTTTGAATAGCCTAAATATATACAGTATACCCACTTCAAAAAATGCTCGAATATACAGTATACCCACTTCAAAAAAGTAGACTACACCGCTGCACAGATCTGTGCCTAAGAACGCTTGATAAATGAGGCCCCAGATTTTTCAAAGCATGAATCAGTAATGGGTGCTGAAAAAGTTGGTTTGAATGTCCTAGGAGTAATCCTGAGAGGATGTAGTTCCATCAGGGCATTTGGCACATTTAATGTAGGGCCTATGTCTAGTGGACACCTCATATCTTTAACAGAATCATCAATTTGTTGGCCTCTCTGCCATGCTGCCATTTGTGTTGCATGGGAAGTATTCTTCCCATCAAGTGTTTCATCCAGGATGTCAATGTTATCACATGTGTAGTGGATGAATTTATCTGCCGCAATGTTTGTTGGAATAATGGCACCACTCTCTTGGTTCAGTGTTTTTACAGTGCTCTCAGCTAAGGAGGATCTGGACTTGGAGGACCTGGTTGTAACTCAGACAATGACCTGCCAGGTTGAATTGTCATATTAGGTCTTTTACCCAATAGCTTGATGAAGAGTACAAGCAAGACCGACATGTTTCGGAGTCCATTTTTTGCCATCACTGACACAATAAACAAGGACTTAAGCCTCATTCAGAACTGTACTTTGAGCAAGTTTTTCCTTGCTACCAATTCCATCATCTTCAAGAGATGTCTGGCCACTAACAATCAGGCTGAGTAGCATGTATAGATTATCTCAAATGTATGCAATAGTATCTTATAAAATATGTAAAATATGTCTGAACATTTTTCAAAATGACACAAAATAACTTATGTTATATGTAATATCATGGTGTCATCTAGCGATTTCTGGACAGTTTTCAGAGAGCTAATAGCAACTTTAAGTGATTTTTTGGAAACACTAAATACTGCACATTATATATCAATTTTCTTAACCATATTAACACACATAGGCTACAAATATCTTATTAGAAAAGCTTAATATTTGAAACGTTTAGGCTAACACCTACAATATTAGCATTATTAGCATTCTAGAAGCTAAATAATACTTTTTAAAATCCTCTATAGTAGAAACATTCATCAAGAAACATTATTGGGAAACAAAAAGTTAGAAAAGAGCATTTATTTCCAAGTACAGCAATACTTGGTAAAAATGCTGTCAAAAATAGCGTATTTTGGCAGCCATTTTGTTTTTCAAATTTAACTGTCAAAACCTCAAAATCCAGCTTGGGAACCAGTCTAGTTGAATTCAGCACACTTAAATTATGTTAAGTACATAGGTTCCCAACTTTTACTAAAAAATGCTTCTAACATTCACAAATATGAAAAATGTGTCTAGACTATAGAGAGAGGGGACTAGATTTGTTTAACTGGTTATACAGTACTGTAGCATTGAGTTGAATGGAAATGGCTTTTCACAGTTGTGTGTGTGTGTGTGTGTGTGTGTGTGTGTGTGTGTGTGTGTGTGTGTGTGTGTGTGTGTGTGTGTGTGTGTGTGTGTGTGTGTGTGTGTGTGTGTGTGTGCGTGTGTGCGTGTGTGCGTGCGTGTGTGCATTGACAGGTGTTGAATGATGGACATAATAGAAAATGTGCAGTTAGCTGTTATTCTTTTTTTGTGATCAACTTTTTATTGCTTTTATGGGGGGAGGGGGGCAGTTATCTGTTATTCTTTATTGCAAGTGTACTATTTTTTAAACACATTAGGGCTTTGTATGCCTTTATTGATAGGACAGTGTGAGACGGTGACAGGAAGCGAGTGGGAGAGAGAGACGGGGGATGATCGGGAAATGACCTTGGGCCATAATCGAACCCTGGTCCCCGGTGTAACAGTGCAGTGCCCTACCGTTTAAGCCCCGGCAGGGCCATTACAAGTGTACCATATAGCAGTTAAACTTGGATTTTGTTTCGCACACCTCAGCTGGCAGGTGCATCGGAGATGGCCCATGGGTCACTCAGCAGACAACTTGAAGGAGCTCCCGCACACTGACCATTTCGCTGTTTTTCTTTAATGAACGACGTTTCGGTACTAGACTTTCATCGTCTACTCTATAGCAGTGAAATAAAAGTTCTACACACCACACCATACCGTATCTTTAATACCAGGTAGAAGTCTTTAGAATCATGTCTGAGGGATTTAACTGAAGCAAGGGTGATCAAATGTCACTAGGAGTCACTCATTCAGTACAGCGAGTACAGTAACACTTACACATACTCAGTCACACACACACACACACACACACACACACACACACACACACACACACACACACACACACAGAGTGAAAGAAATAAGTGCACTCGCACATGCACACACACAAACACACACACAGAGTGAAAGAAACATGTGTGCTCGCTCACACACACACACACACACACACACACACACACACACACACACACACACACACATTGAACATAACTCTGTAGAATTTCCATTGTAGTATGTCTCCACCTTATTTTTGACAAACAAATTCATGTAACACCCTCTTCCTCCTCACCCTAGCTCCACCCCTCCCACACACACAAACTCACACACACACACACACACACGTCCACCTCAAACTAACACTCCCGCTTACCCTGATTGCTAAATTATAGATGGTGTGTAAAATCTAATGTTGTCGACTCGAGATCCATTCACCAAATCGTTGTGCTCACCCCACTGCCCTGGTGCAGGGGAAAGGCCTGTCTAACCACTGCCTTTAATGTAATTGCCTTTAGGGTTCCTGGTGAATTTTTCATAGGCTGCCAGTGCAAATTAAACACACAAAAAGAAGAGGAAAGAGAGAGAAAGAGGGAGAGAGGGAGAGTCCTCGAGCCATTCCCTAAGTGGTGAGGTACTGTATCTCTCTCTCTCTCTCTCTCTCTCTCTCTCTCTCTCTCTCTCTCTCTCTGTCTCTGTCTCGCTCTCTGTCTCTCTCTCTCTCTCTCTCTCTCTCTCTCTCTCTCTCTCTCTCTCTCTCTCTCTCTCTCTCTCTCTCTCTCTCTCTCTCTCTCTCTCTCTCGTTCTCTCGTTCTCTCTCTCTCTGTCTGTCTTACCTGCACATTCCGGGAGAGACAGAGTCGCCATCCCCCTCAGGCTCTCGTTCGGGCATTTAACCACTTCCCTGTCATCCATTAAGCTGTTGTCAGGATGGCGGCTGAAAAATGGGTTTTGGATTTCGAAATCTTTTTTGTTGCTTTGCATGCATTGAAACATACAGTGGCATACAGTTAAAGGCACATAAACACACAAAACGTGCTGAAACACCAAGGCGGTTGGTTACAGTAAAATGGAAAATGGTAGGCCTAGTTTCAACACAGGGTCAATATCTGGCCACTGTATTGCTATGACTACTGTAGTAGAGGGAGATCGGATGAAGCTGGCTGTGGCTGTATAGCAGATGTGATGAGACAAAAACAAGCTCCAGACCAATGTGTAAAGCACAGTTAGGTTTTATTTTTAATTGTTTTGACAGTAACCACATTTTATATCACCAATAATGTATACTTTATAATAGTACACACTTTCCAGTTTGTATATGTTCGTATACTTTCAGTAATAATAATTTTTTTTAAAGTTTCACCAGGTCATGAGCATTACTTAGCACTGAGTGTGTCTGTAGTTTGAATAATAGACAGTTGTGCCCCCAACCTGTAGTTCGGCTGACAAACTAAAACACTATAACGAACTATGTATAACTTTATAGCTTATCGCTGTCACTACTCATCCTACAGAACTGTCTGAAAGTGTGGAAAGCAATACATATTCTACTACACACACTATATACAGTGAAAAGTGGGTACGTGGGTGGTCAGCCAAGGCCAGGTAGCCTGTGCTTAGTAGCCTACGAAGTGGGAAGCTGAAAAAGGGTTGATATAGTTTAGATTAATGTTTAATGACTTCAAAAATGTCTCTGAGGAATTTGGAGCCGTGAAGTAGTGAATGAGAGGAACCTGAGACAGCCAGCTTAATGATTTAGTATTGAGTTATTGTTCAAATGAAACTCTGGGGAAAAAAAAACTAAACCTCTCAAACATGTTAACGTCTCAAAAATGGTTGACAAGTTAATTGAAGTTATAAAACTCAAAAATATATATTTTTAGAGTAGCCTACACTTCTCTTTTGGAGGAGTTTGACTGCAACACCAAGCTCTGTACCAGTTAGTTCATAACCACAGTTGTTCATAACTCCAGTGTACGCATTGCTGAATCACAATCGAAAAAGTGTATGAACCCCCCCTGGCGCTGTTGTTATTATTTTTAACGACCATAACTGGCAACCTTGAGTGGGTTCAGCTCCCAAATTAGCCGCTACCATGGCAAGGCGTCCTCTCCATGCAGCTGGCCCGTGTTCTGTAGATGTAGAGATCAATTATCCATCTATTACCCATGTCCAGTTATCCTTTCATCTCATCTCTTCCCACCTACGTACTGTATACTCTTTGCTCTTGCCTGCCATACTTTTCCCCTACCACCTTCTCAGTTTGAGTCCTCTCTCTCTTTCTCTGTCTCTCTGTCTCTGTCTCTGTCTCTGTCTCTCTCTCTCTCTCTCTCTCTCTCTCTCTCTCTCTTCTCCACTCCTACTCCTCTTGTTCTCTTTCTTCCTTTGTTTTCTCCACTTCTGTCATACTTTATGGCTGTCCGACTCCTCATTTCTCTCTACCTTTCTCTTTCTCTCCCTGTCTCCCTCCCTCTCTTTCTGCCCCCCTCCTCCCTTCCACCTACGTATTTCTCTCATCCTTCACATTTCTCTCTCTCTCTCTCTCTCTCTCTCTCTCTCTCTCTCTCTCTCTCTCTCTCTCTCTCTCTCTCTCCATTCCTCTTTCTCTCTCTCTCTCTCTCTCTCTCTCTCTCTCTCTCTCTATCTCTCCTCTTTCTCTCTCTCTCTCCCTGGTGTACCTGTCATCTCCCATGCAGCATTTTATGCTGCTGCTCAGTTCTCTCCTGTTCTGGGGTGAATTTCTCAAAACCAATGTTGCTTACTACATTAGCTACTTTGTTGTTTTCAATGCATTTTCCCATTGGCAGCTACCAAAGGCTAGCAACTTCTCTTTTGAGAAACTCACCCCTGTTCTGTTCTGTCTGGGGGAGAGTAGAGTAGAGTGGAGTGGAGTGGAGTGGAGTGGAGTGCATGCTTGGATCAATAGATTAACTGAGTGCCAATGAATAATGCAGTGGGGGCCAACAGCAGTTGGACATAAAGGGAGCGCGCCCCAGAGCCGACTTGTAAAAGCTTTAAAGTACAACATTCTTCACTCGTCCCAGAGTTTACTGAGGTGCTGAGAAGTGTGTCACTCACAATCTCCCCCATTTACCACGCACCGACACACAAACACACGCACGCACGCATGAACACACACACATATATACAGAGACACATACTCTAATGCATGGATGTGCCCGTCCACTAAAATGCACACACGCATGTACGTACACACCTGCGAGTGAACACACACACACACACACACACACACACACACACACACACACACACACACACACACACACACACACACACACACACACACACACACACACACACACACACACACACACACACACACACACACACACACACACACAACTGACAAGTCCAGGGTAGTGTGAACATTACGACTGCATGTTGGAATTGACTGAACTGGTCCTTTAACCCTGTACTTAAAAAAATGAACCCTACTTAGCATCTGCACTACATGTTGCTCTGTATATTTCCGGCCATATTTCCTGTGTACTTTGTATCTGTTGTTTATGATTATGTCCTCGATTGTAAGTCACTTTGATTAAAAAGCGTCTGCCAAATGCAACGTAATGTAATCTCACAACGCACACAACAAATTTCAAAAAGTGTCTTTTCATATCCCATCACCTGTGTGAACAATGGAGTAGTCAGTGGGCACCTTAGTCAAAGTGGATGATGGAGGAAAGTGTTGGTTATGTACTGTACCTTATCGATGAAGGTGTCAGGAATTGATCCTATAATCTTTTGGATCCACCATTCACTGCAATTCATCATGATGTGCTATATACCAATGTCAAATTTCTCTCACTTTGTCTTCTTGTGCTAGTGGCAGAATGCACACACACACACAGTCTATTGAAATAACCGAATTAACACACTGTGTTATACATTTTCTGTACACACACAGAGCAGCATCATCAGGAGTCTGTTTCCTCATATCCCCCAGCAGTGTACTGATCTATCTCCCTGTGGTGCTTACTCTGTGTCTTACACGAACCCTGACATTAGCATACAAATACGATTGACATCTGCAGCTTCTTTGCTATCGCTGTTGTTGCCGTGTCGGTACAAGAATAGCGAGCCGTCAAACAAAAGAGAGCGAGAGAAATAAAACAAACAAACAAACAAACAAACAAACAAACAAACCTACAAACAAAATGTGGTTGCGGAAAGACAAGCATGGGGAAAAGGAAAATCAAGGAAGGAATTGGAAGGAAGGAGGCATAGAATTAATGATATGCTAATTCCAGTTTAGTATGTTTTTATCCCTCTTGTTCCACCAAGACGAGAAGACAAGACGAGAAGGATTCGAAACAAGAGGAATGTTTTTTTTATTATTTGATTTTATTAGAATCCCCTCTTGCTTCAAAGCTGCGGAGAATAATATTCCTGCCTTTGTGCGTTTTATTTTAGCTCGTCCCAACAGCATTGCAAACAAGGCAGCAAAGGGTAGCCTAACTCACAGACACACACACACACACACACACACACACACACACACACACACACACACACACACACACACACACACACACACGCACACGCACACGCACACACACACACAGAAAAACAGACATGTCTTCTGACATTGAGATAATTGACAGTCAACGCAACGGCATTGGGTTTGTGAAGCCTCTTAGTCAGCGCAGCGGCAGGGAAAAAGAAAAGCCAGAGAGGGAGGAATTGGAAACGGGCGAGGAAAAATAAGTCAAACATTTGTCTTGGATCCCCTCTCTTCTTTATTTACTGAATTATTGATGGCCTTCGCTAGAGGCCATAGCTGTTTATGCGAGCGGTGCGTTGCTGCTGGCGAACAGTCTATTGGAGATGGTAGAGAGAGAGTAGCCATCGATGCCCCCCCCGCCCCTCACACACACACACACACACACACACACACACACACACACACACACACACACACACACACACACACACACACACACACACACACACACACACACCCTTATTATGGGGTACGGGCTCTAATTAAGAAGCTACTCTTTTCTCAATCCCTCCACCTCTCTCTCTCTCTCTCTCTTTCTCCCTTTCTCTTCTCCTCTCTTTCTCTTTCTCCCTATCTCTTCTCCTCCATTTCTTTTTCAGTCTGTCTCTCTCCATCTCCTCTCTCTCTGCATCCCTCATGTTCTCTCTGTCTGACTATCTCTCTCTTTCTCTCTCTCCCTCTCTATCTCTCTCTCTCTCTTTCTCTCTCCCTCCATTGCTCTCTCTCCATCCCTCATGTTCTCTCTGTCTGACTCTCTCTCTCTCTCTCTCTCTCTCTCTCTCTCTCTCTCTCTCTCTCTCTCTCTCTCTCTCTCTCTCTCTCTCTCTCTCTCTCTCTCTCTCCTCATCTAATTACTCAGCCCAGTCCTATAGCCATCCGATGTGTTTGTTTTGGTCTCGCTCTTCAAATGAAGTCCTGTTCTTGTTGTCTTGCGCTGCAGAACTAAACGGGGCAGCTTCAAAGTGCAGCCGGGTTCATTATTGGTTTGTTTGGAGTGGGCCTTAGAGATCTGATCTCTGTGTGTGTGTGTGTGTGTGTGTGTGTGTGTGTGTGTGTGTGTGTGTGTGTGTGTGTGTGTGTGTGTGTGTGCGTGTGTGCGTGTGCGTGTGTGTGTTTGCGTGTGTGTGTGTGTGTGTGTGTGTGTGTGTGTGTGTGTGTGTGTGTGTGTGTGTGTGTGTGTTTTTTTTTGTGTTGTGTCTACTCTGTACCCACTCTAAGGATTCTAATCATGTCCAAATAGATGGTGTGAATCTTCTGAAGTAGCCAGGCTTGTCAACCCATACTCGCAAGACGTCATGGGGTTACTAACCAATGATACAATCAGATCAGGTGCTTTACTCAGTGTGTGTTCAGTGAACACTTTCCTTTTGAGAGTCTAACTGACTATATACTGATATTGAGAGATGTGGCGTCGTAACCTCAGGGGGCCAAAGGTAGAGGCCATATGTATGTATGCATGTAGCATATGGAGAGACTATATCTGAGGTCTGGCACCGATTTGCTGCTGACACACACACACACACACACACACACACACACACACACACACACACACACACACACACACACACACACACACACACACACACACACACACACACACACACACATACACACACACAACACACACACACACACACACACACTGACGTGCACCCCTCTCTCTCTCTCTCTCTCTCTCTCTCTCTCTCTCTCTCCTCTCTCTCTCTCTCTCTCTCTCTCTCTCTCTCTCTGTCTCTCTCTCTCTCTCTCTCTCTCTCTCTCTCTCTCTCTCTCTCTCTCTCAGTCAGTTAAGTCAGTCAGTCAATCATTCACTCATTCACCTGCCCTGTCCTGCCCCCATGTCAGCTGTCACAGTGTTGTTGCCTTCTCTTCCTCCGCTTATTCTATTTTCCACCCCCACCCTCCCCACTTGTCTTCTCCTGATCTTTTCCTCCTCTCCATCCTCTCCAACCTCTCCTCCTGCCCCTCCTCTACATCCACTCCTCCTCCTCTCCTCCCTCCTCCTCTCCATCATCTCCTCCTTCTCCCTCTCCTCCTCCTCTACATCCACTCCTCCTCCTCCCTCTCCTCCTCCTCTCCATCCTCTCCAACCTCTCCTCCTGCCCCTCCTCTACATCCACTCCTCCTCCTCCCTCTCCTCCTCCTCTACATCCACTCCTCCTCCTCTACATCCACTTCTCCTCCTCTCCATCCTCTCCTCCTCCTCCTCCTCGTCTTCCTCCTCCTCACTATCTTCATCTGTTCTTCTCATCCATCCCAGGTGCCTCCAGGGGGCTATGGAGAGGCATGGGGTGGTGGTGATGGTGGTGGTGACGGTGGTAGTGGTGGGGGTGGTGGTGGCGATGGTGGTGGTGGGGATCCCCTTGTTACCTGGGCAGCCTTCCAGGAGGGCCGCTGGGGAGCCCAGGGAACCCCAACATCCCATCCCCAGGAGAGGACGGCTGGGCCGGGGCAGGCCATTCCAGGTGGGGCTGCAGGAGTGGAGGAGAACTGGTGTGTGTGTGTGTGTGTGTGTGTGTGTGTGTGTGTGTGTGTGTGTGTGTGTGTGTGTGTGTGTGTGCGTGTGTGTGGTGTGTGTGTGTGTGTGTGTGTGTGTGTGTGTGGTGTGTGTGTGTGTGTGTGTGTGTGCGTGTGCGAGTCTGTGTGTGTGTGTGTGTGTGTGTGTGTGTGTGTGTGTGTGTGTGTGTGTGTGTGTGTGTGTGTGTGCGTGTGTGTGTGTGCGTGAGTGTGTGTGTGTGTGTGCGGGTCTGTGTGTGTGTGTGTGTGTGCGCGCACATGCATGTGTGTCCATGTGTGTGTGTGTGTCCATGTGTGTGTGTGTGTGTGTGTGTGTCCATGTGTGTGTGTGTGTGTGTGTCCATGTGTGTGTCTGGGGGTCTGGAGGTGGGACTAAGAGAAAAGGGGGTCGTATGGGGGTACGACACCCCAGCTGGTGTGCCATTGTGCGGGGCGGCCTCTCTCCCGCTGCGCTAACAGGATTAGCTCTCGCATGGGGCGGCACGGTGCTGGGGTACCATACCGAGGGCTGGGGCTCCTCCCCTGAGCCCCCACCACTCCCAGTCCCAACAACCCCTCCCCCCCGTCCCCCGAACCCATCCTTCCATCCAGGACCTCTTACACCCACCGTCACCACCCCACCACTTCTCGATCACACACCTCCATCCCACCAGTGGCGTAGTCTACTTTTTTATGGTGGGTATAATGTATATTTGAGTATATTTTGAAGTGGGTATACTGTATATATTTGTGCTATTCAAAGTAATGGATCAATGGATCATTTTAAGTGGGTATACTGAAGTCCCTGAAATTTAGAAGTGGGTATACTCCGTATACCCGCGTTCTACGTAGACTACACCACTGNCCACCGACCCCACCACTTCTCGATCACACACCTCCATCCCACCAGTCAGTCACCGCCCCCTTCTGAATCATGCACTTTCCATCCCATCCCATCCGTGCTCTCCCTCACAGAACACCCCCTCTCTGCTCCTTCTATCTCCACCTCCATCTCCATATCTACCTTCACTTCTGTTTCCTTCTCCATATGTGTATCAGCCCCTATCCAACCCTTCCTACACACATCACACATAAAATACTCTTCTCTATTTTGTAAAACTACTTTCACAATGTTCCATTCTCTATAGAGGCTTAGCATCCCCCCCCCCAACACCCCCCCCCCCAACACCTCACTCCCCTCTCCTTCTCCCTACTCGAGCCCCCTTCTACATCCACTCCTCAACCCACCTCACTCCCCTCTCCTTCTCCCCACTCCAACCCCCCTACCCCCCATACTCCCTCCTCATCCCATGCTATATACCGCTCCCCCGTCTGCTAGCCTGCCTGCCTGCCTGCCTGGAAGTCATGGAAGCACCCACTTTGATACCCCGCCAGCATGAAGGGCTGCCCTGAGGGAGTGAGGCAGGGCGAGGCGTGGGGAGGCGTGGGGAGGTGGGGGGGGGCAGTAGACTGGTGGGGCGGGCGGCTTTGTGGGACCCAAGGGAAGAGGAGAGAGAGCTCCAGGCACCACTGCTGTCCTCAGAGGCCCCCCTGTGCAGCTACTACAACACACTAAAGCTATAGACTATACAGAGACCAGAGACTATACATGTGTCATACAAGGGAGCCCTCAGATAAAGATCGCGACAAGATCAGATGCCTGCTTTTGTCCTCTCGGGATGACATAAAAATGCGTTTAGTTGACCCGTTATGGTATTTTGTAACAAGATTGAAGATATCTTGTTTAAAAAAAAACCTTGTTGAATTGATAGTGGAATGCTCATATACCATTGGAATAATATATTTTAACATTAGTATTTTATCATAAACTACTCATCCAATCCACTCTTTTTACTCCACTCAATTTAAGGCAATGCCACATTGTTTTACGCCATTTACCGTTTCCATTTCTCAAGACTTTCCACTTGCCAAATTATCTCTCATTGACCTCATTAACATTAACCTCTCTCTCTTGTCCTTTGACCCGGAAGTTATTAGCTGCTTGATTGACTGACTGATGTACAAAACACTGCACTTCATTAGCTTCTGAGCTACCACTTTCAACACTTAATAACTAAAATACTTGAGAGAATGTGGTGTACTTGAACCTCCTATAGGTTAATATTGAAAACATTTTGTTGAAAACGTGCACTTAAAAATGCATTAACCCATTA
>NC_085863.1:15713963-15723963 GCF_034702125.1 Engraulis encrasicolus | reverse complement strand
TGTGTGACAGACAGCTTGAGCTGCAGTGTGAGAGAGAGAGAGACATTGGGGTGTATATATATTTTTTCTTCTGGTGTTGTTGTTGTGTGGAGTGTAAAGTTGCTCCTAGCCCTCGCTGCCATACAGACCCATTAATAATGCAACAGCTGCCTGGCAATCGCAATCAGCAACGGGACGCTTGGCAACCACACGGCACACATGCAACAGGGGACAGACAGACTGATAGACAGGCAGGCAGGCAGACAGACAGTCAGGCAGGCAGGCAGGCAGGCAGACAGGCAGGCAGACAGGCAGACAGGTAGGCAGGCAGGCAGGCAAATAGGCAGACAGGCAGGCATGCATGCAACAGGGGATAGACAGACAGACAGGCAGACAGACAGACAGACAGGCTGGTACACAGACAGACAGACAGATATACATGCAGACTAGACCCACGGACTGACTTGCAGGCAGGCAGGCAGACAGACAGACAGACAGGCAGGCAGGCAGGTAGATAGACAGGCAGGCAGGCAGGCAGGCAGGAAGGCAGACAGGTAGACAGACAGATATACAGGTACATGCAGACTAGACGGACTGACTGACAGGTAGGCAGACAGGCAGGTAAATATAGACAGGTAGGCAGAGACAGACTGACAAACTGACAGGCAGACAGGTAGACAGGCAGTCAGACAGTGGTGGAAGCAACCTTGGAGATTTTGGGGGGTAGCGTAGATTCAGGAAGGTGATATTGGTGAACAGGAGACGTAGGAAAGAAGTAACTATGGCTAGTATACAGTATACATTCTCTCCTCTGTAATATTTCTATGCTGTTTTCTATTTATTGTTTATGCTAATTACACCCTAACTATTTAATCTTATTATACAGTATGATTAGGTTACTAGAGACACAAAGAAAGTGGATTTATGTGCTGGTGCATTATATTGGTGTGTGTGTGTGTGTGTGTGTGTGTGTGTGTGTGTGTGTGTGTGTGTGTGTGTGTGTGTGTGTGTGTGTGTGTGTGTGTGTGTTTGTCTGTGTCTGTGTGTGTGCATGTGCGTGCGAGCGTGCGTGCTTGCGTGCGCGCGCGCGTGCGTGCGTGCGTGCGTGCGTACGTGCGTGTGTGTGTGTGTGTGTGTGTGCGTTAGTGTGTGCACGCGTGTGTTTGCGCGCATTCGTGTGTGTGTGTGTGTGCCCGTGTGTGTTTGTCTGTGTGTGTATGCGTATAGTACGAGTGTGAACAGGTCTCCTGTTAGGACAGCCTGCTAACCCACCACTCCACTTCATCCAAACCTCCCGTATCAAATGACCATCACCCCCCCCACCCCCCCTGCTCAGATCACACTGGCCCGTTGTGTTGCCAGGGTAGGGCTGTATCGGACTCAGATAGCATACGCAGGGCTGGACTGGGGGAGAAATAGGGCCCGAGCACTTCTGGCCTAAAGGGGCCCCTCCTAATTAGTGGCGTAGAAATGGCTCGCCCGTGGGTCCCGAACCATCATTGACCCCTAATTTCAGAATTTCTTTTATATATATATTTCTGACAATAGGGGCCCCACAAGGGTGTTGGGCCCACCAGGAAATGCCCCGCTACGCCAGATTGTCAGTCCAGTCCTGAGCATAAGGCCAATGCAGCCAGGCACAGAGCAACTCCAGATCCTTTTACACACATGAGGGCGGACACACGCGTGACGTACCGGTATGGCAGTCACCGACAAGAAGGGCTTTCAGTCAACATGCACATGTCAGTCAGCAAAGAAAGAGACAAAGACGTGACATTTCACCAAGTTACATTGGAACGTTGGAAGAATAGCTAATGCTAAAAGCAAAAGCTAATGGGGATCTAATAAAAACAAACAAACAAACATCACGTCGTTTTACATTATTGTCTCTAGTTACCCAAAGTGACTTGTAAACAATGAAGTTGTCAAGTCATGTAAATTGGAGAACATATACATTAGCAGTTACATGACAGTAATTTCTGTAACATCTAGCTAAATTATTTTTGGTGCCTGTTTGGTCATGTTTCAAGTCCATATTCAAATTACATTGGAATAAGCATATGATTCTTTAAGGTTGGAATATCCAATATGAAAAAAATGGTCGACAAACTTGCGATTCTTGATATTATTTTATTTAGTGTTCGGCCAACACCTATGTGTGGGATGTACTCCGTAGACAGTGGTCGGACAAGGCCCCAGTATGTTTAGAGAATACTGTATAAACATTCAAATAATAAATAAAATAAAATGACTAGCACCACAGACAGGGTTCTTTGGTCTTTGTTGCGTAGATTGATGTGGCTCTGTGCCTGCAACACAACCTTTGGAAGAACATTTTGGTTGATCGAAGTCAGTGATACATGCAAGTTGTTAGCTGTGAAAAGTTTTTTTGCGTGTTTTCAGTCCAATCAAAGTGAAGATGACCCTAGAATGGCTTTCCAAAGTGGCAGAGACATGGGTCAAACCAGTCAGTAATTAGTCAGTAGTATTTCCCAAGAAGTAAGTGGTGGTCCTCTATCAATAACCAGTCAGTAGTGACTGGGGCGGTGGTAGCTCAGGTGGTAGAGGAGCCGTTCGGCAACCCAAAGGTTGCAGGTTCGAGTCCCGCTCGGCCTGACTCCATCGTTGTGTCCTTGAGCAAGATACTTAACCCCAAGTTGCTCCTGGTGGCAGGGTGGTACCCTGCGTGGCAGCCACGGCCACCGGTGTGTGAATGTGAGTGTGAATGGGTGAATGTGAGGCATACAATGTAAAGCGCTTTGAGTGCTCGAAGGAGTGGAAAGGCGCTATATAAATGCAGTCCATTCCATTCCATTATTTCCTCAAGTCCTGCCCCCTGGAAACCTGCAGGTAGTATTCGGTTGATCAGACAGGGGCCATTATGCAACAGAAGGGCCGGGGGGCCGCAACATAGATCCTCAAACCCGTACCGCACCGCACTGCTTCGCTGGGGTATGGTACTGCACCCCAGGCTGGATCCAGAGTGGCTGGCTGCTCACCATTGACCGACCGGGTAGCCCTGTCAATCACTTTGGCCAAATGCTTGCGGAACGCATTGATTCAGAATGCATAATCAGATATGGCAGGCAGAATGTGGCTGAGAAGCTGTGTGTGTGTGTGTGTGTGTGTGTGTGTGTGTGTGTGTGTGTGTGTGTGTGTGTGTGTGTGTGTGTGTGTGTGTGTGTGTGTGTGTGTGTGTGTGTGTGTGCGCGTGCGTGAGTGCGTGCGTGCGTGCGTGCGTGCGTGCGTGAGTGCGTGCGTGTGTGTGTGTGAACACAAACGAGTGTGTGCAAATGCGTGCATGTGTGTGCGTGTGCATGTGTGCTTGTGCGTGTACGCGTCCACGCACGTGTGTGTGTGTGTGTGTGTGTGTGTGTGTGCGCGCGCGTGTGTGTGTGTGTGTGTGTGTGTGTGTGTGTGTGTGTGTGTGTGTGTGCGTGTGCGCGTGTGTGTGTGTCCTGGTCTTCCCTGCAGTCTGGCTGTCCTGTAGGCTAAGGTGCGGAGCTTAAACTTTAATAGCGTACCACCTTCCCTGATTTGTTCATGTGAATTATTAAACATCACTTCATTATCAATTATTCAAATATCTGATTTTGTTCTTTTTTTCTCTGCTATCCCTCTCTAGGCACAATCACCTGCCACACGTTTCTTTTTTTCTTTCTTTCTTGCTCTTCTGCCGGCATATTCTCATTCTCTCTCTCTCTCTCTCTCTCTCTCTCTCTCTCTCTCTCTCTCTCTCTCTCTCTCTCTCTCTGTATTTCTGTCTCTCTCTCTCTCTCTCTCTCTCTCTCTCTCTCTCTCTCTGTCTCTGTCTCTCCTCGTTCTCTGTCTTTCTCTGCCTATCTGTATATTGTCTGTCTGTGTTTCCTTCTTTTTCTGTCTCTGTCTCGCCCTCCCTTTGTGCGTGTGTGTGTGTGTGTGTGTGTGTGTGTGTGTGTGTGTGTGTGTGTGTGTGTGTGTGTGTGTGTGTGTGTGTGTGTCCAACCAGTCAGTAATTAGTCAGTATTATTTCCCAAGCAGTAAGTGTGTGTTGTGAGCATGTGTTTGAGCATGTGTGTATGGGCATCATGTGTATGATCATGTGTGTGTGTGTGTGTGTGCATGTGTGCGTGTGTGCTTGTGAGCATGTGTATGATTGCGTGTATGAGCATGTGTGTGTGTGTGTGTGTGTGTGTGTGTGTGTGTGTGTGTGTGTGTGTGTGTGTGTGTGTGTGTGTGTGTGTGTGTGTGTGTGTGTGTGTGTGCGTGTGTGTGTGTGTGTGTATATTGCGTGTGTGTGTGTGTGTGTGTTTGCGTGCGCACACGTGCGCATGCGTGTGTGTGTGTATGTGTGTGTCAGGCACGTGCACTCCAATACGGCAGGGGAGGCACGGCCTCACCAGCTCCAGATGAGAATGATGAGATGCAGTTAATGTGAATAATAGTAACAATAACAGCTATTGTTTTCGAGCATCTGCACCATAACTACCATTTGAGCAGTATTTAAACAGTTTCACTCATTTTCAATCATTTCCGTGGCCAAAATCGTAATATTTGCCCATTTCATGTCAAATTGCTCCGAATACGCTGAATTTGGGCCAACTCTGAACTGGCCTCACCCCGGATTGTGCAATCCCTCGTTAACAAGTTTGCGCGCATGCGCCATGTTGCTCGTTCTGTGAATGCAACCTGGTAATATTGTATTAAACGTTTTTATACACTTAATAGAAGTATGTATGGTGTGCCCTCATTTCCTGATATTTTAAAAATATTTTCTACGTGTGATTATCATTTATTTACTCTGGACGCTTTGGCATAACGCCCACTGAAATATACAATGGTGAGGCGAGGAGTAGCCTGGCCGCAGACTCCTTCTGGTGTCGAGAGTCTTGCTGGACAGTTACGTCATAGCGAATCTGAAGTTCACAATACAGTCAGTCGGTGTTGTTGGCTAGCTTGTTCACTTTCACTGCTACAAGTGGATTTCATAACGAAACTAAGAGCATTCTCAAAGTTGGATTTCCAAGGGGAAAATATGTGATAAAGAATGGAGGACCGACAGAGCTGAAGGGTTTGCTACTCAGGTGAGCGGTCAGAATAACTACCCGATCATTTCAAAGTGAGTGGTACAACACTGCAGAAAACATTTGTTTCCCCTGTGTCTTGTTTGCAACCGGCGAGAATGTGTGGAAGACCATTCGCATGGGATTTTACGACTTAACAATTTACTAAGGACTAAGGAGCCTCACGAAACACATATCCTCGCGGCTACTCATATTCAATGCCAAATTGCTTTGGACGTTTGGGGCGACGTTTGGGACTTTGGATGAACAGCACCAGTAACGTTAGCATGTACAACGCCAAAGTGAATGAAAAGAGCGGCGCATGGACCTGATGCACGGGTTCAGGTAAGACCAATTTCCTATGTGTGTGAAGCCTGTGTTTGTGAGACCCGTGGGGAGATAGAGAATCCGCCGTGATTCTAGAGAATCCGCCGTGATTCTGTCCAGTGTGGTAGCTCTTGTGCCCGGTAACTGTTTGTAAAGTTGAGTACAGGGTACCGTTGAGGTAAATCAAATATACCCGTGTAACTACAAGACTCTGATTTAATTCCAAGGTGTGGGCATAACAGAAATGACAGTCCCAAAATATTTGGTGACCATATCGAAGCGTGTGTAATATCTGTTTACGTTGACATTCGCTTCCTGCCCAAACCTTTGTCCCACATCGCTTGCCGTAGCCTCGTACAAGTAGATGTAGGCCTACATTTGCACGAGAATCCAGTTCGTATCACAAAAGCCATCACACCGGTTTGTTCGCCGTGGTGCTCAGCGGTCTATATGACACCATGTTTTGAATCCTGTGTGTCTTGAGCATCCGCCGTGATGCTCAATCCTGTGTGTGTGTGTGTGTGTGAGCAGTGGGCTGTGAGGGAGCTTACACTCTCCACTACTCTCCCCTCACCTCCCCTCCTCTTCTCCTCTCCTCTCCTCTCCTCTCCTCTCCTCTCCTCTCCTTTCCTCTCCTCTCCTTTCCTCTCCCCCTCTCCTCTCTTCTCTCCTTTCCTCTCCCCCTCTCCTCTCTTTTCCCATCTCCTCTCCTGTCCTCTCTTTTCCCATCTACTCTCCTCTTCTCTCTTCTCCTCTCCCTCTCCTCTCCTCTCCTCTCCTTGAGCTCCTCTCCACTCCTCCTCCTTTCTCCTCTCATCTCCTCTCCTCCCCTCTCCTCCTCTCTCATCTCCTCTCTCCTCTTCTCTGCTCCTCTCCACTCCTCCTCCTTTCTCCTCTCCTCCCCTCTCCTCCTCTCTCATCTCCTCTCTCCTCTTCTCTCCTCCTCTCCTCTCCCCTCCCCTTCTCTCCTCCTCTCCTCTTCTCTCCTCTCCTCTCCACTACTCTCCTCTCCTCTGCTCTGCTCTGCTGTCCACATTGGTGCTGTGTAGTTTCTGTGAGACCACTGTTTGAATCCTGTGTGTGTGTGTGTGTGTGTGTGTGTGTGTGTGTGTGTGTGTGTGTGTGTGTGTGTGTGTGTGTGTGTGTGTGTGTGTGTGTGTGTGTGTGTGTGTGTGTGTGTGTGTGTGTGTGTGTGTGTGCGTGTGTGTGTGTGTGTGTGTGTGAGAGAGAGAGAGAGAGAGAGAGAGAGATCTAATAGCATTTTCTCTGCGGAAATGCAGTAAGCTTATGTCAAAATATGTAGGCCTACCTTATGTTAAGAAAGCTGCTATGACATATGGAACTTGTCGGTAGGCCTATTTGGCAATTATTTATTTGAAAATCTGATATTGAAAAAGTTGCCTCACCAGCCATAAATCCCAGCGCACGTTACTGGTGTGTGTGTGTGTGTGTGTGTGTTGCGCTCCTGAGCCTCCGTGACTGTGTAACCGGAGCTACAGTCCCAGGTCTGTGTCCCAGTGACTCCTCTTGCTAACACATGCTGAATACTGCATGTGGGAGACTTGGGCTCTCGCGTGTGTGTGTGTGTGTGTGTGTGTGTGTGTGTGTGTGTGTGTGTGTGTGTGTGTGTGTGTGTGTGTGTGTGTGTGTGTGTGTGTGTGTGTGTGTGTGTGTGTGTGTGTGTGTGTGTGTGTGTGTGTGTGTGTGTGTGCGTGTGTGTGTGCGTGCACGTGCGTGTGTGTGTGTGTGTGTGTGGTCCTGTGTTTGGATTATATTGATGATGAAGTGGGATTTAATACTTAATGCTGTATTCTTGGACTAATATGACTGACTGACTGACTGACGGACTGAATGACTAAGTGAATGAATGAATGAATGATTGAATGAATGAATGAATGAATGAATGAATGAATGAATGAATGAATGAATGAATGAATGAATGAATGAATGAATGAATATTTCATACTATGCCTTCTACATACTCTATGACAATGCACTATGCGACAAAAGCCTGTATGTCAGCAAATGACTGAAGTCATCGTAGGCATCTCTTTAATTTGACTAACTGGCTTTATTAGGTGACTGCAGAGGGACCCTTACGATCTGTCGACACGTAACCTTTTGTGTTTTAAATTGCTCTTAACAAGCAGAGAGCAAGTAGATTGAATTAGCGGAGGAGAATTATTTGCCATTACAGACTCATTTCCGTGTGTGTGTGTGTGTGTGTGTGTGTGTGTGTGTGTGTGTGTGTGTGTGTGTGTGTGTGTGTGTGTGAACACATGCGTGTTTGTGCATGTGTGAGAACACATGCGTGTGTGTGTGTGTGTGTGTGTGTGTGTGTGTGTGTGTGTGTGTGTGTGTGTGTGTGTGTGTGTGTGTGTGTGTGTGTGTGTGTGTGTGTGTGTGTGAACACATGCGTGTTTGTGCATGTGTGAGAACACATGCGTGTGTGTGTCTTTGTGCGTGCGTGCATGCGTGTGTGTGTGTGTGTGTGTGTGTGTTGTGTGTGTGTGTGTGTGTGTGTGTGCTTGTGTGTGTGTGTGTGTGTGAACACATGCGTGTTTGTGCATGTGTGAGAACACATGCATGTGTGTGTGTGTGTGTGTGTATGTTGTGTGTATGTGTTCACACGTATTGTTCATACATATGTGTATAGTATACGTGTGTGTGTCGTGGTGAATGTGAGAGCTGAGGTGTAGTTCCCTCTGCTGTGTGGGTCCTGTCTGTCTTGACCAGCATCCGTCTGTCAGGCGTGCGTGGGAGCCCCCCGGGGCGACACATTAATGTTTCAGACAGATTGTGTCGCCAGTTGAGCCGCAGCACTTGTCTTGTCAATCTCCAATCTCCCAGCACAGCACAGCACAGCACAGAGGTGAGAAACGAGGGAGGGAGGCAGCACCAGTCTGACCAACTGGTTGGAGTCAGTGGTGTAGTCTACGTAGAACGCGGGTATACGGAGTATGCCCACTTCTAAATGTCAGGGATTTCAGTATACCCACTTAAAATGGATTGATCCATTGTTTTGAATAGCACAAATATATACCAGTATACCCACTTCAAAAAATGCTCAAATATACAGTATACCCACCATAAAAAAGTAGACTACACCACTGGTTGGAGCAGAGAAGGGTAAAGTAGAGGAGAAGAGATTAGAGGAGAGGAGAGGAGAGGAGAGGAGAGGAGAGGAGAGGAGAGGAGAAGAGAGGAGAGGAGAGGAGAGGAGAGGAGAGGAGAGGAGAGGAGAAGAGAGGAGAGGAGAAGAGAGGAGAGGAGCATAGAGGGGAGGAGAGGAGCATAGAGGAGAGGAGAGGAGAAGAGAGGAGCGGAGAGGAGAGGAGCATAGAGGAGAGGAGAGGAGAAGAGAGGAGCGGAGAGGAGAGGAGCATAGAAGTAGAGGAGAGGAGAAGAGTAGGGTGGGAGTAGGGTAGAATAAGTTCGAGTAGACTACAATAGAGTAAGGTCGAATAGAATAAGGTCGAGTTGAGTAGCGCAGAGAAGAGTACGGTCGAGTAGAGTAGAGGAGAGGAGAGGAGAGGAGAGGAGAGAGCTCAATCTTCAATATTTGTAGAAAGTGGACTGAAACATGCAGAATATACTATAAACATGGTTTGTATGTGTCAGGGGCCATTATAGCCTATGCCAAGAAGCTGGGTAGTGATCCAAGTTGATCCAAGTTCAGTCCTGTACGTAATAAATTATGTGTATTATTTGTAGGCTGCTGGACACCTTAATTTCCCTCAGGACCAATAAATGGACTACATTACCACTCTACTGTTTTTTAAAATATTTTTTTTTTCAACTTTATTATTTAGACAGGACAGTGAAGAGTGGGACAGTGTGATGGAGTGACCATCACTAGGGTTGTGGGTGTGTTCCGACTAACATGTTAACGAGCCTGGCTCTTTGGTGTAGTGGTCAGAGCCCTGGTTTACAACCCCAGAAGGTCTGGATTCAAGTCCCAGCTGGGCAACTCTGATCCCACTTCTGACACCATGTGTTGGGAGAGTGAGATGGGGGGAGGATCGGGGCACGACCTCGGGTTGGAAATTGAACCCGGGCCCCCGGTGCAACAGGGCAGTGCCCTACTGTTTGTGCCATGGCGGGGCCGTTACTGCTGTACTCTAATTAACTTTATCCTTTATCGGTAACACTTTACAATAACTACCCAAAAAAGCTTAATAAACACTTTATTAACATTTAACAAAGCATTTACAAATGTCTGTAAATGAGTAAGAACCAAACTACGACAGCACATTGGAGTGGGAATTAACTTCTGTGTGTGTTTTATGTGGTTTCATGCCTTCTAGTCTTTGGAGGATAAACGTCCAGGACCGATAAGACTGTGCTGTGCCTGTTGTGTTAACATAGTATTTCTTGCCCATTTATTAACATTTGTAAACATTTTGTTGATAATTAGTTAATTATTTATAAAGTGTTTATAAAGCTTTTTTGGGGTAGTTATCGTAAAGTGCTACCACTTTATCATCATAGAGTCTCTCCTCTACTCAGTCAGCCAGATAGTAACAGCAAGCATGCAGGGGAGCATGTGAGGATATACCAGCACTGTGCCTTGTCACACACCATAACACTGTCTGTGTGAAATGAATGCTCCTCTTCGACTTTGCTGTGTGTGACTGTGTGTGTGTGTGTGT
>NC_085863.1:15699084-15709084 GCF_034702125.1 Engraulis encrasicolus | reverse complement strand
ACGCACACTCGCGCACACACACACACACACACACACACACACACACACACACACACACACACACACACACACACACACACACAAACACACACACACACACACACAGCTCTGCTTCACACATGGCTCCTTTCCTCCCTCCCTCACTCACCTGTTCTGTTCCCCCGGCGACCGGTCACCTCGGCAACCACCCAGTCCTCCCTCTCTCCCTCCCTCTCTCTCTCTCTCTCTCTCTCTCTCTCTCTCTCTCTCCCTCCCTTCGTGACTCTGTTTACTAAACTTTCCACCTGTGAAATATTTATTAGGGAAGGGAGACAGGGTCAGCCCCGCAGAGAGAGACAGAGAGAACAGGGAGAGAGCAAGAGAGGTAGAGATAGAGAGGGGTAGAGAGAGAGAGAGATGGGTAGAGAGAGAGAGAGGGAGAGAAAGGGAGAGCAAGAGGTAGATTCGAGAGAGAGAGAGAGAGAGAGAGAGAGAGAGAGAGCGAAAGAGAGAGAGAGAGAGAGAGACCAAGTGAGGAGAGCAAGTTAGATGGAGAGAAGGGGGCAGAAAGAGACAACAGTGCCAAATGAGAGAAAGACAGAATGAATGGAGAGAATAGACAGAGGAGAGAGACTGATGGAGAAGGAAGAGGTGAAGTATAGTGTACTGCTTCGGGGGGTTGTGGAAGGGGATGCAGGTTACATGAGGTGTTGGGTTTCAGGTTTGTGTTTGGTATTTTCTGTTTGTGTGTTTGTTTGTTGTATGTTGGACTCTGTAGGGGCATCTGAACAGCACAAGTGGTTAACGGGGGAGAGAGATGGTTGCCCAATGCCTCTGCACTGCAGCTAGAGGTGTGGCTGAGTCAGAGAATTGTATATGAGAGTGAGATAAAGCAGGCGGGTTCTTTTCCGGTATCCACTTTACGTCGGGTGAACGCCCCTTTAGGAGACCAAATTTTGAGCACACGCTTTTGCATTGAGTGGGCGTGTTTCGATTCCTCTTCTTATACATCCAACCTCTTTGGCTGAGTGGCTAGCAAGGGGAGCAGTGTGTCATACAAACACCGTGAGACGCTGAAGACGGCTTAGGCCGAAACGTCTGTCTGTCATGCTAACCCACTAAAATGAAATACAGGAATCACACCCGAGAGAGCGGCTTTTCTACAAAATATAACCGTTGCTGTTCGCTTGCACCCGAAGACCTTGTAAAATAACATTTGGGAGTTTCTGAAAAAGACTGAGTCACACTAACACTGCCCTCACTAGGAAAAACACAGCATGATTTCCATAGTGCAAAAAAAAGAGAAATCTATGCGCTAATTCAGTGCTTTCCTTTCAGTAATACACATCTAACTCCTTGCAATTCAAGTAGAAGCCTTCAGAAATGAAGGGTTTATTTGCAACGGTGTATCTCCATTTTGTAAAGTGTTTGGAAATTGACATTTTGAATTGGACATTCCGTTGAATTGTACTGCAAAATGCTTTTGTATAGGTTTAAAAAGTATGTTCCCAAAATGTTTGAATGGCAGCAATTCACACAAAGGTGATGGGACCTCTGGACAGTCATTTCCTATAATAAAATGCAAAACTCAACTTATTTTGCTAACTAAACTTTGCAAATAAACCCTTCAAATATATTGATGATTATCAACTCGAGACATGGCAGGCAAAATTAAACAAGGGAAGGGGGAGACAGAATTGTAGTGTATTATAAAGTGTGAAAGGCTAGGATGGCAGAAGGGGAGTACACTTTTTAGGATCTACTGTAAAGTTTGAGTAAAGTTTAGTGGAAAGTTGTGGTGTTCTCCTCCAGGAGTAAATGCATAGGTCAGACAAGGGATGTGAGGTCACTAGAACACAATCAGCAGTAACTTAAGAGTGTGTGTGTGTGTGTGTGTGTGTGTGTGTGTGTGTGTGTGTGTGTGTGTGTGTGTGTGTGTGTGTGTGTGTGTGTGTGCGTGTGCGTGTGCGTGTGCGTGTGCGTGTGCGTGCGCGCGTGTGTTTGAGGGGAGGTTGGGGTGTTGGATCACAGCTGCGAAAGGTCAAATGTCAAAGAGTCAGAGAGAGAGCACATCATCATGTCTTGCAATCCTCCACCTCCCCATTCTCTCTCCTCCATTTAACAAAGTTGTAATGGCGTAACTGTAACTTTATCTGGTGTGGGTACGGCAAGAGCTGAGGGCCAAACAAAACCGATAGCTTCCCATGCATGCCGTATCCAGCTTATGTTAAGGGGGTTTTGTTTTGGCTGTATTGGTGGTATTTTCCTCCAGCTTCCAGCTTGTTTCCTCATGCTCATCTCAGCACAGTGGCTGTTTTTTTTCAAGGGGGTTTTATTTTGGATGCGCAATGATGCAGCGTCCCCGAGTATGTGTACAGTGTACTCAAAATGCAATTTCGTTGTCAAATGTATTTTTCAATGACAATAAAAAGCTCTTGATTCTAGATTCTTGATTCTTGATTCTTGGCTGTACTGCTGGTATTTCCCTCCAGCATCCAGCTATTTTCTCAGCACGGTGGCTGTTACAGTATCTACACTGAGACGAGGAGTGCGATTGGACGAGCCAGTAGGAAGTAAACCCAGTTGCAAACTCATAAATCATTGATCGGGGGTTTGCTGTGTGTTATGAATGTAATTATTGCATAATTAATATTTAACGATCCTCTCGTTTATCAAATTTATTGCCTGTGCCACTTGCTACAACAGAGGCGCAAATAAAAAATAACAAACACACGTGCATGTGTGCGTGCGTGTGCGCACGCACTCATACTTTTACAGTTTATACTGTACAGAAAAGTCACAAAAAATTCACTACAAAAATGGTGGTCTGTGTCTTTCTTTCTCTCTCTCTCTCTCTCTCTTTGAATATGTGTGTACATTCGTGTATGAATATGTTTGGGTGGGCCGAGGCGATAGTGTATTTAGGCCGGAATCCTCTGCAATAGAATGGCAGGTTGTCCCTCCCTTTGTCTTCTCTTGTGGTCCTGTGGACCCACCAGAACCAGGCTAGTGGACCAGGGTGGGCTGTAGGGGCTGGAGAGTGGAGAGGAGAGGAGGCTAGGGGAGGAGGGGAGAGGAGAGGGGGCCAGGGGAGGAGAGGAGAGGAGAGGAGGGGAGAGGAGAGGGGGCCAGGGGAGAGTGGAGAGGAGAGGAGGCTAGGGGAGGAGGGGAGCAGTTGTGTGGGGCCTGCATCGCAGCCGAGCAGTGAGGTCCAAACGTTGGGCTTCCCCTGGGTCTCAGTGCCGTGCCCTACCCTAACCAACCTCCCACAACCCAGAGGCGATTCTAGGATCACATGGGGCCCCGAGTGAACATTAAAAGGAATGAACATTTTGAAACAAAATTGCACCCTAGGCCTACTGTAGTAAAGTGTGAGAATGTTATTCATCATATTATAGGGGCTTGGGGGCCCCAAGCGGCTGCCTGCCTAGCCTGGTGACAGGATGCGCCTCTGCCACAAGCCACAGGAGAGGGGGCATGGAGAGCGGTGGCACACATAGCAAGTCCTGTTTCAGATGTAGAGCGTCCCACCAGAGAGCCAGACAATATGTCCCTCAGCATATGCAGCGGCAACATGAACAGACAGAGGGGAATGGTGCCATAGTTGGCTAACTGTGCCACATTTTTCAGAAATGTAACATATCCTTTGACCCTGTCGAATTAAGAAGCAAGACAGACTGTATTTGTGTAGAGAATTCCGTCACAGTGATGATAATATTACCATAGCATTGGAGACATTGCTACCAACACATTTGGTCATGTCATTTTTGTCTATTCATCTATAGATCTATTAGCACTAATACATACAATGTTAATGCCTGCGTAAGTAACTTGTAAGGCATGTACTAAGCAAAGGCTAAGGCCTACTAGGTCCTTACTAAGGGACTGTTCGTAATTTACCGGGGGGGGAGGGCTGGTGCGTAGGGGGGGAGGGCCATGATGAAAAAAAAATAGGTGGAGGGGAGGGCCATGGGGAAAAAATCGGAGTTAGGGGGAGGGCCATGGAAAAAAAAAATGAATTTATTTTATTTTATTTTTATTTCTTTTTTAAAATAATAACAAAAAATGCTCTGAAACACATCGCTTTGCGATGCAAGGTCCCGGTGCATACTATAGCACTGAAGCGTGTATCTGTAGTCAAAAAACTATCAGGTGCAGCTACTGTAGATTGCCCGCGCTGACTCTCTTTCACTGTAGGCCTATTGCTAGTGCTACGGGAACGAGCATCATAGAAAATGCCCGTGAGCAAATAACNAGCTGAGGTGAACTATATGGGCTAAACAGTTTGGGAAGTTTTGACAACGAATTGGATGGGCATTTCCAGAGGAATTTTGGAGAGGTGTTGTAGTCAACTGGTGGTCACAGCTTCTGGTAAGTCATGATTTTATTTATTGGCACCGCCGTGTGCTTTACATCTGTGTTCAAAAAACTTTTAGACCCCAACCAGACCGGAATGAACAGTAGGCCTACCTAGGCCTAGACGTACTTTGGTAGAACGGTGCAGTGACGCGGGAGATGTTGTTTTGTTTAGCTTGTGGTGTCAAGGTAGTAATAACAGTGGTATTAACGGCGATGTGTTGGCCATGCATCATATACGGTCTTGAAACCATTGGAGGAGCTAACTTGTTGTGAAGAGAAGTCTCGTCACTTTGGTGAACAAAAACGGACCAACTAAGCAAGGAATTGTGTAGCCTACATTTAAAGCGTGACGGGAGAAGGGAATGTCACCAAAGTTGTGCATCGTGTCAGGTAAGAAGTGACTTTTGTTTCTTGCTGTGGAGATTGGATTCGTAGAAGCGTGTATTGGTATGCTAGGTTTTGCCTGTTGCTGGTGAAGTAGTCTAGCTTAGCCTCGGAGTTGGCTATGGGGTGAATCTGAAGGAGAGCACAGCCGGTGTGCCTGGCTTGTCTATCATCAGTTGTCAAAGTTGAATTGCCGCGGTGTGTAATGGCTGTGCTATTGTTGGATGTTTTGGAATGTTGTACTGGTTCTGTTTTGGCAATTTGTTCCATTTTGCTGATTTGACCACCATAGCACTACCTATTAATGCGTCTTAAATATATGGCCTACGTTAAATGCAAACTAAAGGTGGATTTCTCACTCTCCCTGTATCAATAGCCAGCATGAGCTGCTTTGGCGCTTAGCCTACTTCTTGCTCCGATCACATCCCGGACTCTTTGGCCGTCAAAGTGTAATCACATTCGGGAAGATAGAGCTATGCCTGTGTGTGTGTGCGTGCGTGCTTTTATGCGTGGTCTGGGAGACAGGACAGGGGTCCTGATCGAGATGCACCTTGAGATCCACAGTCGCAATTGCAAGAAAATCTAAATTATTTGAAAGCCCGGTCACCTCTCACGAGTGCATCGCATAGCCTAGTCAAAGCATTTCTTCTAATTTCACACATTGCACACTGCCCATGCTGAGACAAACTGTCAAGGCAACGCGATTTGCTCTTGAACACGCCCTCACCTCCACATCAGGTGCGCGTTTCCCTTCCGCAAGAAGAACTTAAATTAATAATGTCAAAGTGAGATGTTTAACAAAAAGGTAAATCTACCCATCCTTGTTTAGGCTACATAAAACATGAGGAAGTTATTCAGATGTGATTCGCCATTCCTCACCCTAAAATTGATTAGAACGCAGGAAATTGCATCTAAAAAAACGTTTGTTTTTTCACAGCACCCCCTGGTCTAAACCAATTCCTGCGTCCCTGGCTTCGCTACTGTGCTGAACATGTAAAACGTACTTTGTGAAAGGCGCTGCTTGTCGAGCAGGGAAATATTGAAGCTGCGGTGGGGAAACTCTCTCCACTTTGTAGTTTACAGTAGTAACAACTCGGACATTGGTATTGAAATGGAAGTTTTTATTATTATCATTATTATTACTTAACACGTAAAAACAATAGTGAAGGCAATTTGTCTTGGTGACAGTGGAGTTAAAAGGCATCCCATGCAGCCGCAGAGGTAGATTCTAGCGGCTTCTCATAGGTATCCACTGATATCGATAGCACATAATAGTGCAGACAACCGCCCTTGATGTAGGCTAGCCTACTCTGACTGTTCTCATGATGGTTGTTCATCTACCAATTTTACATATTATTTTTTTTTTACCTGTAGGGGGAGGGCCATGGGAAAACAAAATTGAAGTGGGGGGAGGGCCATGGGGAAAAAATTGAGGTGGAGGGGGGGGGCCATGATTTTTTTTTTTGACCGGACTTCCAGCGCACCAGCCCTCCCCCCCCGGTAAATAACGTACAGTCCCTAAGGTTAAATTGGTAATACATCTCTTATTGGGCATGAACAAGACATTTGCGTATACATGTCTAACAAATGTTTGATTTTGCTTTGTACATGCCTTACAAGTTACTTATACGGGGACATTGTATGTATAAGTGCTAATAGATGTAACACTAAAATGAAGTGTTACCAACTCATGTTCTACTCACCCCTGTAACGTGTATCTCGGTTTCGCAGATAATACTGTTTTTGAAAGTCTGGTAAAGGTGGTTGTGATGTGACATAGAGGGCCCAATGTAAAACCTACCGGTATAATAGTGGTCGGGTCTAGTGTAGTTTTAAGTCAATTAAATACATTAATTGACTCTCTATGACTGTTCCTGTTAAATGTAATGGATCTCCTTTTTCATTTCAGGCAGAGGATTGTGAGTCTGAACACCAGTCATCGGCGCCACAGACGTGTGGCAAAATGTACACTAATACCCCCTTGCTTTCCAACACTTATGGAGAGGACTGGAGTGGAATCAAATAAAAGCCTGGGCATTTTTGGCACACACCATCCCCTCACACACACACACACACCTGTTTTTTACAGCTACTTTTGTTTTTGCCCCCCTCCTTTTTCATTTTTTTTTTACAGTAAACAACATTTCGATTAGTTCAGTAAAGTGTCTATACTAATGATAGACCAGTGGACCGTCACATCTAAATTGAGGGCTGCTCTATAGTGAGGGAACAAAAATCAAACAAGCGAATAAACAACAATAGCATCGGCCCCTGATAACTGGCAGCCCACTAGGAAAATGTCCTGTATGCCAGATTACCAGTGACATTGAGGACTGGTCTATGAGGGGGAAAAAATCAAACAAGCGAAAAAAAATAAAAATAAATAATAATGGCATCGGCCCCTGATAACTGCCAGCCCACCAGGAAAATGCCCCGTATACCAAATGACCAGTCCAGCCTTCCTTATGGACTTACAGAGTGCAGAGTGACATCATGCCTCGCTCTCCTTCTGCACCGGCCGCAACAAAGCCCCTCTCCTTCCATTTCAGCTAATCCCTCTGTTTGATCATCGGAAGCCGGCCACTTGAGACTGTCACAGGACCCCCCTCATCTCTCCTCCTGGCCCGACCCAGCCTGGGGAGACTAAAGATGGGAGGAGAGGAGAGGAGAGGAGAGGAGAGGAGAGGAGAGGATGATGAGAGGATGATGATGATTAGGCTGGGTGCCTTTAGTCAATCCATGGCCATTGACCTCTGTGGCTGCTGAGGGAGGCCATATTTGGCCAACGTTCGCCAGGGCTGCATTATGCACAGTCTCCAGAGAGTGATTAGACATCCAAGGGATACGCCACACCACACCACTCATCTCCATGGATCATGCAGCCTCTACCTTTCTCCTCTACCACAGACACACTGCAACCTGCCTGCCCTCTTTCTCTCTGCCCCAAAGCCTCAAGGTTATTCTGCCATACAGTATGATGCATGGTAATATTGCCTGTAGATTACTTGATAATTTCTACGTATTTCATGGTATTATTGTCTGTAAATTACATGGTAAATTTGATGTAATTTCTACCTGGTAATTACCTAGTTATTTCTATGTCATTTTAACCTGGTACTTACATAAAACTTACCTGGTACTTATATTCTGTTTGGCAATTTCCATGTAATTTCATGGTAATATCGCTGGTAAATTACCTGAGATACGAGACACACCAATGAGAAGGGAAGGAGTGACTCAGGACTGAGAGTGTCTTGCCTTATCATGATAATACCCTGGCCAACTAGCCTGACAAACCAGACTAAATGTGATATTAAATCTGAATATTTAGTCTGGCCCCAATCAATGAGACATCGCAAAATTGTTGATGGGAACAACTCGTTGTTTTTCAAACCATGTCTGTGCCTGTAGGCCAACGCTCTGACCAAAACCCCTCCGGATTTGCATCCAAAGATTCAAAACAAATCTCCTGTGTTGTGATTGGTCTGCCAATTTCAGAGCATTGGCGCATTGTTTCAGGACCCACTCGCAGGCAAAAATAACTTGCCTGCTGGCGGGTGGGGCTAGTTTACTAGGCTACTGGCCAATATAACACCTGTCCCCTTGGACTCTCTTCTCTCGACCCCTGAAGCCTGAAGGTTATTATGTCAGATGGGATAGTTATACAAGAAATACAGAAAAAGAGAAATAAATACAGAAGATTCTCGGCATTGTACTCAGTGTCACACTTCCCAAAGCCTCAGCAGATAATCGTATATGAGAGTGAGATAAAGCAGGCGGGTTCTTTTCTGGTATCCACTTTACGGAGGGTGAACGCCCCCTTAAGGGCTCTGCATACTTCATGTGCGCACTTTGGCGCGTTTGGCGCGAGAACCATCAATGACGTCATCACTTGCGCCAGACTATTCATAGGCTACTTCAAACAGGCTTTCGCTCGCATTTTCGGAAGTGCCCTCTGCTGTTCATGAGAGAAACTGCAGTATCTTTCGCAACTCGCAGCGTGGGTTCTACGGATGTATAAAATAAAAAGCCAAATACGGCTGCTGTAGGGCTACTGAACGTCTGACTTGTGACTTACCACATTGAAACATAGATTTTTGTTGTAGCCTACATTGCCAGATCATTCCAAGACCATGTGAGAGCATTGTGCTGGCGGCAGAATTTATAAATAGATCGCCGAACACAATGTGCTTCTGAACAAAGTAAACAATTGTTTCACTGAACAACATTTAAGGGAGAAGATAAAATAACTCTCTAGGACATTTTATTATCCTCAAAATGATGCAGAATCCATTCTGTAGTAGCCTACAGTAGCTGTAGCCTCTCTTCGCAACTCCTGCTTTGTCTGCCTACCTACATGGTCGCTGGTGGCGCACGCCAAGTTACAAAAAATGTGGGGTGCACGAACTCGCGACACGGCAGCTCGCGCCACGGCGTGTGACGTCATTTTGGGTCACGTGACGGCGCGCGCCATCGTCGCGAGTGAAGTATGAAGGAGGGTAGCGCCAGTCACGCCAAGTATGAATCCCCTTTTAGGAGACCTTCGATTAGGAGACCCTCGTCTTGAGGTAGAGAATAAATGGAGTCCCCTTAGCGCTGTAGATGCCGGTAGCGCACCTCTTGTGCAAACACCACGAAAAGAGAAGAAGAAGGAGGGACAACGACCCCTTAGGGGACCAAATTTTGAGCACACGCTTTTGCATTGAGTGGGCATGTTTCGATTCCTCTTATTATATATCCAACCTCTTTGGTCTCAGGGTGATTCTTAAAGGTGCACTGTGCAATATTTTTTGTAGTTTATTGTTGGAATTCATGCTGCCCGTTTAAAAAAGTATTACCGTTTTCATGAATACTTACCACCACCATCCAATTCTAAGCATTCATTATGACTGGAAAATTGCACCTTTTATACATGAAAAGGGGGATCTTCTCGATTGTCAGCCATTTATAATTTCCAAAATTTCGCACTGCTCCCTTGGGGAGCCATTTTGGGCTGCCCCCTTGCATGGGTGAGGCATAAATAAATGCAATTTCGTGGTGTGCAGTGAGCTCTGTGTGCTGTGAAGTGCTGTGTCACAATGACAATGGGAGTTTCACTTTCGCTTTCATTCTGTCAGACGTACCGGAGTGCCTGTTGTCTGCAGGCCTTGTTGTATGAATAAAGCGATGGCACATCTGTCATGTGTAATATGCGACCCAGTTTACAGTGAGTACATGACAGCAGAACAGAACAGGCATTAAAGGGACACTGTGTGAGATTTTTAGGTGTTTATTTCCA
>NC_085863.1:15691584-15694084 GCF_034702125.1 Engraulis encrasicolus | reverse complement strand
GTAGAGACAAAAGTCTGTTTCTTACATTTAACCAACCCAAAGATTTGTGCATTTTAATGACATTTGTTCTCCAATTACATGAAAGAGCTACTCTTGCTGCTTTATTCTGGACCAGCTGTAATTTCCTTATATTACCACAAGATGTAGAAGACCAGACAATTGAACAGTAATCCAGGTTTGATAAAACCAGAGCCTGAATTACTTGTTTGGCAAGTGTGTGTGTTAAATACTTAGCACATCTTTTAATTATTGCTAATGCATTTCCCATTTTAGTGACAACCCTCTGTATTTGCTTGTCCCAAGATAGTTTATTGTCAATTACAACACCTAAAAGTTTAACGTCATCTACTTGTTGTATCACTGTATCATTTATTGCAATATTCAACATTGGTTTAGAATTCAAAGAATGCTTAGTACCGAGTACAATACAATTAGTCTTAGACACATTTAGTATCAGTTTATTTTTGTTAATCCAGTCAACAACATTCGCTGTCTCACTTGCAAGTTTTTCATTTAAACCCTCCACAGTCGCTGCAGCTAAATATATAGTGGAATCGTCAGCATACATTGAAATATTGGCTTTAGTTAATACCAATGGCAGGTCATTAGTAAATATAGAGTAAAGAAGAGGGCCTAAGCAGCTGCCTTGAGGCACCCCGTGCTTCACAGGTATGATGTCTGAAAAGCTTCCATTAAAATAAACCATTTGTTTCCTGTTACTTAAATAGCTATTAACCCAAAGCAAAGCTGACTCAGTGAAGCCATAATATTTCAGTTTTTCTAACATAAGTTCATGATTAAGAATATCAAATGCTGCAGAAAAATCCAAAAGAACCGCACCTATAATGTGACTCTGATCCATTCCCTGCAACCAGTCATCCACCATTTGTGTTAAGGCTGTAGCAGTTGAATGTTTACTCCGGTATGCATGCTGGTAAAGGGTCATTAATTCATTTTTAACAAAATAACTCTGAATCTGCTCATGAGCAATTTTCTCCATTATTTTACTTAAGATCGGTAACAAACTAATGGGTCGACTGTTCGTCTCTGAGAAAGGCAATTTATTATTCTTTGGTAAAGGCACAACTTTGGATATTTTCCATAATTGTGGACATTTATTTTCCTTGAAACATAAATTCATAATGTGTGTAACCATTGGTGCTATAAATGCAGTAATTGGTTTAAGAAGTTTCACATCAATATTATCAGCTCCAGAAGGCTTATCTTTACATGACATTAACAAAAGTTCAATTTTAGCAACACTGACATCTCTGAATTCAAAAGTACAGTTTTTTCCCTCCATGAGCTGCGATATCAAATTACCAGATAGTTTTCCACCTTCAGATTGTGAGGTGATTCTACTTTCTAACTTGTCTATTTTTGTCATGAAATAATTATTTAAATGATTGGCAATTTCAACTGGCTTTGTGAGAAAACCCTCCTCCGTCTCTAAATAGGCCTGTGTAGGTTTTGTATTTCCTCTTACCAAATTGTTCAATGTTTTCCATAAATGTTTACTGTCATGTTTAACAGCATTAATTCTTTTTTCATAAAACAATTTCTTTTTCTTCCTATTGAGTTTAGTTACAAAGTTCCTCATTTTACAATAGACTTGCCAATCAGATTTAAGACTTGATGAAACTGCTAACCTTTTTGCCTTGTCCCTCTCCCTCATATATCCTTTTAATTCTTCATCCAACCATGGGGTGTTAACATTTCGTACTGTAAACTTTCTTACTGGTGCATGGTGATCAGCCACTTCTGTGAGTGTTTTGTGAAAGACATGAAGTGCTTCCTCTGGATCTTGTTTTAAGAACACTTCTGACCAGTCAGCGTTTTTTATGTCTTTGCTATATGAATCAATATGGAAATGCTTAAATGACCTCCTATTGAGAATTTTCACACCAGGTTTGGGAACTTTTGTTTTCCTTACAATTGCTACCAGGTTATGGTCACTGCAACCAGTAGGGACAGATATAGCAGTAGAGCATACCTCAGGTGAATTTACATATATATGGTCAATACATGTAGCAACTTTAGAACCATTACACTTAAAACTTATTCTCGTCGGTGTGCTTACAGTCTGTGAAAAGCTGCAAGTGGCACATACATTCATAAGTTTTGTTTTCATTGGACAGCTTTTAGAGTTCCAATCTATATTCATATCACCCAAAAAGTACACTTCTTGATTAGTGTTACTCACACGATCCAGTGAATCACAGATTGAGTCTAAATAACTGCTATTGGCATTAGGGGGTCTGTAACAGCATCCTAGTAATATTGGTTTAATGTGTGACAAGTGAATTTGTAACCAGAGAACTTCCATGTCTAATGACATCAGATCACTCCTTATCAAGACTGGTATATGACTTTGAATATAACAAGCCACACCTCCACCATTTGCATTCCTGTCTTTCCTGTAAACATTATATCCGCTGATCATCAATGATGAGTCCTCAAATGTATCATCCAAATGTGTTTCTGACAAGGTCAATATGTG
>NC_085863.1:15674084-15684084 GCF_034702125.1 Engraulis encrasicolus | reverse complement strand
ATATGTTATCAAACTTGTGTGCCTACCACAACAATGCAATGAAAACAAAAATCGAACCATGTAGAAAGTACCTGCGTGCGTCTCTATTTTTTTTTTTTAATTAATTTTTCATTTTAGTTCAGGCTGCTTTTTTTATCATTAGTCCAATTTTATTGCCTATTTTATAAATATACTATATCGTAACGGACTGCCTCTGCCTCCTCCGGAGTGAGATAGCAGCGTTACTCCCTGTGCACTACATGTGCTGTCTATAAAATGGGGTTAATTTCAAATGGTGGGTGAGACTGTCAGGAAGCAACAAGCCGAGAGAGCAAGAGAGAGGGAACCATGAAGTGTGCGCCGAGAAGATCACCATTCGCAAGAATCGCTAAAGCCAGACATTGATGTGAGCTGTTCCAAATTGAGACCAAGCGCACAAGTCTGCAAACAAGGGTTTTGCAAAAGTGCACCACTAAAAATAAGACAAGATATCCGTTGTGATGATCTGAGTTATTTCTAATGTGTTGGTCACTGATTTGTATTCATTTTTGGAAAGGTAACGGCAGTCTTATTGCTGCCTGACTGGCGCCCATCTCATAACTTAAAAGTACAGTCGGTTGCACCGCTACAATATCGACGAAATGTTTTAAAATGTAGGCCTACAACAGTAATTTAAAGGTAAGGGATAATGTATTGTCCACACCACACGTGACTATAAGAAAATATTTTCCTACGGAGCGAATAACACCCCTGATGCCGAAGGCGGAGTGCTGTTATTCCGCTTCGAAGGAAATATATTTTCCGTAGTCACGTGTGGACAATACATTATCCCGCTTATGCCGCCTTTACCAACATTAGAAAGCATCCATAGTTAACCAGTAGTTTATAGTAGGCCTAACAGGTTTATTGCCATTTTATAGCGTGCGCAAAGAAAGACAGCTGATGGAACGCTCATAATTTAAAAAGAAAGAAAGGAGTAGCACACTGGAGCTGAATGCAGAATCAAAAACTGTATTAAACAAAGCCGAAAAAAGTTAATAAAACCGACAGACAGGGGACAAACGATTCGGGTCTAGCCCATCATCTTCCTTTTCTTCCTTTTCATTATACTGCTCTTGGAATTATGCACCCAGCAATAGACAAGCATAGACAACCACTGATGACCATCATCAATACTGAACACTGTGCGCCGGATGGTTGGCTGGAGGAGGCAACGCTAGCCTAAAGAGTAGGCTACTGCACCCTTAAGGAAACTATCAACGAACTCCTCACTTGTTAAAAAAAATACTAGTGTTAATAAAATATATCACGACAGCGGCCGGCGGGCAGTGACAGTTTGCTTTCTTGAAATAACAACACTCGGACTATAGTGTAGAAATGTGTGCTACACGCTGGGGTGGGGCCGGGCTGCTGAGCTGTCTGCCGGGATGTGGGCTGTAGGTAGGCCTATCCATTGCGTGCGGCCGGTCGCTTTGGGAACTGTGGTAAGTTGCATTTGGGTAGGCTATTGCGCGTGTTATAGTTGAATTAAGTAATTGTAACTTAACTTTACTTTTGTAGGCTACTATCGTCCGAGTGTCTCCAGATTGTGATTATTTATTCATTTATTCAAAGACGATAGCAGTTTACAGACGCTGCTGGCTGCATGGATATTGTGGTGGTTTCCCCTCCTAATTGTATTTTATGAAATTGTAAAAATAAAACTACCATAACCTTTACTCCTGTTGTCTGTCGTTCCTGAATCGTGGTCTAAATTTCACCTCTTACAATAGTGTCCAGTCCAGTGAATGATCCTGCATCCATGGATAATTGGATAAACCATACTAAGTGGACATGAAAGAAATCCGAAATTAAAACAACAGCGTGTCAATGCAAGCACTTTATTTATCACATGTGAAACGAGAAGGCAGAAAGTGCAATTAGTTAATAAATGAAACAGTGCACAGGTCAGTGCTGGTAAAAAAAAGAGTTTTAATGACGTGCACAAAGTTGATGCTCGTTTCAAAACCTGCGCTGTATTCAATAAAAGCTGGGCATAACGCACATAAAGGACTGAAAATGAAAATGAATCAAATGCCAGGAAAAGACAAACCGTATCCCGGGAATCCCGGGAAATAAGTGATTCAAAGTCGTAGTTGGCCTATTGAAATTTGCCCTCAAATTGCACCAAATCTGGGTGGCAATCCCCTATATGTGGTACATATTCTATGTTGTAGCCTACTTCAGTTGTTGGTACCCAGAATTGCATTTTTGTCGAGTAATGTCCATTTGAACCTCACGTGAAAGTAACGGGGATTGTGCTGCATTTGATGGATGGAGCTGATATTACGCACATAATTCCACTGAATAAACATCCAACTGCGGAATGGAATCAGAAAAATTAATTGCATCGCGCTCACCATTCACCGGCCTGAAGTCATTTGGGAGCGATTACGCTTCAGTGATATGTAGACCGACAGTTGGTTATTGCCTTTAATGGAGGCGGATTTCGGGGGCATGATTTTGTTGACAAGTACTTATTTAACGACTTTAATGAAGATGTCATGTAGACTGTTTGACGGCCCCTTCCATAGGACAGCATCCATCCATCTATCCATCCCTTCCTCATCTTTACGCGCAACGGTAATAATAGCCATTACTTTTCTTGTAGACGTTGCGCGTAATATTTTATTCATTATCGACTTATTTCAAGCAGCATTCCACTGTCCACTCTGCGTGGCCCTGTTGAAAGAGTTGCCTTGTCTATGCGGGAGGAGGGATGACTCCACTGAAAACGGCAGGTCATTTGCATGACAAGACTTCATGCCCATTAGCGAACACTTTGTTCTCAGCAACTTCCCAATAAGAAATGTGTATTCTGAATGTGTTTGTCACCGTTTTCAGCAAGCCTGGCGTCGCCATGAGGACCTGATGTTTTCCACAGAAAACATGCATGGTTGCAGCCACTTAAAAAAAAAAAAAAACCTTCTCACCGTTTCACTGAATTTAAAGACTCACTGCTCTGATGTAGCCTACTCTTTATTATTTGGTGTTGGAACTGTCTATGCATCGCGCGGCATGGGCAGACGTTGGTAGGCTATACGCATGCATACACGCACACAAAAGGGTTCAGTTCAACGTTTATTGACCAGCAAGCAAGCGGCGCAGTAACAGCTGATTTGCTCTAGAGTCGCGAAGTGAAAACTGACTTTCAAACCCACATCGCAATCACCTTCAAGCGAGAGCGCGCCCGCTAGGAATAATGTTACATTCATGTTGATGTGGGCAGGGGGAAAGTGTTGCAAGAACATTGGACTCATTCAATAGCCTATCATTGTGCAAAGTGTGTGTTGCAATATTGTGCTGGGGATATGTGTTGGGGATTTCACGTGTGTCTATTTTGTTTGCGTAAAACGATTCCACCAATAGTGCAAATTACAAGTAGTTCTAGGCTACGTCTGACAAGTAGAACTACGGAGGAATTCTAACAAAACCTAAAACAAAATAGGCAGTTAGCTTATTTAATAACGAGGCCAAAATAGGTAGCTACCAGCTTATTTAATAAAGAGGCCTAATACAAATAAAATAATTGCTCAAGACTATTGCCTTTACAGTTAAAATCAGCGTGAAAAATAGCTGAATTACATTTTTAAATCAACAAAAAAAACGTTAGAATGAGCGTTAAAAACAGCTGATTTACATTTTAAAACATTTACAAAATAGGCAGCCTTTTCCGACGATTTTCAACAAAAAAAATAGGCAGCCTGAAGGGACGTTCTCTCTCTCTCTCTCTCTCTCTCTCTCTCTTTAAGCTGTAGCATGGATTTAACATGGATGCATTCTGTAGGCTATGTTTTCCGACACTGTTGTATCTTTTCTGGCTCATGCTCGAACTATTTGTTGTCATTCAGAATCAGAAACATCAAAGTGTCGGCAGACAGCTTTCTCTTGTTGCTGGTGCTTTGCATTTAATTTGAATAGTGAAGCTATATGCCTAGGCCTACTCTCCACACGTAGGTATATTCCAGACCCCCAGAAGACGGTAACTAGAAGCTTTCATCTAAAAAGTTACCGGAAAGTCAGAAAACTCGCTGCATGACAACCAAATGTGCTCAGTGCTGCCCTGATTCAAAGCGACAAGGCTGTGCTTGGTCCCGTCTCTCTGCCCGCAGCTGGGGCTACTCAAATAGGCCTATTCCAGAAATGTAAGGAGTAGAAAGTAACATAGGCCTACAGATATTTGTCAAAAAAAATTTAACGGAGTAAAGTAACGGCGTAAAAGTGAAAAAGAGCTTATCAAATGTTGTTCCAGAAATGTAAGGAGTAGAAAGTAACCTAGATAGGCTAATTGTCAAAAAAATTTAAGGGTAAACGTAAATTGTCAAAAAATGTAACGGCATAAACGTAAAAAAACAACAACATACCAGTTAAAATGATTAAGTACATTTTATTTATAAAGCACATCTAAAAACAGCAAAAAAACCAGCTGATTTACATGTTTAAATCAACAAAAAACAAAACTGACCAAAATGAGCGTTATAGGCTAAACAGCTGATTTACATATTTAAATAAACAAAACCCGTGAAAATGAGCGTTCAAAAAGCTGATTTACATTTCTAATATAGGCAGGCTGAAGGGACATTTAGTTCAAACCTAAGGATCTTTAGTTCAATTTTAAGGACGTTTCGTAGGCTTTTGCGGTAGACGGAACGTCCTCGACGAAAGATCCCCTGCCTTATACGAATGGTCCAACGATTTGTTCGAATGGTCCCCTCTCAAGAATCCATTCGACGAAAAGACCTGTACCCTGTGTGTGTGTGTGTGTGTTAGGGGGGATCAGCTGGAGTACAAGACCCCCTCTCTGGAAGTTTAGCCTTCTCCCTGACCCCGGCTACTGGGGGTCACCATGGAAACAATAGGAGGGGCGGCAGAGTGCTGTGCTCTACATGGCTGCCTCTGCGCTGGGCCATGTGTGGGTGTCAGCCTGCCTTAGAGCCAGCTCCACTGCACACACGCATGCTCTCTCTCCCTTTCTCCCTCTCTCTCTCTCTCTCTCTCTCTCTCTCTCTCTCTCTCTCTCTCTCTCTCTCTCTCTCTCTCCCTCTCTCTCTCTCTCACACACACATACACACACACACACACACACACATAACAACAACAAAACACACACACACACACACACACACACACACACACACACACACACACACACACACACACACAAACACACGCAGGCATCACCATACTTCATCATACCCAGCCCCACCCTGCCCTTCACTCCTCACATTTTTAATGTACTACTCATCTTACTCGCACACCACACACACACACACGCACATTGTGTTTTTTATTGTCCTTCTGAATTACTGCTTACTGCTTGTTACTTTAAACACAACAGTAATACTTTAATAATACGAATATGAATAATATAATTATGATTATAATCATAATCATCATCATCATCATCATCATGTTTTTAATGAATAGTTTTGCACAGAAAGCACTGGGATAATTCAGTCCATTTGTTGACCACAGTGGTAACAAACAATTAACATTATGCTGAATCCAAAACTACAAAACAAGGAAATAGATCCAACAGCAAAAGCCTCAAAGCTGTTTTTTTCCTCCGCTCTTGCACCTACCTGTCAGTTATTGTCTTGGAAAAAAAAAGACATCTCTGAAGTCTGAAATCTGATTATATTTCCTGAAGAATATGTATATGTAGAACAATATTTACATACGTATGTCATCTAGTGATACACAGAAGGGTTTTTTTTTTTTTTCAGAACACGGGTCACCACCCCCTATTTATCCAGTCCGTTTAGCGTTAAATGATCAGAGACAAGCAGGGAATGGCCATCAGGTAGTCTGATAGATGTGTTTTATTGATCCCAAGCTGGGACATTGTGTGTAACCATATGCTATGACACGAGTGGGTGTTTGTATTTGACATATGACAACATTTTAAATAATTATAAGCCCTGACATGTCAGAAAATGTAAACACTATTCAATATTAAATGAATGAGTGTCATGTTTGAATTTGTTAAAATCTAATTTTTTCTCACCATAATGCAGAAAGTCTGTATTCTCTCCTGTGCTCGGAAGTTAACCTCTTTAATAGTTTATACTATTTGTCTTCAAGCTCGCGTGAATCGGGTGTTGCAACAGCACCGCATCAGACTTGCAAAAGGCAAGGCCCTCTTCAGGAAACAGAGATGCCTTGCTTCTATTATTAAAGACGTTAAGTGACGCGCTTTATATTTCATGGGCTGAAAATTTACTCTGTCTGGAGTACCAACACACAGCCGACTGGGGATCTTAAACACACACACAGGGCTGAGACATCTCTGGCATGGTGCCAGAAATCAAGGGCAGTAACAGGGGGTGTAGCACCAAATCAAATCTACTAAACTACAAGTTGGCTACTTTACTGTTCCTGTTACATTAATCATACACACATTTTAAAAAGCATGGAACAACTTGCAACTTTATGTACGAACTTGCACTGTGCCTTGGGTTAGGGTTAGGGTTAGGGTTAGGGTTAGGTTTAGGTTTAGGTTTAGGGTTAGGGTTAGGTTTAGGTTTAGGGTTAGGGTTAGGTTAGGGGAGTGGTGGTTCCCAACCCTTTCTGACTTGGAACCTCATTTTAACACCCCAAATTTCTAGGGACCAAAAACACATGTATTAGAATGCCACAACTGAGTTAACTTGAAGACTGTTATGTAGATCAAAGGTTGTATGCTGTGTTTCAATCAGAATACTAATTAATTAATTAATTTGTTATATTAATTAGTCATATCAGTCATAGTCATATCAGTTTTCTTCTTTCAAACCTAGACATTTCAGGCGACCCCTTTTGAATTCCATTACTGAAAAACACTGGGTTAGGCTTAAGTATGGACTTTGTTGTATGTAAATGATAGTATATGTTGATACAATATAAACGCAAGAAACTGTAAAATAACTGGTAGCTCAGTTCCCCTTTTCTCTCATCTTTCAACATACCTGCTCGGAACTGGATTAATTTTCAAACGAATTTTCAACACAGATTTTGTGGGCTGTATTGTAAACACGGTGTCCAGTTGCAACAGTAGAAAGCAGACGCAGACGGAATTGGCGGAATTGTGTTATCGCACCAAGTGATCCAACATAAAGAGAAGATTTGGGTGTGTCAAACTGTAAAGGCAACAGCCATGAGAAAAGAGCAGCAGGAGCAACAATAGGTGAGTCATCATCAGCACCGAATTTACCGGCAGGGCCGCTTTAAGATGGTCTGGGGCCCCCAGGCTACAGGTTGCTGTGCCCCAACCCCCCTAGGCTGCAGCCATATCTAGCCTGTAGGGGCCCCTTGGCAGGTGGGGGCCCTAGGCTGCAGCCATATCTAGCCTGTGCACTAGTCCGGCCCTGTTTACCGGTCATCAAGAACATCTGCCATTGGTTTGGATTGGGGTATAGGGGTGTCTTCACCTTTTTCACCAGTGGTTCTCAAACTTTTTTGAACAAACGCCCCCTTGGCTTAATCACAAGCCTCCCAATGCCACCTTGTCCTCATCATAAGTCTGACAACGCCCCCCTAAGTAAATAAATGGACTAATGCCCCCTAACTGCAACTAAGCACCGCCCCCTCTCAGCTGTATCCTTCTCAACGACCCCCCTAGCGCTGCCCAACACCCCCTGGGGGGCTGTACCGCCCCCATTGAGAAACACTAGTGCAGGGGCTCTCTAACTTGTTCATCCAAGACACTCAAGGTTGCCATTTTTATACTTGTTTAATTTGGCTACAATGCCTACCTTATGTGTTTCGGCCCATATGGCCTTAATCAGGGCATATCAAGATGATAATGAAGCCAAATAAGCATAAAATGTGCAACCTCGAGTGCCTTTAGATGTCCTCCACCATGAAGAAGGTTTGGGTGTGTCCAACTGTAAAGGCAACAGCCATGAGATGAGAGCAGCAGGAGCAACAATAGATTAGTCATCATCATCAGCACCAAATTTACCGGTCATCAAGAACATCTGGCATTGGTTTGGATTGGGGTATAGGGGTGGGTTGTTGCAGAGTCGTTTTTTTTTTTTTAACAGCCATGGCATCTGCAAACCCCCTCCTATATTTACAACTAAGCGTGTCACCAGTAGAGTGGAGGTATGGCGTTGGGTTTGAAATGGGAGCTTCATTGTCTTGTATTGTGTGGAGGCTTCCCCCTCTTTTCCTCTTTTCTCTGTTGCTTTTTTTGTGTTTGTGTTTGGGTGTTTTCAAGTGACGTATGGTGGATGCCGTCAGTCTGAAACGGACGACACCTTTGTCGGCTTTGTCCTGGACGCGTGGCGCTGTAGCACTGTCCTTTTGTCCTCCCAGAAGGCCATTGTGCTGGCGGACACCAGAGGCCAGGAGGCCGTTGGCGGGCGGTTTGAATCTTTGAAAACTGTCTGTGTGAGGTGTGAGGTGTAAGGTGTGTGTGTGCGTTTGTATGGGGGAATGGTGTTGCCTGTCCTGCCCTACAAAGGCACCTAGGCCTACAGCAGTGTTTCTCAAGCCTTTTCAGACCGAGGACCGCCCAAAAATGTTTAGGGACCACCTGTCAACTGAATTGACAGTTGAGGGGTGCTAATTTGACTCTAATATGCTAATTCCAATGCAGATCACTTACTTTTTTATTCACATTTACAAGCCTTATTGTGGTGAATATAAGACTTCAGCTATGTTTGGCTTTGTAATAATGTTACAAATATAGACTACTGTTAGCTCGTCTTGGAAAAGTAGAAATCCCCTCGCGGACCACCTGAACTCAGTGGTTCACGGACCACACTTTGAGAATCACTGGCCTACAGCAACAAAGTGTAGTAACTACGGCAACATTGAAACTGACAAAAAAAGGGCCTTCAAAGTAATGGTAGTTGGAAATTATAGCTTCTGCAAATACGACATAACAATCTCTAAAATGGGACACAATTGGACCATTAGGCTTTAGAAGATAAAGGATTTGTTATGAAGACAATTTTCAGACAAAAATAAACCTTAAAATATGTAGTTACTGCACTTTGCCTTTGTTCAACTGTATAATTCAGACATAAATACTGGCCCTGCCGTGGCCTAGTGGTAGGGCACTGGGTTACTACGCTGGCGACCCGGGTTTGATTCCAGCCCGGGTCATTTGCCAATCCTTCCCCGTCTCTCTCTCCCAATTCATTTCTTGACTGTCCTTCACTGCATTAGGCCTACAGCAACAAAGTGTTGTAACTACGCCTACATTGAAACTGAGAAAAGGGCCTTCAAAGCCTCAAGTGGTGGTATGAGGTTGGATATTGTAGTCACTGCAAATTTGGGTAACACTTCATTTTAGGGATACATCTATTAGCACTAATACATGCAATGTTCCTGTATAAGTAACTTGTAAGGCATGTACAAAGCAAAATCAAACATTTGTTAGGCATGTATTCGCAAATGTCTTGCTCATGCACAATAAGGGATTTATTACCAATTTAACCTTAGTAAGGACCTAGTAGGCCTTAGCGTTTGCTTAGTACATGCCTTGCAAGTTACTTATGCAGGCATTAACATTGTATGTATTAGGGGTGTAAATCACATACAATACAATCACATACAATACGGTATCGATTTCTTAAATCAGGGATTCGAATTTTTTTCGATACTTAAGAATTCCTCACGATACGATGCGATTCGATTCGATTTTTTCAAATTACTTTTCCACTACTATTGTGTTATGGAGCTAGGGCATTGCACAGGGGCCAGCGATTCGATTCTTTTCGATTCTTAAGAATGCCCCACGATACGATACTATTAGATTAAATCGCCGGCCGATACTTCCGATACATTGATACATTTCGATTTTATTTACAAACCTAGTATGTATTAGTGCTTATAGATGTATCCCTAAAACAAAGTGTTACCCAAATTTGACATAGCAAGATCTCTGAAATGGGACACATTTGGAGGGTATAATGAAGACCACTTTCGGTTCTTAACTCAATTTTGACCAAATGCGTAGCTTCTACACTTTGCCTTTGTAGGGCAGTGTGTG
>NC_085863.1:15661584-15669084 GCF_034702125.1 Engraulis encrasicolus | reverse complement strand
GGGAGTTGGAGTTTCCCAATGGGCTTTCACTTTCACTTTCACTATTTATTCGTTAAGAGGGAGTGAGCTGTTTGAGCGTGTTTTTGTTTGTTTAAGTGTATCATGCAGGCTCTGAGATGATGTATAGACCGCATCTGTGTTAATCTGTGTTTTTGTAACTGTGAATTCTCATTTGCATTTGTTTATGTGTTCTGCATGTGTGTGTGTGTGTGTGTGTGTGTGTGTGTGTGTGTGTGTGTGTGTGTGTGTGTGTGTGTGTGTGTGTGTGTGTGTGTGTGTGTGTGTGTGTGTGCGCGCGCGTGTGTGTGTGTGTGTGTGTGTGTGTGTGTGTGTGTGTTGTGTGTGTGTGTGTGTGTGTGTGTGTGTGTGTGTGCATATGCATGCATGGTTGTGTGTGTGTGTGTGTGTGTGTGTGTGTGTGTGTGTGTGTGGGTGGGTGTGTGTGGGTGTTTGTGCATATGCATGCATTTGTGTGTGTCTGCGTGTGTGTGTGTGTGGGTGTGTGTGTGTGTGTGTGTGTGTGTGTGTGTGTGTGTGTGTGTGTGTGTGTGTGTGTGTGTGTGTGTGTGTGTGTGTGTGTGTGTGTGCATTAGTGCATTTGTGCATTTGTGCGTTCATGCAGAAATTTACACCAGGCAGCAAGTTAGACCCACAAAGATCGTTTAATCTCGATCAAATAGATGAGACTTTGATATATCTCATTTCAGCTACCCATCAAAAAGCGGAACTGAGGAACGTTTCAATGCAATCCTTTCCACAAGTGCCATGACCGTTTGAAGATCAGTCAGGTGCAAAGTGGACCTCTTTCAATTCCGCTGAAGTTTGATGTTTTTGTTGGAGCATGTTTTAGCAGTTCCTATGCAAAAATCTGTCCTCAAATCTGGGTAGCATCGTGGATACCAAAGGTGAGGATTCCTTCATCATCGTGTCCCAGCAAAGCAAGGTAAAACATTTTTTGCCTATAACCTATTGTAAAGAATACAGTATGTAAGAAAAAGCCTTTGCGTTTGCGTTTGCGTTTGCGATGAATATATCCTACAGCAGTGGTTCTTAACCTTTTTTCTTGAACCTTTTTTCTTCCTGACCTGTGCCCAAGACAAGCCGCGCACCCCCAACCCAAGTGTCTACACGTGTATACGCACTAAAACATTATTTGAATGATTAATTACAATGATTCTAGCTTTAGACATTAATCAATACTTTAATGATTTTATATGGGGACCAAAACATGTTTTAATTTGGTCTTAATTTCGCCTAATTATAATGTTTGGAAGCAGAATTTTGATCACAACCTCAATACAAACAAAATTCCGCACACCCCCTGGAATCTCTGGTGCACCCCCAGGGGGTGCCCGCACCCCAGGTTAAGAACCACTGTCCTACAGTACATATTACTTAGAAAAATGGCTCAAACGGAGTGCAGAGGAAGACAAACTGGTTCAACAATGGCCTACCCACGTTTAGGCCTACATGACATTTTTAATTCCGAATTAATAATTCCGAATTAAACTGTTTCGTCAAGTTTACATTGAACTTTCATTCAATTCCGATGTTTTCAAAGCAGAATTAAGCTTTATTCAGAATTAAGTTGAGTTCATTCTGAAATAAATGTCTCATGTAAACAAGGCCTGTAAACAAACCATTTACAGGTTGAAATAATATAGCCACTGACGTAGAATAGTAATACAGCTAAACAAATACAGTATGTGGACAAATATGAGCAATTTTTGTCATATATTTGTTTACAATAAACCAAGCTATACATCTTAATGGCAGCTGTAGATATCTCACTTTAACAACTACAACAATTAACAACTATCAGTTGACTTTCATTTTTTAATGGGATGAAACTATATTAAGACTCATCATCCACTGTCCGATATAAAAGATTTAATATTTTCATTATTGCACATGAAAGCTTTAGTGTGAAGTTTCTTGTTATCTTTCACTCCTCGTCCAGTTTCCCAGGGTGTGCTCAGCTACCTCTTTAAGCAGCACGTTACATCATCTGAAGTTGGAAGATGTGATTGGGATTTTGATTTACTTTGACAGTGGCATAATAATGACAACTACTGGTCGAATGCCAACAAAAAGAGTTCTAAATGTAATCTAACGTAATTTAATCTAAGATGAAGATATATGGCAGCTGTTGTAGAGCCTGAAGCCTTCACACTAACATAGGCCTACAGTATATACAGTCTTCTACAGTATGTGAAAAGAGGGAAATGTCCAAGCCACTCTTGTTTAATGTTTAAAAACACTTTAATTAATTTTAAAAAATGCCCTTGACTTCTAACTTATAATACGTATAACTTGCATCTTATCACATTACTTCACCTAAATAAGGATTAAGTTAAGAATGCATAATCTAATCGAATCTAATCCATGGGATGGGAAACTATGGCAGTCGATATAGACGGAGGAAGGTAGATGAATGGGGTAATGATGGAGAAAGGACGATAAAGCCTACAAAGGGGGGCAAAGGGGTCACCTGTCCCGGGCCCAGGGAAATGGGGGGTGGAGGTGGGAGGTGCATTATTGGGTCCTCATCATATTGAATGTATTGGGTGGGGAGGGGGGCCTTCCAGAAGACTTTCTCCTGCGCCCAGCCAAAGCTGTCAGCGGCCCTGCATGTATTTACTACAACTCAGGGGTTCCCAACCTTTTCCAACTTGGGGCCCACTCGAAATTGTCACAAATGTTCGGGGCCCACCTCTGACCCGATTACGAATAAAACTCATAAATCAGCAGCAAAACACACCAAAATATGATTATAATTTTTAGAATATTATTTCAAGGCCCACTTGGTATACCTTCAGGGCCCTCCAGTGGGCCCCGGCCCATAGGTTGAAAATCACTGCTATAACTTCACTCACTCAGCCATCTAACAGTTACATATGTGGCTCTTCCCTTCAACATGGCATACAGATATTGCTTTCAGTGCATGTGTTTCTGTGGGCAGGCAAAGTAACTTGTGACTGTGCACATTCAATTGCCACACTTACATATTCATAATTCAATACCTTTATGGTCATTCCCTGCACTAACTAACTAACTAAAAAGGTGATGCCACAAAAACGAAACTCAAAATCAAATGTGTTCAAATATAACACATACCCAGGACGTAGGAGGATACAGAAAAGGTTCACATTCACCAAACAGGAAATAGTCTACATGCCAACTGTATCTCCCGAAAACTTAATCTTAATAACGCCTGCTGCCTCTGGCTCTTCCTTGGGCTGGAGGCCATAGCCTGAGGAACAGCCACAGGCTCCAGACGTTGGGATGATAAAGTTTTTTGGAGCAACGGTAGTGCCAACAACTGCTTCTTTGGTAGTCTGGAGAACCCAAGGCATCTGTGTTTGGCCATCTGGTTATCTGGCTACATCAGGCTATCTGATTCCCCATCGCATAGAGGTGTTGCTATGGCAAACTTGCTAAGGCACCCTTCCATATGCTGTATGGGCTTGCATGCCCACCCCACCCCACCCCATTACCCTAATCGCTTTGTCTGGGTTTGTCTGTCTGTCTGTCTGTGTCTGCCTGTCTGTGCAGCTCTCTTTCTCTATCCCTCCCCCCCGCCTCTCTCTCTCTCTCTCTCTCTCTCTCTCTCTCTCTCTCTCTCTCTCTCTCTCTCTCTCTCTCTCTCTTTCTCTCTCTCTCTCTACCTTTGTATTTCTGTTTCCTTTCCTGCAGAAAGAGAGAGAGAGAGAGAGAGAGAGAGAGAGAGAGAGAGAGAGAGAGAGAGAGAGAGAGAGAGAGAGAGGGGAGAGAGAGAGAGAGAGAGGGAGAGACAGAGAGAGAGAGAGAGAGAGAGGCTCAACTGCCTGAATACTGTGTATGTATGGAGCACCTGTCAATCAGGTGGTTGCTACGGGAACAGAGAGGGGTACAGGGGTGTTCCTCTAATGACAGGACTGGGGCAGCGTAGCTCTACGGTATGAACCTACACCTCAACTGACTCTGGCTCATGAAAAATAAAGTGTGTGTGTGTGTGTGTGTGTGTGTGTGTGTGTGTGTGTGTGTGTGTGTGTGTGTCTGTGTGTGTGTGTGTGTGTGTGTGTGTGTGTGTGTGTGTGTGTGTGTGAGAGAGAGAGAGAGAGAGAGAGAGAGAGAGAGAGAGAGAGAGAGAGAGAGAGAGCGAGAGAGAGAGAGAGAGAGAGAGAGAGCACAAGTGAGCGCCCATAGCATGGTACTTCCTTGCTGCCTTAAAAAATAAGAAATGAGATCTGATCTGTTATCTCCGTGGCTTGTTCTGAAGTACAGAACTGATCTTCAAGGCCATCTCTCTGAAGAAGAGACAACGGTACTTTTTTTCACATCGAAATTCCAAGTATAGGGAAAGATAAACCCAGCACAATTCCAGTCCCCACCAGCCCATTCTCAGGGGCCGAGGGGCCAACAAGTTAGCCTCGCGCACCATCCTACGTACTTCCGCCAAGAGACTTGGCTCCGCGCTACGTCTGGTACCTGTTTTCTGTGGAGTGATGTTGACTGATAGGATTTGCGCTGGTGTTCTGACAAACAGTCCTACATTGTAATTTTATCCTACGGTAGGATGTTCTGTCAGACGTGTCTGTTAAACGGTCCTACATCGCCATAGATAGACGTCAGACATGTTTGTTCAACAACTTATAAGTTAAATCCTGATTTTTCCGAAAATTTGCTTCCTACCTCCTGCAATCGCGTCAGATCAACCATCCTCCAGACCATGAATACGAAATAAAATGGTAGTATTATGGGATGGTCAGGACCAGGTTACCAACAAGTACTAGTGTACACAGTTCCTGTAGAATCGGGACTCTACGCATCATCCCTCACTCAGCTTGCAGTTGCATCACAGTGGGACAGACATCGCTGGAAAGGAGAGGCTGGAGCACACTGCAGCTTAGTGTTCAAGACTTTATTCTGTGAACACATTTCCTACCGATGATACCTCCACCAGAACGACAGAGCAGTGTTGGGTAGGTGACCTCTACCTGTGACCTTATGACCCCCCCCTCTATCCTCAACATTCTACTCTCATTCCTCTGCCTTAGGAGAATGATGAACAAGCGGTCCAAGATGTCGGGGGAGGAGGAGGAGCAGTGAGAGTTTAATATTTAATCTACACCTCACCTTTCCCTCACTGCTTCCCTTGTGTCCTGACCCCTCTCCTTTTCATTCTCTATTTTCCTCTCCTTTCCTCTCCTATCTTCTCCTCCTCCTTTTGTTTCTCCTCCTCTTTCCTTTCATCTCTCTTCTTTACTGTTTTCCCTGCAATGGTAAATTTACTACATTTATGCTTTCCCACTCCTTCGAGCAATCAAGGAGCTTACACATATGCCTTATATTCACCTATTCACAGTCATATTCACACACCAGGGTCAGTGGCTGCCACCAGGAGCAAATTGGGGTTAAGTATCTTATTCAAGGACACAACGATGGGGTCAGTCAGTCGGAGTGGGGCTTGAACCTGCAACCTTCAGGTTGATGAACAGGCTCCTCTACCAACTGAGTCCCCACTGCCCCTGTATCATTTGCCATTTGCCTTGTCTTGTATACGTCTTTGAGCATCACAATTATCATTATTATGATCATCATATTTACTATTTGTTACTATATCATTATATCATGCCCTATCGGTGACCGTTGGTTTAGTCCTTTTCCGTTTAGGCAAGAGTCGTCTAGGCCACCTTGCCGTCATTTAGGCCACTGGAGCCCTGTATCTTCTCTTCTCCCACCTCTTTCCTCTTTCCTCCTGGCTTGTCTCCTCACCTCTTCTCTCCTGGATTCTCTCCTCTCCTCTGCTTTTCTCTTCTCCTCTCCATCCATTTCCTCTCCTCTCCTTTGCTCCGTTCTTTCCTATTTTCCTTTCCTCTCTGCACCTCTCTTTTCCTCTACATTCCTCTCTACTCCTGTCATCCTCATCTCCTCTCATCTCCCCTCCTCTCCTTCAGCTGTCTCCTCCTCTCCTCTACCTTCCTATCCCCTCTCTTCTTCTCCTCTCTTCTTCTCCTCTCCTCTCCTCTCCTCTCCTCTCCACCCCTGTTATCCTCCTCTCCTCTCCTCTCCTCTCCACCCCTGTTATCCTCCTCTCCTCTCCTCTCCTCTCCTCTCCTCTCCTCTCCTCTCCTCTCCACCCCTGTCATCCTCCTCTCCTCCCCTCCGCTCTCCTCTCCTCTCCTCTCCTCTCCACCCCTGTCATCCTCCTCTCCTCTCCTCTGCTCTCCTCTCCTCTCCTCTCCATCCTCTCCTCTCTTCTCCTCTCCTCTCCTCTCCACCCCTGACATCCTCCACTCTCCTCTCCTCCGCTGCCCTCTCCTCTCCTTCAATTGTCTCCTCTGCACACTCTGTTCGGTCCTCAAACAGTGTCTCTCCTGCTATGCCCTAAGGCCATAAGTGACAGGGGGGCAATAAGGCAGAGACCCATGAAAAATGGATCCTCTGATGGGGAGGAGCAGATCAAGGTGGTGCTGTGGGCTGGAGGCTGGGTGATGGTTGCACAGCTGACACTGTATAGGTCTTTAGTTGGAGGCAGGGGCACATCTTGTCACCAGGCTAGGCTAGGCTAGGTTCAACGCTTTGGGTCCCCAAGCCCCTGGATGGTGAACAACAGCTCGCACTTTGCTACAGGAGTGGCTACATTCTTTTCAAATGCTCACTCCTTTGATATGTCGTTTGGGGCGCCAGTTGAACATAGAGTCTGGATGGGGGGGGGGGGGGGGGGTTCGGGGGCTTCCACTGTGTACATCTCTACATGGTGGTGCAGAGTTGACACTGAGTATATCTTCACATGGGGGGGGGGGGGGGGGAGACGCTGTCTACATCTTTAAATGGGGAGGGGCGGAGTATGGTTGACACTGAGACACCTTCATATCTTAATATGGGGGGGCACTCTTACATTGGAGTGAGTATATCTTCAGCTGGGTGGTGGTGGGGGGGGGGTTACTCTGTCTACATCTTTAGATGGGGTGGGGTGGAGTACAGGGTTGACACTGAGTATATCTTCACATGGGGCGGGGGGGGCACTGTTACATCTTTAGATGGGTAGGGGGTGGAGTGAGTATATCTTCAGCTGGGGCGGGGGTGTGGATGGGTGACACTGTCTACATCTTTAAATGGGGAGGGGCGGAGTATGGTTGACACTGAGTATATTTTCACATGGGGGGGGGCACTGTTACATCTTTAGATGGGTAGGGGGTGGAGTGCAAGGCTGACACTGAGTATACTGTATCTTCAGGTGGATGGGGGAGGGGGTGACACTGTTACATCTGAAGAGTTCAGATGCAAAAACCCCTAAGTGCCATTTCAGAATATAATCTTAATTCATTTTTATTTAATACAAAGCTATCAAAATTGCTTTTTTTATTTTATTCATGTAATATAGCTATTTATATGTATTGTCAAGTACATGAATGTAAACCAAACCAACAACGGGGTTCTCTACAAATATAGAAGTGCAGATCTTCAGGAATGGAGTTAGGGGACTTTGCATCTGAACTCCTCATCTTTAGATGG
>NC_085863.1:15619084-15644084 GCF_034702125.1 Engraulis encrasicolus | reverse complement strand
ACAATATATCTTTGGATGTGAAAAATAAATATCATTCCTTACTTTTTTATGTACTTCATATGTGCTATTGTGGACTACTGGTGTAATATAGGTGATCCATCCATCCATCCAGAATGTGCTCTGTGCATTTCTGGAAGGAAATGGACATAGTTTTGAGTTTTTTTGTGTTTTCAATCGGTGGTTAAAATATATGCTAAGCTTTGATTCTCAGATTAATTATTATGTTATAATACACATGATTTTTCTTTCTGTCCATCAGTGGGTTTGGGAACCTTTTGCTTTTTTGTATGCTCACGTATGACTTAGGTCTATTGACCTTCTGATTACTCTGATTTTGTATTTGCAAGTGACTTTGTAACTTGTCTTTCAGGGCAATGTTTTTTCTTTTCTTTTCTATTTCATCATACAAACAATCTATACAACAATTGTGTTGAATTGTTCTTTGTTATGATTTGATATCAATAAAAGGTATTTGAGTCTGAAATTCCTGCATTCTCTTTAGACTGCTTTGCAAATCCCTGTTTCAGACAGCATGGTTTTAAAATGAATCTATTGAAGAGCACACTTCACAGCAAGTTCAATACAACCGATATCTGAAATCCAGTTTGCGTTTTCAAAGTGCCAAGTGTTCCAACTTTTTTCCAGTTTTAAATGGAAAGTCTGACAGAGACCTGGAAGTGTAGACAACTCACTGAGACGGACAAAAAATATGTTAAATTTAATTTAAATTGAAATCATGTGTTGCATCTTAAAGCTAATTATTTAGCCTATAATACCATCTTGGTAACTTCATCAACAATCTCATAGTGTCATTATATGCTACTGTCAACTTCTGGTAGCTGATTTTCTTATACCTACATCATAAGTGAGCGGTATACATGGGTGTACAGAAGGTTTTAAACAGAGAGCATATGACATTGACTGAGCACATGCTAAACATGTTGGCCTGGGCATATAATTTACGTCGTTGACGATATATGTCACGATCATCACTGAGATCATCCGAAATTATATGACCAAGGTACTTAACTTCTTTACACACCATAAGTGGGCTATCACACAGATAGAAAACAGGGAATGTCATCTTCTTATCTGCTTTACTTCTCACTATCATGACATTGCTTTTCTTTGCATTACATTTAATGTCATAAACAAGCCTATTGAGTGCATACTTTAAGTAATTGTTGCAACCCAGCACTACATGGGCTCACAATGGCCAGATCATCTGCATACATAAGGTGATTCACCAACGAATTACCAATAAAACAGCCTATGGAACACAAACTCAACTGGACAGATAAGTCATTCATGTAAACATTAAACAAGGCAGGAGAAAAAGCCCACCTTGGCGGACACCATTAAATACATGAAATGGGGTGGATATACCACACCCCCTTCATGATGGCTATCTCATTTAACTTTAGTTTTTTAAATAACAGATGTTTACTGTTTTGTCGCCTAAGATGGAAATTGTGCCTGGTAGGTAGGAGGTATAGAATTTAAGTTCTAACTTAGTGTTACCTTGAAACTAATTGCACGGTGCAACCCGTACCTTTTTAGTCGTCCGTAAACTCAAACTCACAGTAGGCACAATTTACGCTCACCGTAGCCTACGGTGGAACTTACGATCTGCTGGTGCAACCCACTGCAGGTGTGTATTTCAGTAAACCACAGTTGCTAACTATGTTAGCTGCTATGTTAGAAACTATTAGCTAGTTAGCTAGTTGTTAGCTATGTTATCTACCATTGTTGCTAACTACAAACCCCAACTCTGGTGAAGTTGGGACGTTTGGTGAACCTAGAATAAAATCAAAATGCTTTCATTTTTAAAACATTTAATACATGTCTTAGATGGAGAATAGTGAAAAGACAACATATCAAGTGTTAAAACCGAGAAAAAATATTGTTTTAGGGGACATATGTACTCATTTCTAGTTTGATAACTGCAACACGTCTCAAATAAGTTGGGACGGGGATCAGTGAAATGTTATAAACATCCAAATAAGATAAAACAACAAGGATTTACTGTGATTGAGTGTACATAAGACATATTTTTGTCATTAAAATCATTGTATAGGTTCATGACATCATGAAATGTATATTGGCTGTAGTCTCAGAATTACAGCTAGTGAAAACATCCATATTAAGGACGCTTCATGCAGCAAATGAAAGAGGGGTTTAACATTCCCCTATCCACCCGAGCTCACTTGAAATAGACCCAGAAGACATGGGAAACTGTCCTTTGCTTACAGAAGTCAGCAGCAGTTGCAGAAGTCAATTCTTTTTGAAAATAATAGAGTCTTGCACATCCTGTGCTACAGTGAAAATTGACCATGCAACTTGTGTTAGTGCTAACTTCAAAAGTCAGCCTCCATGATCGCATGGGGGTGCAGTAGTACATTGGTTAAGCTGTTCTAACTCACCTGTAGAATTGAATACAGTGGGGCTGGAATATAATCCGCGCATGCACGAGTTCTGAGGTACACTATATCAAAACTTCATCACGTGAGTGTGCCGCGCTACAGTACACAGTATATAAGTCCCAGCGCAGCATACTTCGTCCTCTCTTTAATCCCTCACGCGATCTGATAAGGTACGAATTGATACTGGTAACGAGGTGCCTACTGGCAGTTAGCTGTCCGAGAGCTGGTGACTACTGTTGCCCCTCTCCAGGCTATCGTTATCAGGCTATTATCCCCGCCTTATTAAAAGTGTGCTATCGCAGCTTATAGTAACGGTGGCTTCTCCCTGTAGCTTGTGCTTTCGCATGTGAAGCTACTCTCGTGTAATCCCAGAGGCGCATATCCACCTGAAATTCAACTTGAGGTAAGTAATCTGTTGTTGTGGTTTGCTCTAGGGAGGAAAGAGATTACAGAGACATCTCTCTAGCTATATCTCTAATGTTGCTACGGGCACCTTTCGGCGCCGTTCAGTAGCTCACTGTGATTCTGCCGCCACTCTCCCTCTATCGAGCGAGTTGCTTGCGTGCATGAACTCTCCTGCAGGACGGCCGCGACTCTTCCTCTGTCGAGGTAGTTACTCGCTGGGCTTCTTGGTTCCGCAGTGGAATAATTATCCTGTGTAACAAACTGCCACCACTCTCCCTCTATCGGAGGAGTTGCTTGCGTGCATGTTATACTCCAGCTGCCTCATCTGACGTGATCTCGTGCTGCGCAACTCTCGGTACCGACAATCTCATTCTCGGTACCGGTGAGAGATCAACGCTGGTACCAGAGTCGGTACCGAGGGTGATTAGTGCTGCTACTGGAGTGTGAGACCCTTAGTACCCACCTCCAGCTGCCTCATCTGATGTGATCTCGTGCTGCGCAACTCTCGGTACCGACAATCTCATTCTCGGTACCGGTGAGAGATCAATGCTGGTACCAGAGTCGGTACCGAGGGTGATTAGTGCTACTACTGGAGTGTGAGACCCTTAGTACCCACCATCTCTTGCACCTCTGCTGGAACCATATCTGGTACCAGGCAGTAACAGTGCTATCAGGTTCATGCCTAAAGTCAAGGTGTGACTGAAATCATAATAATAACTAACTGGGGAAGAAATAATAATAATAATAATTAAAAATAAATAATAATAAAAAAAAATAATAAAAAAAAATGCCTGGATTCCACAACTGTACTAATTGCAACAGTAGAATGCCAGTGGAGGATGGTCATACACTGTGTGTGATGTGTCTCATTCTCGGTACCGGTGAGAGATCAACGCTGGTACCAGAATTCAACTTGAAATTCAACTTGAAATTCAACTTGAGGTAAGTAATCTGTTGTTGTGGTTTGCTCTAGGGAGGAAAGAGATTACAGAGACATCTCTCTAGCTATATCTCTAATGTTGCTACGGGCACCTTTCGGCGCCGTTCAGTAGCTCACTGTGATTCCACATGACGTGATCTCGTGCTGCGCAACTCTTGGTACCAACAATCTCATTCTCGGTACCGGTGAGTGATCAACGCTGCCTGCCTGCATGTTATAGGCTACTCCAGCAGCCTCACATGACGTGATCTCGTGCTGCGCAACTCTTGGTACCAACAATCTCATTCTCGGTACCGATGAGTGATCAACGCTGGTACCAGGGTCGGTACCTAGGGTGATTAGTGCTGCTACTGGAGTGTGAGACACTTAGTGCCCACCATCTCTTGCACCTCTGCTGGAACCATATCTGGTACCAGGCAGTAACAGTGCTATCAGGTTCATGCCTAAAGTCAAGGTGTGACTGAAATAATAATGATACTTAATGATGAAGTAATAATAATAACAATAATAATATTTATATATTTTAATATAAGTTTAAAAAAAAAAAAAAGGATGCCTGGATTCCAGAACTGTTCTAATTGCAACAGTAGAATGCCAGTGAAAGATGGACATACACTGTGTGTGACATGTCTGAGCCCTGATCATGCACTAGCTTTAAGGGCAGGGAGAGCGGTCTCCCCTTCTCATCACATACTCTACTGAGTAAGGTGAATAAGGCTACATGAGATAATACACCACAGCCCCATTAGGGCCCGAGCACCAGGCTGCGCCATCAGGCACAGAGCGCCAGGTGGCCCCTTCAGTGCAGCCTGCAAGGGTGTCACCACAGCAGCTGTTAAATGTCTCGATGTGGAGATGCCTGCAATACCTGACGCCAGCCGTCTCGGTTCAATAGAAGGAGGGAGGCTGCAAACAAGCCAAGCACCCTCCCTGACCTCCCGGACTTTGTCAAGGAAATGACGACTGTGTGGGAGCAACCAGAGGCGGCTACCCCTATGCGACAGTGGGCACAGTTTGCCAACATCCACGGAGCGGATAACGTTGGTTTTTGGCAACTATTTCGCGATGGATGAATCTATTGCTGCTCTCGTCCTCCCTCCTACAGCTCTTGTGGGGAAGGACCCTCCATGCCTGTGTAACCGGTTGGTATTTCACTCTAAAAGCTAAAAGCACACTGTTACACCCGAACAACAGTGTCGCACCACTGATAAATGGCCGAAAAGTCATTCTACAATGCGTCCTTTGGGGCACACCTTATGAACACAACATCTTTACTCATGTTGTACCAGATGGAGCTTATTGAAGACCTCTCAGCCGCCCCTGCTCAGGGACTGGTGGAGGAGTTTAAAAAGGTCTTTGAAATCCTTTTGCACCTTGCCAAGGGTGCAGCACACTCTAGTGGGAGATCCATTGCTTCACTGTGGATGGCACGGAGGCACCTGTGGCTGGCTCAGTTGAAGTTGCCCAAGCAGGACAGGAGCAGGCTCATGGAGCTACCTCTTACCCCTGGCGTTGCCTTTGGACCCGGAGCAGCTGACATGCTCCACCGGGCCAAAGAGTCTAGGGTGTCAAAGAAGGAGTGGGAGTAACTGTTGCCAAGGCCCCCTCCACCCAAGCAGCATCGGCCTGATAAGGGCTATTCAGGTAACCCCGGTGTGCCCTTCCCAAAGAGCTGCCCCAATATGCAGAGACATGGGCAAAAACGACCGGCGCATGTTTCCCCCTTTGCAAGCCGCCGGCCTGGAAACCCTGCTAGGCCTTATAGGCCTCGGCAGCGTGATGGCCACAGACCAGTTCTGCCGCCTCGCAGCCTTCTTCCAGACATTCAAGTGGCCCTGCCGCACGTTTTCTCCCACACTCAATTGGAGGTGTGGGAAATGTGTTCTCCCAGTTCTTGGGTTGTTTCAACGGTAAGGTTTGGTTACCGGCTACAGTTCAGGCGCAGCCCACCCATGTTCAAGGGTGTTCTTGTTTCTCATCAGCCAGACCCAGAGCGGCAGCTGGCCTTACAGAGGAGATAAATACTCTGTTAAGGAAAGGAGCAATGAGGGAGTTAAGTCGCAACGAACGGCGGAGTGGCTTTTATTTGAGCTACTTCCTAGTTCCGAAACTAGATGGTGGATTCCGTGCAATACTGGACCTAAGGCCACTAAACCAGTATTTACGCCCGTTGCATTTCAAATGCTGTCACTGACCCAAATCTGTCAATCGATTCAGTGCGGGGATTGGTTCACGAGTATAGGCCTCAGAGGTGCCTATTTCCACATTGCAGTCCACCCTGCTCATCGCCAGTTTCTCCGATTGTGTTGGAGGACAGAACTTTCGAGTTCAACGTCCTTCCCTTCGGCCTGTCCCATTCACAAAATACATGGACACAGCCTTGAGCCCGCTGTGTCAGAGGGGCGTCAGAGTCAATTATCTATCTCAATTACGACTGGTTAAAAAAATTTTCCCAGTAGAGTCAGCAGGCAGGGCAGGACACAGCAATGGTAATGGAATACTTGCAAATGTTGGGCCTGTCTCTCAATTCAGACAAGAGCCAACTGCCTCCCTCACAACAAATCACCTTCCTTGGAGTGAAACTGGACTCTGACGATGGTGGCATGTCTCTCGGATCAGAGGGTTATTGCCCTGAAACAATGCCGGTCACAGTTCATGGGACGGAGGAATGTGCATGCTCACCAGTGTCAGAGGTTGCTGGGCCTCATGGCTGCTGCATCCTAGTTGGTACGCCTTGACCTTCTAGATATGGGTCCAGTGCAAAGTGGTACCTGCCCAAGTACACCCAGTACTGGACAGGGGAAAATCTGTCCCTCTGCCACCTGTGTGCCTATGAGCCCTCCAATAGTGGGCCATACCCCAGAATTTGTGCAGAGGTGTACGACTAGGCAGAATCTACCAGCGCAAAGTTCTGACCACAGACGCATCGCTGTCAGGCTGGAGGGCAGTCTTGAATGGTGTAGGAGCCAGAGGAGTGTGGCGCCCACCTTGGAAAACTGCCCACATAAATATTCTCGAGTTGAGACCGATATATCTTGCCCTCCGGCACTTTTTGCCAGTACTCCAGAACAAGAGTGTCTTAATTCGAACAGACAACATGTCGGCCATAGCATATGTGACCGCCAGGGAGGCCTGAGGTCCCAGGCGTTACGCAACATGGCCCGGGAACTCCTCCTCTAAGCGGGCACTCGACTCCACTCGATCAGAGCAGTGCACCTGCCGGGCACTCTGAACACAGCAGCATACCTGCTGTCAAGGGGTAAGCCACACCCAAGTGAATGGCGATTGCACCCGGAAACAGTGCATCTGATCTGGGTTCATTTTGGGAAGGCACACGGCGATCTTTTCGCCTCAAGGGAGTCGACCCACTGTCCACTCTGGTTTTCCTTAAACCAAGACGACGCACCACTGGGGGTGGACGATCTTCCCCCCTCTCTCCATGATTCCTGGAGAAGACCAGGAAGGAGAACCTGAGAGTTGTCTTAATGGCTCCATTTCGCCCCCAGGTGCCATGGTTTGCAGAGATTCAGACCCTCCTCTTGAGCATCCCATGGCAACTCCCATTGCGCAAGGGGAGAGTTGTGGCACCTGACACCAGCCACCCTAAATCTGTGGGTCTGGCCGTTAGAAGGGACAGTTGTTCAGTTACAAGAACCTTGCAGTGTGCTAGGGCCCCATCGACAAGAGCCTTGTACTCTTAAAGATGGGCAGCCTTCAAAGCATGGTGCGAACAGTGGCATGAGTGCCCCCGGTCCTGCCCTCTAGCTTCAGTCCTGGAATTCTTGCAAAAGAAACTTGGTGAAGGCAAGTCCCCTTCAAAGCTAAAGGTTTTTCTCTCTGCAATATCCGCCTGCAATGAGCGAGTAGGTGGCAAAACGCTCGGAGCTAATCCTCTGTCTACCCAATTCATGAGAGGAGCTCAAAGACTGCGCCCAAGGAGGCTTCAATCTGTGCCGCCATGGCAGCTCCACATTGTCCTCAGTGCTCTGGCGAAGCCCCCATTCGAGCCCGTTGGGAGTATCGACCTAAAATGGCTGTCTCAGAAGGCGATTTTTCTTATCGCCATCACCTCAGCGAAGCGTATTGGAGAGCTACATGCGCTGTCCATTCATCCTGACTGCTTCCATGTTTCAGCCAGAAGGCACCGGTGTGGTCCTACGCCCTAATACAGACTTTATGCCGAAGATTCTTTCAACACAGAATCTCAACCAGGCGATTGTGTTGGACTCCTACCGCCCTCCTAACTCTGAGCCACCTCATGGTCGCTCCTGAAGGGAGTCCTTTTACAAGAAGTTGCCCGGTGGCCTGCTGGGCTTCACCGTCGATCTTCACAAGGTTCTATAACCTCAACATGTTATCTCCCACATCCTTTGGGAATTCGGTTCTAAGCTTGTGACAGATGGTCACATATTCGACTGTGTTTAACTTGAGTTCTGTTAACCAGTCACTCTAGCCCTGTTGGCATGTGGACATTCAATAAGGGTTTTGACTCTTGCATTGTCCAGTGTCTTTATTCAATTGTCGTATGGTTGTCCGCCGCGACGTTTGGGCATACATATTCCAGCCCCTTGGGCTAGCCGTCTGGCAGCCTTTCTTGAGTGAAACAGAACGTTGGGTTACGAATGTAACCTTGGTTCTGTGAAGGAAAGAAAGGCTGCCAGACTTCGTCGTCGCTCTGGACTTCGCGTTCAGGATTTTTATGAGGACGAAGTATGCCGCGCTGGGACTTATATACTGTGTACAGTAGCGCGGCACACTCACGTGATAAAGTTTTGATATAGTGTACCTCAGAACTCGCGCATGCGCGGATTATATTCCAGCCCCTTGGGCTAGCCGTCTGGCAGCCTTTCTTTCCTTCACAGAACCAAGGTTACATCCGTAACCCAACGTTTTAAACAGCATGAAAAGCCACTCATGCAATATATTTTGAAGGGAGATCTTCGATTACTGCCACATAGTAAGGACAAATTGTATTTTCTACTATGTTTTAACTGTTTAACTCCAACATAAGGACCAGCAGGACATAAAATGCCTGGCTTTTGGTCAAGACCTGTCACACTGTAAGCACTACAGAAAGGAAAACATTGCAAAACATGACAAGGAATACACCTACCATTTAAGCTGTTGAAATCATGTCCAAGATAGGAATCAACACTGTTTTTATATAAAATCATCTAATCGGTTAATGCTATTAACTGTTAAGTGTTGTCCTTTGTTTTGTTTTTAGTCTTCCTCGACATTTGCTGCCTTTTATTGTCCCCGTCCCAACTCTTTTGAGACACGTTGGATTTACATATTCATGAATATCCCCCGAAACAATAATTTTGGTCAGTTTTGATAGCTGATGGCTTTGTACGGTTCTCCAACTACTGTCAGAACCAGACTTATGGAAATGGCAGTATTTTGTTATTATTCACAATTAACCTTGCATCCCAACTTCTATGGAGTTGGGGTTTGTATGTTAGCCCATTGGAACTACTCAAGCCACACCACACCACACCATATCACACCACACCACACTACACCACACCACACCACACACCATACCATACCATACCACACCACACCACACCACACTACACCACACAATACCATACCATACCACACCACATCATACCACACTACACCATACCGCACCACACTACACCACATCATACCATACCACACCACACCACACCACACCACACCACACCACACTACACTACACCACACAATACCATACCATACCACACCACACCACACCAGACACCACAAAACACTACACCATACAACACCACACCATATATCATATATACCATACCATACACACCACACCACACCACACTACACCACACACCATACCATACCATACTATGTTCACCTCACCTTCACCTGTGTGTGTGTGTGTGTGTGTGTGTGTGTGTGTGTGTGTGTGTGTGTGTGTGTGTGTGTGTGTGTGTGTGTGTGTGTGTGTGTGTGTGTGTGTGTGTGTGTGTGTGTGTGTGTGTGTGAGAGAGAGAGAGAGAGTTTGTATGCGCACACTTTATGTGTGCATTAAAATTGTAAAATTAAAGCTCACAAAAACATGTGAAAAATCACATTTCTCTCTCTCTCTCTTGCTCTCTCTTTCTCTCTCTCTCTCTCTCTCTCTCTCTCTCTCTCTCTCTCTCTCTCTCTCTCTCTCTCTCTCTCTCTCTCTCTCTCTCTCTCTCTCTCACACACACACACACACACACACACACACACACACACACACACACACACACACGCGCACACACACACACACACACACTAACTCATTCACTTACTCACTTACATTGATCATAAGCTCACATTGATCAAGCTGCTTTGCCATTAGGATGGTGACACATTAGGTGGCGTGCCTCAGCTTGTGTGTGTATTAAAAGCGATAGGTGATTTCTCTACATTAGCAAGGCAGCAAGGTGGAACTGAATCTAATCAATGACCAGTGACAACCAGTGACAAGCGGAGACAGACGCTAGACTATGGCTAAGTGGCTAATTGGCGTGTGTGTGCGTGCGTGCGTGCGTGCGTGCGTGCGTGCGTGCGTGCGTGCGCGCGCGCGTGCGTGTGTGTGTGTGCCCCAGTCTTTCAGCAGAATTTACAATAACAGTTTATCCATTTACTTTCTGTATCAGTATGAAAGCGAAAGTAAGTCCCATTGGTCATTGTGACCGCACGGTACATCACAGCACACAGAGTGAAACAGAAAGAGGTAGCTATTCGGTCACCTGGGAACAGTATACTGCAAAACAATGAAATGTCAGCAATCTTATTGCTTGTCAAGATTTAGTATTTTGCAGTGATATGCTGTGCTGCTAGTACTAAGAGACCTCAATCACTAGGAAGCATGCAGTTTTAAAAAAGCACTTCTGGGGCGTCATGTAGACCTACAAAACGTACTTACGCACAAAAAAGTTATGTAAGTAACTTTTCACGCACATTTTCAGATGTAATAATACAGAGTTAGCATGAAAAAGTGCATGTGAACTACATTTCATGTGAAATCAGGTATACCACATGAATCAGCATAAAACCTGTTCATGCATGGACTGGTACATTTGTGATGTGCAATGCTAGGCATTTAGCAATCAAGCTATCCAAATAGATCGTTTCCAGTGGTTTCCAATCGTTTGGTTATAAAGCGTCTGTCAAATGTCAATTTTTTTCCAGATTTTCACTATACGCAAAGATTCATTAGGAAATCTACGCAAAGATTCATTAGGAAATCCACGCAAGTCTTTGTAAATGAGGTAGGCCCCTGCTGTTGCCATCCAAACACAATGTTACACAACATTCAATGTAGAAGGCAATGAATGAACACTTAACTCCCTCCCAAGCAAAGTTTTAATGGCACATGGCTTTGGACACTTAGTCCTTCATCAAGAACTCTGCGTCCAAAACGTTGTGCCATTTAACTTTGTTTGGGAGCATAAACAGTGTTGTGGACCTTTATCGTTTCGTATTATATCAGCTATCTTCTGTTTGGTCCAGCAGCTGTGCTACTGGTGTGTGCACATTCTCTGACTTTTAGACATAAGCTGTAAGCAGGGCCGCTGACAGCTTTGACCGGGCCCAGGACAAAGTCATCTGAAAGCGCCCCAAATGCAGTACAAACAATGTATTGAGGACCCAATTCTGGGCCCCCCTGTCTCCCTGGGCCCGAGATAAATGACGCCTTTGTCCCCTCCTGTCGACTGTCCCTGGCTGTAAGTACAAATCATTAACCATTATAACCATGAGCGATTATTCCTACTGTTGTAAGTAACTTTGAGTAAGTAACTCAGGTCTATTCACACTTGACAGTAGAGGTGATGTATTGCACCAGAGTTCTGTGGATGACTAAAACTTACAGTATATTCACTCATCATGTAACACATTGGTCAGCAAATGTTATTCCTCCGTCGTCATGGTGACGGACAATAATTGCCAAACACTCCAGGAAGTTGTATGAAATGCCAGGATTACATCATGCCCCCATTATTGTGTTCTGGTGAAACTGTTAAGCGGACACCAGAGTGACTCAGACTCTAGTCTGTGGGCTGTTCTGTTCCTGGGGGGTCAGTTTATGAAGGAGATATATGTATGCCACACTTACCGTACAGGTACGTCCTTGCGCCTACGTGCTGCTTGAGTCCGGATGCAGAAAAGGAAGTGAGGCCCATCCAGGAAAATTGGCCAAGTAATGTTCTTCACATGAAATGAAAGGTGTACAGAGGTCACAATACTGTAGATGTAGGTTGGTGTGCATAGGTCATGATTGTCAGGGCAATGACTGCCTGTCATCTTCTCGATTTTTAATGTGTGACTAGTTCATTCATTCATTTTGCATTAACAATATAACAACACGCACAAGTGCCCACACACACGCGCACACACACGCGCACACACACACACACACACACACACACACACACACACACACACACACACACACACACACACACACACACACACACACACAAACAAACACACACACACACACCCAGACACACACACACACACACACACATACACACACACACACACACACACACACACACACACACACACAAACACAAACACACACACAAACACACACACACACACACACACACACACACACACAAACACACACACAAAAAAGTACAGTATGATGAAATGATGGATATGAAAAAAAATGTTGCAGAAGAGTACTGCAATTTGAATAACGTGAGTTACCCGTCACAAATATGTGTAAGGTAAAATACAAATACAAATCTCAAAATTGTAAGCCTATGGCCCTAGCGTGGTGCTAACGATATGCCACTCATCCATTATGCGACTGATCCGGGTACGATTCCGGCCTGGGTCATTTGCCGACCCTTCCCCTATCTCGGAAAAATTAATAAAGGCTTGAAAACCCCACCCAAAATACTTAAAAAAATATGTAAGCCTATCGAATTGGTTCAATTTCTGTTTTGTTCTGTAATACAATACTATAGTGCTTCCTTCACCATGTACTCCAGTTTTGTACACTAGAGGGAGCCGAACGGTCTACAATCTAACTTAGCAAAGTCAAATGCATCCTCACATTGATTCAACACAAGCCATGCAGGACCATAAATTAACCATGACAAAAATCAAACACTATCACTGTTGTGAACATAACTGGTCTTGCATTTATTACTGCAGTTCTTTGGATCATTCAACCTAAAAGCCATGTACAACATCATGTGTATATTTTGGTAAGATTGTGTGTGTGCACGTGTGTGTGCGCATGTGTGCATGTGTCTTTTCGATGTTTGTAAGAGAGAGGGTGACAGGAAGGCAAGACTAAGTGTCCTTACATTTTACGAGCATGACTAGGGAAAAGAGAGAAGAGAAGAGAAGAGAAGAGAAGAGAAGAGAAGAGAAGAGAAGAGAAGAAAAGAGAAGAGAAGAGAAGAAAAGAGAGGAGAGTGCAACAAAAGGCAAGAGAAGAGAACACAGTGCCAAATCCCTGTGTCAGTGTGGCTATGGGAAATAGTGGCTCCGATTCCTGACTCATATGACAGAATACGTCACCAGCGAATGACGCAAGCTCCCAATGCCGTACGTTAAACCTGATCATAATTGGACCATAAAAAATGCATGTGGGCCTGTCACTAATTAAGCGTGTTCTTCATTTGCGTGCCAGCCTAGGTGTCAGCGCGTACCTTTGCCGTGAGTGATGGCTGTCTTTGCGTGGAAACGTGGGAGCGTGAGCGTTCTTCTGCTTTGAGAGACAGTGCAGAGCTGCTTTGTACAAAGGGCAAAGGCAGAAGAGTGAAAAGGAGGCAGGACAGAAGAAGCACTGGGTGGACTCCATGCTTATGTATGTATTGTATCGTCAAGCATTGTGTGTGTGTGTGTGTATACCACAAAAGCAGGTGGAATGCAGGACCAGGGAAGCTGACAAGGGGGGACAATCAGGTCACTTGTCCCAGGCCCAGGGAGAGAGGGGGCCCAGAATTGGGTCCTCATTGCATTGTATGTATTGGGCTGGGGGCCCTTTCAGACGACTTTGTCCTGGGCCCAGCAAAAGCTGTCAGCGGTCCTGTGCAGGACTATCATCATTTCTCAAACAAATTGGGCTTTTGTTGCTTTTCTAAAAATAGTTTAACCCCTCAAGACACGGCATTATATATTAGCTGTTACCAGAATGGCAATGACCAAGTCGTAATGTGTTACTTAAGGCCCCGTGCAGTAGTGTAGTACTATAGTAGTTAACTTTCAATGTGTATTACAGCGTGTCATAGGAGGTAAGGCGTGCACTGAAAAAACAGATGAATAAAGTCAGAACACAGCATGTAACAGTAGCGGTGTAACAGTGAGCATAGTGGAAGATTTAGTCAGAAAAACAAGGACAAGCACCCCCCCCCCTCTCTCTCTCTCTCCCTCTTTCACACACACACACACACACACACACACACACACACACACACACACACACACACACACACACACACACACACACACACACACACACACACACACACACACACACACACACACACACACACACACACACACACACACAAGCACACATACATTCTTTCTTGCTTGATCTCAGAAATGTCAGAAAGTCTGTAAATGGATTGTTAAGTTGGTTACAAGTCATGACAAGATCACATATTTTGAAGAAGAATTCTTAGAGCTTCATAGAGGGGTCTAAAATATACCCATTAGGGATACAGATCACATCTGGTTTAAGCTGGCACATACACATGCATGCACACACTCCTGCATGCACTCACAAAGACACACGCACTTGCACACTTGTACACCCAGAGAATCTGCACATAAAAGATTATATTCATCACATTATCGCAACAATACAAGAGGTGTCACAGAGGTATAATGGTANCAAACAGTGGTGTAGTCTACTTTTTTGAAGTGGGTATACTGTATATTCGAGCATTTTTTGAAATGGGTATACTGTATGCCATTAAAAATAATGGATCAATCAATTTAAGACAATCCGCACACTTCAGGTCTATGTTTGTGCAAAGAAGCTTGACTTGACTTGCAAGCTTTCGGTCCTGAGGACTTCATCAGGCAGAGTCGACTCTGCCTGATGAAGGTCTAAGGACCGAAAGCTTGCAAGTCAAGTAAAGCTTCTTTGCACAAAAATAGACCTGAGGTGTGCGGATTGTCTTCTTTTTATACAGAAGGTGACTACAAAGGCAAAAGTGAAATCAGCCACCGAACGCAGAGGTGTCTGGGTAGTGCTGTGAAGGGGAACGCATGGACAAGGAGGTGTCTGTCATGGGCAACGCCTGAGGGAAAGCTTTTCCTTTAACCCCTTAATGCACGCCGTACCTCCTGAAGCATGTTGTAATAGACATTGAAAGTTAACTACTATAGTACTACACCACTATGGCAGTGCCCAGGGACTTTCGTAATACATTACGACTTGGTCATTACCATTCTGGTAACAGCTAATTTATAATGCCGTGTCTTCAGGGGTTAAAATGTTGTCTCAAAGTTTCGTTTTCAGTTCAGGAGAAGAAGCAACTTAACCTCTAGTCAGCCTGCCAAGACCTTAAAATAAATGTTTGATGGCATTTTCTGTTAAAAGTTGGCAACCATGCCAGAAGTTATCAGCATGGGCTAAGGTTTCAGAATCACCTGGTTGCCAACATGGAACTTGACCTTTAAGGTCAAATATGAAGGTCAAAAGGTCAACCACGGTCAAATAACAGTGTTATTAAGTTAAAAAATGTTAAAATGATGTTAAAAGTGGGCAACCATGCCAGAAGTCATCAGCATGGACTAAAGATTCAGAATCAACTTGTTGCCAACATGGAACTTGACCTTTAGGGTCAAAGGTGAAGGTCAAAAGGTCAAAAACAATGTATTTTCTGGTTCTGATTATTCTTTTCCAAAAGTTGACAATCACGCTAGAAGTTATCAGCATGGACAAAGGTTTCATGGTCCATGGTTGCCAGCATAGAACTTGACCTTTTAAGGTCAAATTTGAAGGTCAAAAGGTCAACCGAGGTTAAAAAAAAAGTTTTCGGTTTTTGTGAAGTGCTTTCATAAAATACATGTTGTTTGCATGATGTATTAAATAATTAGAGTAGAAGTAGAGTAGAGAAACTTTATTGATCCCCAGGGGGAAATTCAGGTGTCAAGTAGCTACATAAATAAACACACAGACACAGACACAGACACACACATACACACGCCAAGAGGTTTCCCGATCTGGGCCAGCTCTGGCATCTCAGGCAGTCCAATCCCGAATAATGATGTCCTTCTTAGTGTCCTTCTGTATACTAATATACTAATATTAAATTAGTACCTGGAGGAGATAATTCTTATTATTTAAATCATTTTAGGTGAGTGAAAGTATTGGAACAAATAATATTAAAGAAAATAAAACACTGTTTTGATGAGGTTTCTCCCGAAGCGGACAGCGCTGTCAAAAGCTGCATTTGGGGTTTTCTGACAGTGGACCGTGGAAGTGGTCGCGAGAGTCACCCTTCACCTACTAATGACTCAAATAAGTATCAGATGACTCTGAACAGTGATTAATGAACCTTTTAATCCTACCTAGAACCCCTTTAAACCCAAGTCTTCAGTGAACAACAAAAACAAGGAAATTTGCCTTTCTGTTCCAATACTTTAGGGGACTGTATATTTAGAAGTTATATAGTCTTTATTATTAGGGTATGAATGAAAGTGATTATTGCAAATGGTCAATAACAAGAATGTAATTCATGCTATTGTTTCTTTACTTCAATAATAATTAAAACGATAATTAAAATTCAAATGTGATGTCAGTACATACTGAATATTTATGTATTTGAAGGAGCTATTGTTGCTGTTATTACAAAAAGGTTGTGTCATCCAGATCATGTTCTATCCCTACAGCGTTTAAACATTCTACATTTTAATCACATGCAGGTATACATGGCTGTCCATTCCTCAGGCAACTGCAGGCATGTATTGACCACTTGGTTCTACAACCACAAATTATCAGTCCTAAGCTACTATGTGGAACTGGAGGTTTCCTTTGCCACACAGCCATCAAGTGTTGGTCTACAACTTTCCAACCACCTGCCTCCTCAGTGTCTTTGTTAATATGTACTTTGTCTGATGGCAGCCATACATTTGCCTGCTGATTTGCTTATGCAAGATGCAATCCATATGCATCACTTGGTGGTAACATATCAATTGCCTTTTTGTCTTTCTGGAAAAAAGTCATGTCTAGACCGATCAATACCCAAAGATAAGCATGTTGCTTTGGACAGGTGACACAAAAACTCAAGCCTGGGAAATTGCAACAGAACATTCTACAGTAGTTATGAGAACATCAAGAAAAGTGTGCAATACTTGATCTACTCTTACTGTAGGTTTAATTTCCTAACCATGATATGACATAGCAAATCAGCAAGTATCCTTCATTGCTATAACCATTTGAAACACATTAGAAATAACAGAAGTCATTATTTGTTCTATGGCAAGCCTGTGAATTGATGGGGCAAATCAAATTCACTTGTGAGCCAAGGCATACCCCATTTCATACCAGCAGCTTAATGTGCTTCACAAAGAAGAATAAAGTAATTTAGATGACCAGAGTGAAAATACAAGTTTAAGTTAATTGTATGCTAATGAGCTATGATGAATGTCTAAGGATGACAGGCCAGAGCCCCACCATGATAAGCCAAATCAAATCATATCAAATTATAGGCCTACTAATTATTCAATATACAGTACCATTCAAAAAACTTGTATTTTATGAAAGCACATCACCAAAAAACTGATCTTTTTATTGACCTCGGTTGACCCTTTTGACCTTCAAATTTGACCTTAGAGGTCAAGTTCTATATGGTAACCAGGTGATTCTGAAACTTAAGTCCATGCTGATAACTTCTAGCATGGTTGCCAACTTTTGAAAACAAGAATTCCATTAATATAAAGATCAGCAAAAAAGGCAAACCAGAAAATACATTGTTTTTGACCTTCAGATTTGACCTTAAAGGTCAAGTTCCATGTTGGCAACCAGGTGATTCTGAAACCTTAGTCCATGCTGATAACTTCTAGCATAGTTACCAACTTTTGAAAAAGATTTCCATGAACACAGTCCTCCAAAAAGTCTAACCTTAAAATACATAGGTTTTGACCTTTTGACCTTCAAATTTGACCCTAAAGGTCAAGTTCCGTGTTGGCAACAAGTTGATTCTGAATCCTTAGTCCATGCTGATGACTTCTGGCATGGTTGCCCACTTTCAACATCTTTTTAACAATTTTAACTAAATAACACTGTTATTTGACCGTGGTTGACCTTTTGACCTTCATATTTGACCCTAAAGGTCAAGTTCCAAGTTGGCAACCAGGTGATTCTGAAACCTTAGCCCATGCTGATAACTTCTGGCATGGTTGCCAACTTTTGAAAAAGAATTCCATGAATATACAGTTCCCAAAAAAGACTAGCAAGAAAATACCCTGTTTTTGACCTTTTGGCCTTCAAATTTGACCCTAAAGGTCAAGTTCAGTGTTGTCAAGAAGTTGATTCTGAATCCTTAATCCATGCTGATGACTTCTGGCATGGTTTCCCACTTTTAACAACTTTGTAACAATTTTTAACTAAATAACACTGTTATTTGACCGTGTTTGACCTTTTGACCTTCAGATTTGACCTTAAAGGTCAAGTTCCATGTTGGCAACCAGGTGATTCTGAAACCTTAGCCCATGCTGATAACTTATGGCATGGTTGCCAACTTTTAACAAAAAATGCCATCAAAAGTTTATTTAAGCACCTTAGCTGCTGATGGCAGGCTGACTACTCTGAGGCTATAGATAGCCCATGGACAAAACTACTTTGTGTGTGTGTGTGTGTGTGTGTGTGTGTGTGTGTGTGTGTGTGTGTGTGTGTGTGTGTGTGCAAAGGTGTGTGTGTGTGTGTGTGTGTGTGTGTGTGTGTGTGTGTGTGTGTGTGTGTGTGTGTGTGTGTGTGTGTGTGTGTGTGTGTGTGTGTGTGTGTGTGTGTGTGTGTGTGTTCGTTTGCTTATTACCTGAATGATATCATACCACACACACATACATGCACACACACACACACACACACACACACACACACACAGACCCTCGCACACACATACATACATTACATTACATCATAACGTTTGCTCTGGCAGTGGAAGCAGCTTGTGCGTGGCATCATCTGTGATGTGTAAAGATCCAAAGGAGCCCTACGCACAGGGGCGCGGCCAATCAAAACACACATCCTACGCTGACCTTAGCACTCACTCTGCTTCTCAATGCATCGACCGACACACCCACCAATCAACTAATCACCATGACAAGACAGACAGACAGGCATTCTTCCTCCCACGTGGGCCATGAACAGCCAAACTGACGCCTCTGCAATGACAACACAGATAATGATACAGCGACAGATTGTTAATTTATTACCGTACAGTTGTTTTATGCGTGTGTGAATGTCTCTTTTACTTTATGTCCTTGTGAGTAAACTGTGCATGACTGTGTGTGTGTGTGTGTGTGTGTGTGTGTGTGTGTGTGTGTGTGTGTGTGTGTGTGTGTGTGTGTGTGTGTGTGTGTGTGTGTGTGTGTGTGTGTGTGTGTGTGTGTGTGTGTGTGTGTTCGTGTGTGTGTTCGTGTGTGTGTGTGTGTGTGTGTGTGTGTGTGTGTGTGTGTGTGTGTGTGTGTGTGTGTGTGTGTGTGTTTCTGTGTCTGTGTCTGTGTCTGTGTATGTGTGTTCGTATATTTGTGTGTGTGTGTGTGTGTGTGTGTGTGTGTGTGTGTGTGTGTGTGTGTGTGTGTGTGTGTGTGTGTGTGTGTGTGTGTGTGTGTGTGTGTGTGTGTGTGTGTGTGTGTGCGTGCGTGTGTGTGTGCACACACGTGCATGTGTGCGTGCCTGAAATGTAGTGTGTGAGTCTAATTGATTTTTTCTTGTCATGTACAAATATGCAATAGATGTTGATCAAGTAAGTTCTGCATGTCAATTTAGTGCCTTGAATTTAACATTCAGCTTTGTAGGTAGTTGTAGGTAGTTTTCCCAGATATTCGAATAGGGTAAACCACTATTGTGTCATACAAGCCCAGCAGGAAATCAGATCTTTAATAGTTCCTGGACATGCGACCGGATGTGGCAACCACACATTGTAAAACACTGCAGCCAGTTAAACTTAAAGGGCAACTCCTGCCAATTTCAATGTGCTGTTGTATTGCTCACGCTACCCTTGACTTGTTAGTACCCGGTGACGCCGCATTTTTTGGCTCAGCCCTTTCCGAGATATGAGCTGTTCTAACCGCGTGAATAGACCAGGCGCGATGCCATTTAAGCGACAGAGTGCAGCAGCAGGCGATACGAGCGATTGAAGAGACTAGAGTATGTCCGTACAGGCAGACGGCAAAGCATTCAAGCATTCCCATTGGCTGCGGTCACTGACCTCTATACAGTCATTGGCTGTCGCGGCTTGTCGCCGAACCGCGTCACAGAAAGTTGAAAAGATTTAAACTTCAAACTGTTGCGCTCGTCGCGCAAATCGCTCTAGTCTCCAGAATTGCTTTAGTCGCGCGACTCAATACAAAGTCAATTACTTCCGTCGCTCGCCTCGCTCTTGTCGTGGTAGGTGTATTTCTGCGGTAATGGGGGCAAATTTTGTTTAGATTTCAAAAAAACATTTTTATTTATTCCCAAAAACATCCAAAAGTTTACGCAACATCAGCAGACAGCTAGCAAACAGCGATACCTTTTGGGAAAATATTTGGAGTAGGCCATGCTTATTTTTTTAAATGTAAACAAAAGTTGCCCCCATTAGAGTAGCTCATATCTCAGAACGGGCTGGACCAAAAACTGCTGCGTCACCGGGTACTGACAAGTCAAGGGTAGCATGAGCAATACAACAGCACATTGAATTTGGCAGGAGTTGCCCTTTGAAGAAGTAAGTTGCCCTGATGCCTTAAATTTTGTAAGTTAACTCAACTCAAGGTTTAACTCAACTCAAGGCGTTCTCAAGTTGAGTTAAATTACAAACTTAAAGGTGCTCTGTGTAATATTTTTTATAGTTTATTTGCAGAATTCATTCTCGCCCTTCACAAATGTTACCCTTTTCATGAATACTTACCACCACCACCAAATTCTAAGTATTCATTATGACTGGAAAAATTGCAATTTTCATACATGAAAAGGGAGATCTTCTCCATGGTCCGCCATTTTGAATATCTAGAAATAGATGTTTTTAGCTGAAAAACTTACTGTACTTTGGTTATGCTAGTAAATATTGGTTTATTGTTTAATACATATTTGTGAAAAGATCAAATTTGGTAATAGGTAGCACTGTTTCAATGAGCAGCAAGTTGCATTTAAACGCCAAGATCCTCATCTTTCATTAGAATGTGTTCATTCATCTCAAACAAACAGAGATTTTTAATAAAGTTGTCTCAAATCTCATGAGCCTGAATGTTGCGTAATGCAGCTCCAGGCGCCAGGGTCAATGTTGCAAAATGCAACATCAGGCATCAATGGGTTATGGCAGCAGGGCAGCTTACTTTTTTGCCTTTAACTGGCTGCATTGTTTTACAGTGCAGCAGCTTCACCCATGCTGGCGTGGTGACACTCTGGATCCCCCTCTTCTCCTTAAAGTTCCTTTAAGTTCCTCCTTCCGTTATAAGAAAGCCCATTAGGGTAATGATTACCATGGAGTCAATATTGACTTCAGTGTGTCATTAACTTGTAGCTTTACTCACACACGCACATGCACACACACACACACACACACACACACACACACACACACACACACACACACACACACACACACACACACACACACACACACACACACACACACACATCCACACACGCACTTATGCACATACGCACGCACACGCACGCACGCACACACACACACACGCATACACACACACGCACACACACACACACACACACACACAAGCTACGATGGCACTGGAATCCCAGACTAGAGTACTTTACTTCCTGGCTATATCCAGAGATGTATAGTAACGAAGTAAAAGTAACGAAGTACTGTACTTAAGTACTAAACTGCAGTATCTGTACTTTTTTGAGTAATATTTTTTCCTCATACTTGTACTTTTACTGCACTACATTTTTCTGATGAAATTAGTACTTTTACTCCGATATATTTTTCATGTGCTGCTTTCGTTACTCGTTACTCGTTACGCGTTTCTATGCCCGAGCGCTAGATGGCTCTGTCATCACCAGATGGAACGTGTTCACGGTCAGTGGGCGATGCAATGGTAGGGAAATAAAAGCAGATCGCATTCTCGCGCATGTCTTTTGGCGCGGTCAGTGACGCTCAGTTGGCATTGACACTGGCATGTTGGCAAGAGGGATGAGGTAGACGAGGTATCGCCATCAACATCAACGTCACCAACCACCTCACATTGTGGCGAGGAGGAGGAGGATGACGGCTGCCATCCCTGGCCCTATTTAGATTCAATGTTCTCCTTTGAGGGACAATATTTGCACTTCATAAGAGACTTATTGTACAGAGCTCTAATAAACCAAATGGTATTCAAACTTTTGACTGACTTTTTTCCCCCCCATTTTTTTTTAATGCTTTTACTTCTACTTCTACTTTTTACTCAAGTAGCAAAACTTGCAATACTTCTACTTGCTTTACTTAAGTACAACACATTTTGAATACTTTTGTCCTTCTACTTGAGTAAGGTAAGGAAAGGTTACTTTTGACTTTTACTCAAGTCATTTGACAAGATGATACTCGTACTTCTACTCCACTACTTTTCTCCAGTACTTTATACATCTCTGGCTATATCAAGGTAGGAGATGTGGAAAACATGGAAGGACAGTTTTTGTAAAACACATTATGATGCATGCAGTGCATCCATGAAATTAAAAATGAGAACATATCATCAAATCTTCAAACAAAATAAACTTGAAGATTTTATATCCTCCTGACTACCAGGGGGAAAAAAGTTTAAAAATCTTTGATTTTTTTTACTCCCCTAATTGTTTGAAGGCAAAAAATGAGATTGACAACATTTTTTTAGAATTTTTATTTTTTATTTTAAAGATTTAATGTGTCCATTACAGTGGACATTGGAAGGCCGTACATTGAAAATGTACCTTAATTGCTATCAATCAATCTGGATGAAAAAGCATAACAATCAGTTTAATAATTAGTAAATTTGAGCATTTATGAGTTTACAATGAGTGTTTTATTGGTTTGAGGTGGAAACTGGATGTGTCTGTGACCATTATCATTCATGCAGGTCATCTCAAGTCAAAGCAATTTTGTTTTAAGCAACTGGACTTGCAGTTGAAGCTTGAATGACATGTGGTCCCTCAACTGAGATTTTTCACCAGAGTTGACTAATTTTATAGTTCTGATGTGTGAAATATGGGTTATTATCTCTGGAACCAACATGTGTTCATGTCTATAGGATTAATTTAGTCTTAATTTAATTTTTGGTTGAAATATTGTCCTGCAAAGTTCAGACACACATCAGAGTCATGCTCCACAGGGGATGACAACTGCATCAATGGGGAACGATCTGCTTGTTCTGATTCTACTTTTCCTGCTTGAAATGAATCCTTAGAGGTCTCTGAATCTTCAGCATCTTCCTCAAACATCACATCTAGGATTATTTATCAATAATGTGCTGTAAAGTGTCTCTCCTTCTGATTCTGATTCTGACTTTCTGACTAGAAAAATACTAACAAAATGGAAGATGTCACTACCAATGTCCATTTTAGAGGACATTTCTTTAACGCCTAAATATGGGAATTAAATAATGTTGCATTCATTTAGAATTGGATTAATTGTGCTCTGAAGAGATTGAAATAACATATTAAGCTGATGTTTTAAGACAATAATTGCCCACTTTAAAGTATTATGCATTTACTTTCCCTTTAGCCAAAAGCGGCCTATTTTTAATGGACACCATTTTCCTTGCAAAGAAATAGAAAGTTCCCAAAACCCCACCCCTACACACATGGTATCATTGGAAAGCTCTGAATGTCCTCTTCAAAGACCATTGGGAGTTAGCACAGTAGTGTGTATGGGGTGGGAGATATTGCGGTTTACAAATGTCCTCTAGAGAGGACAAAAATGAACTGCTGGTAGTCAGGAGGATATAACTCTAAGACATAAAGAATGTCATACATCTAGAGAACAAACAATGCATGACATGACATAAAGTAATACAAATCCTTACTGTAAACATGTGACACTATACTTCTCATTCTATTGATTTTATGTATTTGTCATTTATGTATATTAACATATACTACTTCGCAGGGAAAATAATGTCAGCAAAGATAGTATAATTATTTGTTGGCATTGACAAACTTTATTGACAAACTATACAAGTTGATATCTATTCAAACGTAGTTGACTGGTAAGTAAAGTTGTCTTGGTTATCTTGTGCACATTTGTAAAGCCACTTTACTCTTGTGGACTGTGGCAATGTAAAAAAGGAGTCAGAAACTAAAATGCCCGCAAGCATAAAGGATAATAAATAATTGGCAGACAGTTAAGATCTTTATTCCCATCTAGATAATACACTCCATCAACAGGGATCTGTTACTGCAAGCAACATTAGCTGTTTTCTTAGAACAGTAATTGCCTTTTATATTTGTCTTCTTGGAATGTTGTTCAGGTGTTCATGCTAACACATTTGACATCTTGGCAGGTGCATATTGTGTGATATTTGTTTTGACAAAAGAACTTTTGTTCTCATTGTCAAGCTATGCATGACCTGCTGGGTTTTGTGTGTTTTTCTTTCTTAAGATTTGCCTGAGCGCAGTCCAAACGTAGGATTTAGAAAACTTTGATACCTTTAGTAGACCTTTAGGATGACAACGTTTGCCCCGTATTTTGACATAGCATTATGACAATGATACAATTTTTCAAAGGTGTAATCGACCATATCATCATGCATGAACACCACAACACCATGTGCTTGCTAATCATACAGTTTGGAATTTCTGGATTGGCCAAAGCTTATGTAGTGTAAATATATATGTATACTGTGATTGCTTCTCTACTGGTTGTCAAATCCAGGCAGGGTGAAATGGCATTTAGTCATTATGCTGCCAAATGCTGGAACCAGCTTCCTGTCCAAATTAGAACTGCCCCAACAGTATCATGATTTACAAAAAATATTAAAAAGACTTTATTTTAATCTTTGGTGATAGTTATTTATTATCTATAATACAATACAATACAGTATTTTTCTCCTCTCTCTTCTCTTTCTCTCACTTTACGTTTTAGCACAT
>NC_085863.1:15599084-15616584 GCF_034702125.1 Engraulis encrasicolus | reverse complement strand
TTATCGATACTTGTATGACACTTGAACACAGCCTTGAACTTCACTTTGTATTAGTCTTTTTCCTGTTTCACAAAGGTAGGCAGCAGCCTGACAAAGCCATGATAGCAATGATTTTACATCCAAGTAGTATGCAGCTCTTTATATATGTATACATTTCAAATAAAGTGATATTGGTATAGTATGGTATTAGTGTTGCACCGTATCGGTATCGGTATCGCCCCGGATCGGCACTAAAATGGTGGTATCGGCATCGGCGAGTACCAACAAATTGGGCACCGATACCATTTACAGATGCTTGGGTTAAAGCAGAATGACTTTCATTGCCAGTATATAAACATGTACGATACGAATTATGCAATTCGTGCAATGTTGCAAAAGTCTTTTTTTTGTAGTCAGCTGCTTCTGCCAGACAACTGCAATAAATCATCATGCTCAGATGCTATGTGTTGAAATACTGTTCTGGGGGTGATGTGAAAACACATGCACTCTGGCAAGCAGTGGCGACATGGTGACGTGGAACCGCAGGGCTGTAGGGTAGACTGAGTACAGTTGAGTACAGGGTACAGTTTAGACAAACCAAATATCTCTGGATAACAACGTAACTCTGATCTAATTTTTGCTGTGGACATGCGCATCGATATCCTCCTTGATCATGGGAAATTTGAAACCAGCACAGAACGCAGATCCAAAGATATTGGGAAAATGCTGTTTTCGACAGGTCAGATTTACCTCACCAGGTTCCTTCAAAAATGAATATCTAATGACCATTAGTTATCCTCTTGATATAAGTTACATGATTGCAAGCCATGATATGTGCTCTAAAAGCAGACATAGTTCCTGACATCATAACAGTTAAAACCATTTTAATATCTTTATCAATGTGTGATCTGGCCAGAAGGGGACAGTTTAGACGCTAGCCTGTAGTGCTAATTTCACTATGTAAAACCAATGTAAAGATGCTAACGGGTACAGTTGAGTACCGTATTTTGCTATCGGCCATGCTATTAGCTCCCATGGCTATTACCTCCCATTGATTAGAATGGTGTCTCAACTGTACTCTGCTATGTCTCAACTGTACCCCACCGTTTTTTAGCTAGGGTACAGTCGGGACAAAAGTGCACCTTTTTTGTTTGATTAATTACATAAACATTAAACATCCTAAAGATATAATTCCTTGATTATATATTTGCCCACATCCTGAAAATATGTTCTGTCCAAAACAACTTTCTTTTTAGGACCTTTTAATGGTCTAATTTCTGCGTGGAAGGGGACAAAAATAAAAGTGTACCCAACTGTACTTAGTCTACCCTAGTCAAGTCTACCTTTGTAGAGCCCAAGGCGACTCCAAGACCAGGACTTGTCAAGTACGAGACAAGGCCGAGTCCAAAGAGGTTTGGGTCTGAGACAAGAGTTAACTCAAGACCGAGACGTCACATGTCAATCAGTGTAAATCGATGAGAGTGATGAATGACAATGACGTGAATATTGGAAGGTAAACAATGGAGTCAAAACATGACGTGTGCCTCAAACGTGCCCCCATGTGGCAGCATAACCTCACTGACGGTTAGGATTAGGGAAAGGTCTAGGTTCAGGCCACATACTCAACATGCGACATGGTGGTATAATCAAAGGTAGTCAGAAATTGACGCGTGGGGATGAGACTGTGTTGGTAGAATAACTATAGTTGTTCCCTGCTATATCCACTAGACTACTGATGAAGATTTTTGGATGAGACAAAGAAAACCTGCTGCAACCCATCTGTGCAGTCCCAATCAGGCATTAGCACTACTGCACTACTGCCAAGGCAAGTTTGTTTGCATAGCACATTTCATATACAAACATAGACGCACAGCCACCTGACAAACAACCTGCCGGTACAGTATGCCAGAAGCAACCTCAACATCTCACCTCATCATCAACATCTACCACCAGGTGCGGCAGTAGCATTTCTGGTAACACTTTACAATAACAGTCGTTTGATAAATGTATTAGCACTTTGTTAGCAGTTATTAATGAACAAATTTTGAATAATGCATTTATCATTGTTTGTAAATGAGTAATAACCGGCCTACACATCAATTGGCTCCTCCAGGATGAGTTTAATGTGTGTTTAAAGATCAGGAAGCGCGCTCAACACCTTGTCTTCTTATACTTTACACTGGGTGCTTAACTTTGTCAATGAATGAACTCAAATCTCAAAAGAAAGTGAATAAAGAAGCACTCATCAGAGTAGATACTACAGCCACAACAGTCCTCGAAGTGAAATGTTACCACTAAATATAGAGATGTCACACAGTGGCGATTTCACACTGAAGAAGGGTGTAAGCCCGAAACGTCTGTGATGTGAGGCGATTAAAAATGAAAAAAGAAATCTGATGAGTCCTTCTTTATTCACTTTCTTTAATGTGTGTTTGCTTGCTTGACATCTCTATATCTAGTGGTAACATTTCACTTTCAGGACTGTTGTGGCTGTAGTATCTGCTGTGTTAACATTTTATTTCTTACTCATTTATTAACATTTATGATAAATGAATTATAATTACAAAGTTTTATGAAGCTTTTTAAAGACTCATTCCAAAGTGTTACTGTATTTTTACTCCTCAGTTCAACTTTACATGTGCAGTGACCGATGCTACCAGAGCAACGGAAGTCCTTGGCAAATTGAGAGACCAAAGCAAATTCACAAATTCACACAGCTTTATATATGTGTGGCTTTATAGATGTGGCTTTACCGTATATACGTATGTATAATGTGTGTGTGTGTGTGTGTGTGTGTGTGTGTGTGTGTGTGTGTGTGTGTGTGTGTGTGTGTGTGTGTGTGTGTGTGTGTGTGTGTGTGTGTGTGTGTGTGTGCCTAGCCTATACAATTCGGTCATATTAGATCATATAACATAGTCTGTTTCTGTCGGCAAACAAACAAAAAATGTGTTCCAATAGAAGGGGCTGACTGAACTGGTTCTGTAATTTCTATTGTCAGGAAAGAGATGTTTGTTGTTGTAGTAGCCAGAATGTCAACGTTTGTTTGTGGACATGCAATGTGACTCCAGACATATTGTTGCTGTTGCAATGCTGACACTATTGCAAAGCCAAGACAGAGCTGTGCTCTGTGATCATCATTTGTGTGTGTGTGTGTGTGTGTGTGTGTGTGTGTGTGTGTGTGTGTGTGTGTGTGTGTGTGCGTGTGCGTGCGTGCGTGCGTGCGTGCGTGCGTGCGTGCGTGCGTGCGTGCGTGCGTGCGTGCGTGTGTGTGCCATCACTTTCATTATAAGTAAATTAGCCTTGATGTTTTCAATTATTCAACTGACATTTATTGCATTGAAAATGTCCATTTATCATGCTCTTGTGTCAACACGTGGGCACGTGAAGATGTGCGTGCATGCTCTCTCTCTCTCACACACACACACACACACACACACACACACACACACACACACACACACACGCGCACACACACACACACACACACACACACACACACACACACACACACACACACACACACACACACACACACTCATACACACCTTCTCCCTCTCAGTTGAGCTTGCATCACTTACCACTCGCCAGGGCTTCACACCTTGTGTGCCGTTTGCGTTTTGTCTCGGTGCCATGTGCGAAAGCCGAGCCGCCTCTCTGTCGAATAATTGATCAGCTGCGACACTCGGGAGCACAGAGGCCACAAAAGAAGCCCCAGCGCTCACAACACCTGCGCCGGCCCGGCCGTTACACAGCAAGCAACAGTGAGCCGTTTCTTTCTCACTCTCTCTCTCTCTCTCTCTCTCTCTCTCTCTCTCTCTCTCTCTCTCTCTCTCTCTCTCTCTCTCTCTCTCTCTCTCTCTCTCTCTCTCTCTGTCTCTCTGTCTCTCTGTCTCTCTCTGTCTCTCTCTCTCTCTCTCTTTCCCCTGGCGTGGAGCGGTGCTGTTCACAATGTTCACAATGGCGGAGTGTAATTCCACCCTGGCTGCCTTTCACAGGCTCCGTCACCTCCTCTTCCACCATCACCAACACCATGAGCACCAACACCACACTCGTGCTTGTTTTGTTTTTTTTTGTTTTTTTTTAAAGACATTGTTGTAGTCTTTTTAGACTTTATTATGGACAGGACAGCATGAGAGGAACACAGGAAGCTAATGGGGAGAGACACGGGGGAGGGGTCGGCAAAGGACCCGGGCCGGGAATCGAACCCAGGTCAGCCGCATGACAGGCGAGTGCCCCACCAGATGGCCACGGCAGGGCCCACACACTCGTGCTTGTGCTCTATCTAACTCCCGCTCTCTGGGGTCCTGCTCTCTGGGGCCAACCCTGCAGGCATAGGTGTGCGGAAATAGGGACGAGGTGGTGCTAGAGCAACTGCCCCTTTGCCCTACTGGACAAAAAAATACCCTTTTGTACGTTCGTTCTTTTTTTGAAAGTTTTTTGTCACAATGTACTGTGGTCCATGTTGGCATAATAATGTACAAATGCTTCACGATAAAAGCATGTGACCATTATAATAATGTCTCTATAGCCTAGTAAGGGAGCCCCCCAACCCCATTTCATTACCTGCCCGCCAAAATGTCTGTGCACGCCACTGCCGGCAGGCATACAGGTAACAGCAGCAGCAGCAGCAGGAGGAGGTGTAACAGCAACAACAGCAGGCGAATACAGAAGGAAAAGCTACCTGTGCACCCTTCCCCCTTCAGACAGTGTTGCCAGATTGGGCTGTTTCCCGCCCAATTGGGCTGCTTAGGATGGCCGTGTGCGGGTAAAAATGGCATTTTGCAGAAAAACCCGCCGCCCAATTTTTGCTATAGGAATCAATAGAATTGGGCGGGATTTTGAGCTTCTAGGCAGGTTTTGAGCATTTTTTGGGCTGGAAATCCCCAGCCTCATCTGGCAACCCTGCCTTCAGACACACACGCACAGACACACACATGCACTGCACACACGCAAGCATGCATTCTGCACGCACACACACACACGCACACACACACACACACACGCACACACACACACACACACACACACACACACACACACACACACACACACACACACACACACACACACACACACACACACACACAGACACAGACACACAAAGTCACATCAAAGGTGTATGTAAATAGCACTGCGTGCCAGTGTCAGCGTCTGTAAGCAATAATGCTGGTGACACGAGAAAGGTATAACTGACACCAAAATAACAGCAATCCCAACTGCCATTTCGCATGTCTGCGCAGTTTGTGTCTGTTTTATGGGCAATCTCAATGTAAATATAAAGGAGGCCTAGTATTGACGATCAAAACTAACTAAAATGCTCCATTGCTTTCTCTATGTTGCTTTGTTTCCTCATCCTTAGCCATAAAACTCAAAATAGGCTCACTTTTGATTATAACAATATACAAACTAGCTTGTATAGTGTCCTAGAGTAAATGGAATATAGGCCTATAAACGTGTCCTGGAATGAGAGGAGAGTGGGAATATCCTGACATTACTTTGCTACTTGTTATGCATAGCTTACTACACTGATACAAACAAAGTTTCACTGTATATCTGCCTGCATGCCGATTTCATCCTAAACCTTTCTCTGAAGATGGAATTCAAACCAGTTGTGATTTTGAACAAAGTTTTTTTTTATGCATTACGTTACATTACATGACATTGCATTACATGACATTTAGCAAGGCTCTTATTTTATTGACTTACAGAAGAGGTTATATTATAATCACCACCATGCAGTGTGAGGGATACACTGGTCAAGCAGAGTGAGCACAGCTGACAAGAGATATTATTGTTACCAATGAAGGAATCCTGTTACAGAAGAGAAGAGTCTTCACATTGCTTCAGATTGCTTCCTTCTAAAAGTCTAAAAAGAGGCTACCAGTTTCATCATTCTGACGAGACTGGTACGACATGTCCTCGTCTAACCCTGTTGGTGTGTGCATGGCTGTTCTGTTCTCACGCCACAGTTTTCCATTGGCTCAGCATTTTGCGTATGTTGACACCACCATTTTCAATAGCCTTGTTGGCATGGTAACTTAAAAAAATGTACACAGAAGCGCACATGACCGCACACACACACAGGCACACACACACACACACACACACACACACACACACACACACACACAGAGAGAGAGAGAGAGTACAGGGAAAGCTACAAGCCACAGCTATGCGTCGTTAGCTACCTATGCCTTAATTGTTGTGACGTCAAAGTGCTGCTGCCGAGGCGCCCCGAGGGCCTGAGTGGAGGGCAGCCGTCCGCAGGGCTGGACTGGGGGAGAAATAGGGCCCGGGCACTTTTGGACTAAAGGACCAGTTCAGTCAATTTCAACATGCAGTTGTAATGCTCACACTACTCTGGACTTGACAGTACCTGACTTTTTTTTTCTTCTTCTTCACCCGTTTCCAAGATCCTGTTCATTGTAATGGGGCTAGCGCTTTGTTTACATTTCAAAAAAACATTTTACTTTATTCTCAAAAACATCCAAAAGGTTATAAAACATCAGCAGACAACTATCAAGCGGTACCTTTTGGGAAAATATTTGGAGTAGGCCTATGTTATTTTTAAAAAAAAATTAAACAAACTCTGCCCCCATTAGAATTGCTCATATCTCGGAAAGAGCTGAGCCGAAAAATGTGGCATCACCACCGGGTACTGACAAGTCAAGGGTAGCATGAGCAATACAACAGCATATTGAAATTGACTGAACTGGTCCTTTAACGGAGCCCGTCATAAATTAGCGGTGTAGAACTGACTTATCGGTGGGCCGCGCACCCTCATGGGCCCCTATTTTCAAAAATGTTTCAAACGTTTTTTTTTTTTTAAAAACATTTCTGAAAATATGGACCCACGCGGGTGCGGGGCCCACTGGGAAAAGCCCGCTGTGCCAGATGGCCAGTCCAGCCTTGGCCATCCTCCACGTGGATTACAGGGCTCCCGTCATGACAGAGGAGACAATGTTCTGAGTCAGAACGGCAGACAGGGCTGCTGACAGCTTTTGTCGGGCCCAGGACAATGTCATCTGAAAGGCCCCCCTTACCCAATACATACAATGTAATAATGGGGACCCAATTCTGGGCCCCCTGTCTCCCTGGGCCAGCGACAACATTTCCGTTTGTCCCCCTCTGTCAGCGGACCTGACGGCAGCAACTGGTGTTACCTGTCCTGCTTTTTCCTGATCGTCCCAGATTTTACTGTCCTGTCCCGGAAAAATATAAGCCTACACTATATACTTTCCTATACAATGAATGAAGCATACCATTGCGTACAGGCAAAAAGATCAATTGACTTTGAAATGTCCAGGCTTTCTTCAGACAGGGGTGTCAGTCCTAGCAGGCAGCAATGATGCAATGGTAAAACCATGAACACAACCAAGCACAACTGCCAAGGCAATCAAAATCAGGAATGTTAGCCTATATACTGTTTTCTGTGAGAAGTGATGTGTCTGTGTGTGTGTGTGTGTGTGTGTGTGTGTGTGTGTGTGTGATATTTCTGTGTCTATAAATCTGTCTAATAAATTCTTTCTATCAATTTGTCCTTAAGGAAAATATGCAAATGTATCTATCTGTCTTTTTGTCTCTCTCCGTTTCCAGGTGCGTAAGCCCTCCAGTCCACCCCCATCCTCCACTCACTCAGCAAGATTGACTGATGGGGGAAAAGCTGAGTCATCCGTCAAGAGAAACTGGATTTGGAGAAGCTTGTCTGTGCTGTGTTCTTAACCAACTGACAAATGTTCGAGGCAAGGCATGGCCAGTTTGTTTCAGCCTGTTGGATAAACACTGGCTGCTTTGTCCCATGAAGGTTCTGGTGGGTGTGCAGCAGCACATAGAAATGTGCCCTCCGAAATGTATTTGTTAAAACATTTTTTAAGCTGTTATGTAGCACGCTTTACCTGTGGCATGTTGTAATAGTCATTCAAGTTATCTACCATATACTACTACACTGTGACATAACACAGGGACTTTACTAGGCCTAATGCACTATGACTTGGTCATTGACATTCTGGTGGCAGCAAATTTATAACGCCATTTCTTAATGGGTTAATCGAATGGTCAGGACAACTCGTCCAGATAGTCAGTGTGAGGTATTATAATGTTGGAACCCATGGGCAAATACAAAGGGACTTCATCTTAGAAACCGAAGCTTGTCCGATTGATTCTCAAAACAGTAGGAAGACTGAGTGAGACATCCACATCTCCAGGGTCTGTAACCAATACCCTGAAAGTGAAAGCCTACCTGGGAAACTCCAACTCCCATTGTCATGGTGACACAGCACTTCACAGCACAAAGTGCTGACTGTAAACAATGAAATTGCATTTATGCCTCAACCGTGCAAGTGGGCAGCCCCCGATGCCACCCTAAGGCATCAGTGCGGTAGGGCGCTACCATGCTCAGGGTACCTCAGTCATGGAGGAGGGATGGGGGAGAGCACTGGTTAATTACTCCCCCCACCAACCTCCCAGGTCAGCAGTTGAACTGGCAACCTTTAGGATGGAAATCTGACACCCTAACCGTTTGCCCATAACTCTAAGACTAAAAGTCAGTGGTGAGTAAATGTGACATTGGATTTTTATTTTTTAAGATAAAAAAGATACATCCTATGAAAAGGCCAGCATGACTATGGCAGCCTCTGGACATTTCTCCCAGGATCTCCCACTGGTAGGCTTTGACTTTGACTAGGTCTTCGAGAGTTGTCTGTTTTTTAAAATCAACTCCGGAGGAGTCAAGCGAAAAGTGAGGAGAAGTGAGAATGGCCCAGAATGTTACATGTTACACAGTAAAATAAAATGACACTGGAAACTTCAATCGTAACTGATTCGGATTGTTTACGGACCATAGGCTAGAAATGGAAAACGATACAGTGGAACTGCAACACCATACTGGCTGGGGTGAGGCAATACTCAAACTAGTATTATGAAAGTCCTTACATTGCACTAAATCTCTCAACACATTGCTTATTACCATGCCTCGAACCCCTCAGGGCCTTCACACACCGGCTCCGACAAAGTGCAGAGCACTGCTCCGCAAAAGTTCTATTCCATTGTTTTCAATAGAACCCCGCACACTGCCGCCTATGTCCACGAGTTCTATTTTGTCAGAACCGCACATGTTCTGCGGTGGTGAAATTGTGTGCGGGGGTCGGAATTTTGTCGGAGGTGACAGTGCTCCGCAGTGCTGTCGGAGCCGGTGTGCAGAGGCCCTCATACCCCCATTCACACACGCCCCCACTATACGCCATCCCCCATCATCTCTGACACAATGGCCACAAAGTGCTGCTGCAACCCACCCACACACTGATACAGGAAATAACTGACTGGGAACACCAAGACTATTGACCTCATTCTGGAGGTCTACTATTAGACCCCTTTTGTTCTGCGTCATAAGCATGTGGAACAGTGGTGCAATCCTGGTCAATATACAAACAGGTGTTAAGAAAAACTGCAGTGTGTGTTAATGACCCCTTAATGCACCCGTACCCCTAGTGGAACACTGTAATAGTCATTGAAAAGTGAACTACCATATACTCTACTATGACATAACACAGGGCCTTTAGTAATGCACCACGACTAGGTCATTGTCATTCTGGTAACAGCAGTATAATGCCGTGTCTTAACGGTTAAGGAAACCAGAGGACAGACAAAGGCCAGAGTAGATGTCTCAAGGTGGGTTGGGATTCGGGAGATGGACATGGTCAAAACCAAGCCAGTGGTGTTGACTATTGCCCGTCGGGTTGACTTTTTATTTTGCAACAGGAGAACTTGTTAGCTCCTGTCCCTCTACCGCAGTCTCAACCTTTTTTGAACAAACACCCCCTTACCCTCATAACAAGCCTCCCAACGCCCCCTTGACCTCATCATAAACCTGACAGCGCCCCCTTAGTATTACAAAATTAAACAGATTAATGGCCCCCGATGACAACTAATCTCAGCCCCCGTTCAGCTGTATCCTTCTCAACGCCCCCCTAGAGCTTCCCAACACCCCCTGGGGGGATGTAACGCCCCCGAAGAGAAACACTACTCTATCATCTCTCTTTTAACCTCTGCCTCCACAGTCCACGTACAAAAAAAGCAGTCGAGTCAGCATGATGAAATGGGTAGTTTTCCACTCTGTGTATAGATTTAGGCAATCGTGAGTGGAGAAACCATTTAAAATAGTTGTCATTTCAGAACACCCACATGCAGCATTCTAGTTTGTCTACATCTCGTTTCTCCAGGTGACGTTTTTTTATTTCTCTACTCACGCAACCCTAACCTGATTTGTTGAGACACATCCGGTTATAAACCGATTTTAACAAGCATGTCGACTTGATAGTTAGAAAGTAGATTGCCACTAGTAGATACAGTAGTTGAGGTTTCCTCCAGTTCTTTTTGCTGTGGCGTCATGCCCCTATCACTTCTGAAGGAATTCCAGCACTTCCTGTCACTGCCTAATATGGTCATGCTCCAGGTGTTTCCTGTCAGGTACAGGTACAGTGATTGTGCAATCCCCTCCAATCGTCTCAAAGCCACACACGCATATCCGGCATGAATGTACGGTTGTGCACGTCACTGAGAATAAAAGGCGGTCTTTGACCTAAGATGCCTCAGCATGCCAGCACTGTAACAACAATAAAACCAAGGTCTTAGCGTGTCATAGGCAAACATACAACAAACCATCCACGTAAAACTTACTCTATATAGCCCAGGACCTGTATTTCCAGACAGAAAGACAAACACCAACTTCATTTTAAGCGAGGCATATTAAAATAAAGAATTCAATTAAGCTGTAATCTTATCTAATCTTATCTGATCTTTTTAGATAGTCAACCAAAGTAAATACAAGGACACCCGGTAACAACATCCTTCACTGATTCTTCCTCCCCATACACATAGCAGCAGGAGCCACTTATTTTGTCCTAGTCCATGCACCTATCATGCAACGTCCAAACAGGGCTGCATGGGATTGAAAAACAAACATCTCGGGCACTTTTGGCACAGACCAGTCCCTCATACAGCCCCCCTGCTTTACTACGACATTATGATTAGCTACTGTCTTTATATATACAGTATATATATATATATTAGGGGCTTTTATGCCTTTATTTGATAGGACAGTCAGAGATGGTGACAGGAAGCGAGTGGGACAGAGAGACGGGATGGGATCGGGGAATTACCCCGGCCGGACTCGAACCGAGGTCCCCGTGGGCATGCAAATCCAAATGTGGGGAGCTTAGTGCGCTGCACCACAGCACCCCCTATGATTAGCTCAGTCCACTGTCTATATTACCGTAAAGATGGACTGGGCCAATGGGCAACCCCATATAAACTGAGGGCTGGTTTCTAAGGAAGCAATAAAATAAAATAAAAAACAGCATCGGCCCCTGAGAAATGTCAGCCCACTGGGAAAATGCACTATATGCCAGATTACCTGTCCAGTCCTGCTTTCAATTGACTTTCAAGGTGTTCAAGACTTTGCAATGACCAATCATGCTGCAGTCAAGAAAGCATGCAGACTCAATCTTTAACTCCTTTGAGCAGAGCCTTTGTTATAACCTTACTGTATAACCTTACAAATTGTAATGACCAAGTCTCTGTTTTTTTCATCAATGAGTGAACAAGGCCACCAGTGGGCCTATTTGCGCAAATAGTGCAATCGTTTGATTGGATGATGCATAGGTCAGGCATGCCCAAGTCATTTGTGAGCATAGTTGGACAACAGTGACACATCAGATTCTTTTGTCTTGATGGACCGCAAAATTGTGTAAATTGGTCAAATACGAATCAGACCAGTTGGCCCAGTGCAATTGCAAATAAATTGTTCAATATGGGGAAATTCTGACGTGAATTTCCCAAGCGTTTTCCCTGTCCTCACCAGAGATATCTGAGTGGATTGCAACAGTACGCAGTCACATGCAAAGACGTCAATTGTAAGAAATGAAATAAACATTTTTTTTGTTTAAAATGTGTTAATTTGACAAAACAATTAAGACTATCAATAGACAGTAGGCCTATAATAAATTGAAAAGAGTACACTTCGTACCTTTAATATAACAAATCTTTCTGATTGTTCTGGGACATGCTTCATTTAACATCAAAGGACCACAATGGAAATAAGCTTTGGAGCTTCATTATTTTAGCCTGTCACTATGCTTTTTTATTTAAGGAGGGCCTATGCGGTGTGGTTTGTATGGAACTTTATCATGTATTCAATCATGTATTACATTTTATATAAGAACTGAGAATGTTGAATAAAATCATTTGTTCAAAGTTCAAGAGAGTCCTTGTGCACAAGCCCTCAGCAATGCAGGTGCAGGTGTGAGGCAGGAGAAGGTGAGCAATGAACACAATTCAAAAGACACTACACACTACTTACTGTTCTTTTTCTAACTTTACGCTGTCTTTTGAATTTTGTTAAAAAATAATTTGTTAATTCATTCATTCATTAATTCATTCATTCTCACAGACAGTTGTGGTTTGACATGAACTGTTTCCCAGCAAATTTGAAATTTTGGAGAGACCCTGTTGCCAAAGCGTATTCACATATGACTCTTATCATGGATACTGTTAACGATAAAAATGTAATTACCTACCTACTAAGTGATTCTCTGGAACTCTCTCTCATGATTTTCACGAGAAGAGTGAATCACCGTCTAGCCTTCAGCCGAGCCATAGATAGCCTGATTATCATTGACTTTCAAATCTCTTCGAGACTTGGTCTGACCAAGAGCATAGCAATTAACATTTCCCAAACGGCATTTCCCAAATGGCCTCCCTTGGTTTGCTAATGATTGTTTGCTTCCCAACAAAGTGGGAGGAGTTCCCGTATTTGCGGGAATTCAGAAAGTACTTGACTGAGTACGCTGAAGCTGTACGCTGAAGCTGTTGCGTTACTAGGAGGGCAGGGCACGGCCTGGCTAAGCCGTAGATGCTGCGAGGGCAGAGAAGTCATCAAAGAGAGCATCAAAAAGTTAAGGGGAGATCATAGTCAGAGATATTCTATAGAGATATGCCTACATAATAGGTTTCTATGGGCACCTAACGCGACCAGGTTCCGGTCTGCCTAAAGTGGCGTGTCATAATGCTCCTACAATGAATAGAACAGTCCTTAGGTCTGCCTAAGGGGGGCCATAAAAGAACCAGGAAACAATGGGCCAATGGAGCCTCTCTCTCTCTACTCTCTCTGTTATAGTTCAGCAACGGCGCCTGTTGGTTACGGTCGCTAACTACTGTTGATGTTATAGATCTGCGCACGAGGTCTCATGTCGTTAGCCACATTTGGCTACATAGCTACAAGGCTACAGTACAGTAGTCAGACTGCAGGCATTGTGCCGCGAGTGCTAAACTGATGTATTGTTTATTTGTTACTTACTAATTTAGTCATTGCTGCTTCATTTATTTACACACACTAGAAAGAAAGCGTTCATATTCCACAGAATATCGACAATTTGGCTCTCGTGAACTACCGGAGAAATGTGACGCCACGAGAACAAGGAAGTAGCGAGACGACCAATCACAGTGCCTTTTCTCTGCGACCTTCGCAACCGTTGGTTGCGTAGTCAAGATTTTTTTGAGGCGCGAGACGACGGTTGCAGAGCCTCTGAGTGGGGGGCGTGGTCGCGCACGGACGGTTGTACAGGCTCTGCAACCGTCAGCGCCATTAAGTATAAATTGGCCTTTACTCTGCCCATGGATAACTTGTCCATGGGTCCTCACTCTCTCTCTCTCTCTCTCTCTCTCTCTCTCTCTCTCTCTCTCTCTCTCTCTCTCTGTGCTTTCAACACGTCACAGCAAAGGGTCAAATTCATGTACAAAAACACATGCCAAAAGAGGAAAAGAATTGATGACAGACTGCAGGCAGCAGAGATGGACAGGTAACAGAGGCCTGCTTGTCTTCCTGACCTTCCTGAAGGTGTTTGACTGTTCATTGTCAGCACTGTGCAGACTACAACACAGTTGCACACACACACAGGGACAGATTTTGAGTCCATGGGCCCCTGAGCCAGGAGGAGGCTTATGAGGTTATGTTTTCGGTTGCTTTGTCTTTGTCTGTCTGTCTGTTTGTCAGCAGGACAACTAAAAAAAGACTATGAATGGATTTGGAAGAAACTTTGTGGAGGTGTTATAAATGACCAAAAAAATATTTTCACATTTGATTTTTCTCATAGCTCTTTGAGTGCCATGGACTTGAAAACGAGTCTTTTCAGAATGTATGGCACAGTGCCAAAGACTTGATATCAAGTCAATTGCGTTTTTGTATGGGGGGTGGGGCCTAACACGTTGATCTGGTATGTTTGTTGTTCACATGGACAAAGAACTCGATTTTTTATGGCTCTTGAAAAATCACTCAGACGTTGAAAAAAGCCTGGCAACCCCCCGGTCTGAATTTTAAAATGGCTGGCACTGAATGAGTTAATTTCCTGGCAGCCCCCCCATTTCAATGAGAATGCTGCTCGAGATCAGGCCACCACGTCCACTGGAGAGAGATCCCCTCCACAGGATGTATTACTCCATTGCCATGAAGAGTGAAGCAAGAGTCAAGCCCATACAAGTACAAGTGTAAGTACTTATTTTAATTAGTAGAGTAGAGAGTAGAGAGTATCATTTATTGATCCCGAGGGAAATACATACCACATGCATACATACTAAATACACAAAGAAGACACAAGGACACAAGGACATTACACACAACATTGCACATATATTCAGAAAGAAATCACCATGCATATGTTCACAGGGTCAGATCTCCTTCTCCTACTTACACCCCCCCCCCCACACACACACACACACACACACACACAAGATCAAAAACTAAAAAAGTGTCCAAAGTGTCAAGGAGCCAAAGTCAATTGCATAGTCCAAGGAAGAGATCCAAGGTCAATTGATCAATTGAAGAGCTGGGAATCCACAAGTTGCCCACTGTGTCAGCCCCCCCCCAGACATGTAATCTGAATTAAACAGCATATTTACTTAAGAAATGTACACTTTACATGGTATTGCACAATAAACATGAAAATAGAATAGAAATAAAATAAAATAGAAATATAACATGTCCTTCATTGCATAGGATACGTTGAAGACTTCGCCGCCAGCTGCATCTTTCGCTTCAACCCAGGGGAGGCAGTCTGAAACCCATGTACTCCTGTTGATTATCTGGAAACTCCCGGCGAATTCGCAGGATCACACACGATGGAAGGACCACTCTTATTCTGCGCCCCAGGAATCCCCAACACCAACTCGCAAACATTCTGTAGCTCAGATATCTGTAACAGCTACAAACAAAATGTGTTTTAGATGACTTCATATTTTTATTTTATAATTAAAAAATGGTTTGATTTCTTTCTACACATGTGTTGGGTCAGTTTGTATTTGAAGATATTAGTCATGCAAAAAAATGTACCAGTCATGAGGCATTATTGCATGTCATTGGTGTATATAATATGGCCTTTACTGATATATGAATACAAGTGAACCAAGACTGTTTGCTGAAAATGTGAAGTTGCCATACATTTGTCAAATGGTGAAAAGTAAAGAAGTAGGAAGTGAACATACTGCTCTATGCCCTGCTGCCGTAGCGGTCCATGCTCTGCAATGTAGATGTTGTACATTGTTTGTAGAACATATACATTGAGGCACACGCCATTGAAGCCAGGATGGTCGATCACACAATGAGGCAGAAAGCCCTCCACCTGCTCCATGCGCCTTACGACCTGTTAGGCACAGTAGTGGGATGTAACAAGTAAGGTGAGTGTTGCAAGGAAATCCTATGGTGGCCCTGTCACCTGAGGTGGCCAAAGTAGAAGTAGCCTACACTTATGGTGTGAGAATTAACCTAGCACATGATATTTCATGTAATAATTTGGTATTTTATTTGGATCCCCATTAGCTGATGTAAGCCATCAGCTACTCTTCCTGGGGTCCACACAAAGCATATAACAGACAAGACATGAACATACAATACAACAGATATGAGAAAATAATAAATTCTTTCCCGGCGTTCCCACATTAGACCATACAAGGACTCAACATGAGAACAGTAAACACAACTAAAAAAAATATTTAAAAAATAAGGAAAATAACTAAATTCATAACTGCATAGTTGTTACATCAGTTACTCCATTGTGCCTAATGAGGGGATCATTTGGAAAGGACAAACAGGAAACAAATAGCAGTTACCTCTGGGACCTCCAGACAGCACAAGCTCTCTTTTTCAGTTGCCATTGTGCCACACTTCCCGCATCTGCACCTACATATATGAAGGGGGGGGAGATGAGTCACATTTACTCCAGCATTTTACAGTCTATGGTGATCTCCTTGACCACGTCCCCTGTAAAGCTAAAGGCTATTGTCATGTCATTGTTATTTCTAAAGCCACAAGCTATTTGTCTTTCTGAAGATTCCATCACATTTTTAACGATATAGCACCTATAGAACGGTACAAATCGCTTCACCTAGCCTTTCCAGTCAAAACACTGTTAAATGTTTACATAGACTTATGAATATAATAGAAATACAGATGGATGCAATCATATTGTTTGGTCAGTGTTATAATGTAGAGTGTCGAGGGGTCTTAAGGCTATGGCACACAGATACGGCAGAGGTAAGAGGTGGATTTATTTTCAGAGTCCACAGGTGAGAGGCAGTGAGCCCGTGACAAAATTAAAGAAACCCAATGAAAATGTTAACAGAAAAAAACTAAAGGCTATTTAAAAAATGTAAAAAAAAAAATCAACAAGGCTATATCAGCAGACAAAGACACAAAAACATAACTAGCCTACATGGCAAAGAGTCACAGACTCAAATGTTCTCGCACAGCTGAGGTTCGGGAGCTCAAAAACACGTTTTCTTTCCATGGAGCTTCCCAGACAATTGAAACTCTCCCCGTTATAAGGGGCACCTGTCTACCCTAATGAGTGGACCATTCCATTCAAGGTACAAAATGCAAGGGTGTTTTACACAGGCAAACTACATTAGCTAGAAACATTAAAAATGTTACGATAAACATTCACATTACATCAGGCCTTCTTAATTTCATCAGTGCATCTCAACATGCAAAGATAATCACAATTTGACTTTTAAAACTCATAATCTCATTTACCTAGCAAACATTTGATGCGGTCTCTAGACACTCAAAACTACTCAATTTGACCCCATTTACCTGGGCAACACTTTACATTAAAGCAAGCATGTTTTCTAGTGTGCAGTGTGTGTGTGTGTGTGTGTGTGTGTGTGTGTGTGTGTGTGTGTGTGTGTGTGTGTGTGTGTGTGTGTGTGTGTGTGTGTGTGTGTGTGTGTGTGTGTGTGTGTGTGTGTGTGTGTGTGCAGGAAAGCCGACAAGGGGGGACAAAGGGGTCAGCTGTCCCGGGCCCATTGGGTAATTGGGTCCTCATTACATGAAAGGTATTGAGTGGGGGGCCCTTTCAGATGACGTTGTCCCAGGCCCAGACCAAAGCAGTCAGTGTGTGTGTGTGTGTGTGTCGGGGGGGGGGGGGGGGGGGGGGGATGCATATGACCTGTGAAGCTAGCAAACTACACATGTGTG
>NC_085863.1:15584084-15594084 GCF_034702125.1 Engraulis encrasicolus | reverse complement strand
AGAGGGGCTTGACACTGGCAGCTTTTGACCGACAGCGGTTTCCAACAATCAGAGGTTGAGTTGTAGCTAGTGTCACGCAGCCAGGAGAAAACAAACATTTAGAACCCATGTATAGCCATGTTTCATATGAAGAAGAGCTTCAGGGAATACCTTGACTTTAAATACTCTGTGTGTGTGTATGTGTATGTGTGTGTCTGTGTGTGTGTGTGTGTGTGTGTGTGTGTGTGTGTGTGTGTGTGTGTGTGTGATTAGTATTTGTGTGTGTCTGTGTATGTGTGTGTGTGTGTGTGTGTGTGTGTGTGTGTGTGTGTGTATGTGTGTGTGTGTGTGTGTCCGTGCGCGTCCGTGTGTGTGTCCGTGCGTGCGTGTGTGTGTGTGTGTGTGTGTGTGTGTGTGTGTGTGTGTGTGTGTGTGTGTGTGGGCACGCGCGTGTCTGTGTGTGTGCACACCTTCATCCTTCATGTGTGTATGTGTATATGTTCTTTTTTTTTCCTCCACATCTGAGTGTGCAAGAAAGTTGCAATGCTCAGGGAAGTATAATTGAACATAATTGCCAACCGTTTGTTTTGGTTTGAAGTAGTAATTGGGTAGAAAAGTGCACATTGTTCTCACAGCTCTCTGTTTCTCCCTCCCCCGGTGTCTCCTTCTGTAATTGTTCTGGCCTTTCTCTGTCTCTCTCCTCTCTCTCTCTTTCTCTCTCTCTCTCTCTCTCTCTCTCTCTCTCTCTCTCTCTCTCTCTCTCTCTCTTACTCTCTCTCTCTCTCTCTCTCTCTCGCTACCCCAATCTTTTGCCCTGGGAGCTATTCTGTACTTAATAACAGTGATTACACACACACACGCACACACACACACACACGCACGCACACACACACACACACACACACACACACACACACGCACACACACACACACACGCACGCACACACACACACAGTCTGCCATCTGTGACTCCTCGTGTCATTCACTCCCCTCCTCCTCCCCTCGTTCTCTATTCTGTCTCTTGTCTCTCTCTTTGCAGTTCTGTCCCTTTTTTCTGCAGAAGCATTGCGTGTGTGTGTGTGTGTGTGTGTGTGTGTGTGTGTGTGTGTGTGTGTGTGTGTGTGTGTGTGTGTGTGTGTGTGTGTGTGTGTGTGTGTGTGTGTGTGTGTGTGTGTGTGTGTGTGTGTGTGTGTGTGTGTGTGTGTGTGCGCATGTGTGCGTGCGTGTGAGTGTTTAACCCCTTAGCACAGAGCCTGTGTTATAACCTTACTGTCTCCCAAATTGTAATGGCTATGTCTCAGTCTGTTACTCTGTAATGTCATAGCAAAGTTGTTATGATGTAGTTGAGTATTTTCAGCAAATAGTGAACCCCATCTGTTATGCAATAATCTGTAATAATGTGATGAACGCATAATCATATAACAAAACTACAACTTTATGCTACACTTATCAGATGAAGAACACAGAAATCATACCATCACACACATGCGTGGCAGTGCTTGTCTGTGAATGAAACTGGGCTGTTAGGTCAGCTATCTCTGAAAAGAAAAGTGTGATAACACATTTATCTCTCTCCTTTTTAAACTGTTCATCTGGTCTACTCTAGCGCGGTCTGCATTCCCCTGGGCCTCTGTCCCCCTTACCTTGTCAGGGCCAGGAGGGAGGAATGCAGAGGATCCAGTTTCCCATGCAGGACAGGCAGGCCCGGCATCACTGCTGCCACTTCCCCCTCACTCTACGACTCTCACCATTAGGAAAGGGGTGGACAACCACACACACAGAGACACAGAGACACAGAGACACACGCACACACACGCATGCGCGCACACACGCACACGCACACACGCACGCGCGCACACACACACACACACGCATGCACGCAGGCAGGCAGGCACACACACACACACACACACACACACACACACACACACACACACACACACACACACACACACACACACACACACACACACACACACACACACCCCACACACACACACACACACTTTCATGCAGGGACATAGCAGCAAATTGTGGGCCCTATGTACAATGAGCTTCAGTGGACCCCCCAGCAATATATCTACATAAATCAGACACTGTTTGGGCCCCCTATAGAGACGGGGCCCTGGTAACTCAGAAACACTTTACTCCCCTGTACGACACCCCTGCCTCTATGCACGCACACATAGGCACACATGTGCACACATGCACATACATGCAAGTGAATATGCACACATGTGCTCGCGCGCGCGCACACACACACACACACACACACACACACACACACACACACACACACACACACACACACACACACACACACACACACACACACACACACACACACACACACACACACACAAGCCTGGATTTTTTAATTCAGAATTCCAGGTTGGTACACCTTGTATAAGTTGGAGTCCTGGTGGGGCAACTCTATTCCCCATTCACAGTAGTTTTACTTTTAAGTATGGAACAATATTGGGTAACACTTGGGGTATTGTTGAAGTATTGGGTAACTTGAAGCAGGGGTCATACGCATGACATAACAATGTCATAACACTGTCATAATGCAGTCATTCAAGAGTCATCAACATTTTGTCAAGGTCATCAACAATTAATCATTAAGTGACATTCGGTTATGACAAATACAATGGCAACTTGTCTTGACCATAAAACATTCATGACACTGACACCAAGTTTGCGACTCCCTCATGACTGTGTCATGACACTTGACACATAGTTTTGACACTATTATGACACTGTTATGTCATCTGTATGACGCCGCCGTCAAGTAAAGTGTTACCCAATATTGGCTAGGTTCACCTTGTACCTAGCTTAAAAACATTCACAAGCTCTAACATGGGCAGTCATGGGTAAGTGGTTAGAGTGTCATACTTGTATCCCAAAGGTTGTCCGTTCGACTCCCAACCCGCCAGGTTGGTGGGGGGAGTAATTGACCAGTGCTCTCCCCCATCCTCCTCCATGACTGAGGTACCCTGGCCTGAGCATGGCACCGTCCCGCCACACTGCTCCTTTGGGATGCCATTGGTGGCTGCCCCTTGCATGGGTGAGGCATAAATGCAATTTCGCTGTGTGCTTTGTCACAATGACAATGGGAGTTGCAGTTAAAAAAAACAAAAAAACAAGTTAACATCATTCTGTTGAGCGTGTGGCTTCTTACTGCTCCTCCACTCAGCTCCCCATCTTACCCAAGGCACAGCCATTTGCATTTAGGGAAATGGGGTTGTTGTAGGCCTATAAACATCCATACATCAGAGTGGTGTGCATTTCTGCTGCTAAACTCGTGCAATGTGTAAATCTGTCAAGCAGTGTGTGCAAATTCTGGCACCAAGCAAAATGTAGACAGACAGAGAGAGAGAGAGAGAGAGAGAGAGAGAGAGAGAGAGAGAGAGAGAGAGAGAGAGAGAGAGAGAGAGAGAGGTTGTGTGTGTGTGTGTGTGTGTGTGTGTGTGTGTGTGTGTGTGTGTGTGTGTGTGTGTGTGTGTGTGTGTGTGTGTGCAGCCCCGCCGACATGGGGTGGGGGGGTGGGGGGGTGGGCAAAGGGGTGTGTTGTCCTGGGCCCAGGGCGATAGGGGGCCCACAATTGGGTCCCCATTACATTGTATATATTGGGTAGGGGGCCCTTTCAGATAACTTTTGTCCTGGGCCCAGCAAAAGCTGTCAGCGGCCCAGTGTGTGTGTGTGTGTGTGTGTGTGTGTGTGTGTGTGTGTGTGTGTGTGTGTGTGTGTGTGTGTGTGTGTGTGTGTGTGTGTGTGTGTGTGTGTGTGTGTGTGTGTGTGTGTGTGTGTATGAAATGTGCCATTGGTTCCCACAGTGCACCAGACCAGGTAATTAAGTCACCTCATATTCTTGACTGACATTTCAGAACATTTTGTTTCCCCATTGCATAGCTTTGATGCTCGTGCTATTGTCATTGCATGTACCTCATATCATTGCATTGCCTCCAGCCTCTGCATTCTTACTCGCATGCCTGCCATTACATTACAACAAGCAAACACTCACACACACACACACACACACACACACACACACACACACACACACACACACACACACACACACACACACACACACACACACACACACACACACACACACACACATACACACTCACATGTCCTCACTCACCTAGCCTACATGTCACACACATTGCGAGTGTCGCAATCATAGTCCCTTAGGCGATGAAGTTTTTGTCATGTGATTCATTTAACCCGAATTTGACCAGAATGGCAATGACCAAGTCCTAGTGCATTACTAAAGGCCCTGTGTTATGTCATAGTAGAGTAGTACTATGGTAATTAACCTTTCAATGACTATTACGTGCCTCAGATGGTACAACATGCATTAAGGGGCTACGATAGTTGAATTAATTATCAAATTATGTAAGCTTATTGCAGCGATAGCAGGCAAGCTATACAACCAAGGTGTAGGATGACGGCTATCTTGGACACATGGGCAATTGACTTGAAGAAATGGGTCCCCTCCACATCATATTAGGCCCTCTTTTTTCGTGCGGGGGCCCATTCTTTCTAGCTTGCAGGGGGGCCTGAAGTACTTGCGTTACGCCAGTGCAGCGAAGGTGTAGGATGAAGGCTATCTTGGGCAGTGTTGACCCTGACCTATGACCCTGACCCATGCAGACCTTCGTTCAGGAACCGGTTTTCTTCTGGATCAATAGCACTCATTTACATCCCATGGATTGGTACATTACATTTATATTACATTTACATTACATTACACTTAGCTGATGCTTTTTTATCATTTTTCTCTTTTCTTCATTTTTATCTTTTTATCGTTACTATCGTTATCTTTTTTTAAAATCTTTTTAATGGATTGTTACATCACATTTACATTACAAAACACTTAGCTCATGTTATTTTCTTTCTCCAAAGAGGCGTACAGTTATTCACATAGTATTGGTTTCAGTCCCTGGAGCAGTATGGGGTTAGGTGCCTTGCTCAAGGGCACCTAGGCCATGTAGTGAGGTAGGGAGGAAGGATGAGATTCCAATCTTTGATCTAAAGCCCATCTCCGTAGCCTCTTAGTGCAGATGGGGTCGCCGGCGGGCCTATTCACTATTTGCTGAAAATACTCAACTACATCATAACAACATTGCTATGACAGTACCGCGACCCTTAAAGGGACACTGTGTGAGACTTTTAGTTGTTTATTTCCAGAATTCATGCTGCCCATTCACTAATGTTACATTTTTCATGAATTCTTATCACCAGCATCAAATTCTAAGTATTCATTATGACTGGAAAAATTGCACTTTTCATACATGAAAAGGGGGATCTTCTCCATGGTCCGCAATTTTGAATTTCCAAAAATAGCCATTTTTAGCAGCAAAAATGACTGTACTTGGACCATACTAGACAATATTTGTTTATTACTTAGTAAACTTTCATGTAAAGATCAAATTTGGCAATAGGCAGCCCAGTTTCAATGAGCAGCATAGTTGCAGTACCTTTTTTGACAATTTCCTGCACAGTGTACCTTTAAGTAACAGATTAAGACATAGACATTACAATTTTGGTGACAGTAAGGTTATAACATAGGTGCTGCGCTAAGGGGTTAACCACTAGGCCACGGCTGCCCTGAGGCTCCCTGGTTCCATATCAAGGGTTCTTACGCCATTAGGTTATGTATACACATAAAAAATGGTTCTTCAAAGCTTCATACTCTGGCACTGACCCCATTTGCTTTTTGTGTTTAGTTTATTTAGTGGAGATGCTTGGCCACAATGTTCTAACCGAGGTGCCCATAAAAATGCCAGTGAACCAGCTTGGCAAGGTGGTGTTGAAACCCATGCCTCGACTGATCTGAACAGGGCCAATAGGATATTGCCTAAGCTCTCTCTCTCTCTCGTGAGTGTGTGTGTGTGTGTGTGTGTGTGTGTGTGTGTGTCTGTATGTGTGTATGTGTGTGTGTGTGTGTGTGTGTGTGTGTGTATGTGTGTGTCTGTGTGTGTGTGTGTGTGTGTGTGTGTGTGTGTGTGTGTGTCTGTGTTCATGTGAGTGTGTGTTCGTGTTTGTGCGTGTGTGTGTGTGTGTGTGTGTGTGTGTGTGCATGCGTGCGTGCGTGTGTATGTGTGTCTGTCTGTGTGTGTGTGTGTGTGTGTGTGTGTGTGTGTGTGTGTGTGTGTGTGTGTGTGTGTGTGTGTGTGTGTGTGTGTGTGTGTGTGTGTGTCTGTGTGTGTGTATGTGTATGTGTGCGTGTGTAGTAGGCATTAGGCATCTGCTTAAGACACCCCCTAGCCTACAGGTGACTCCATTGCTCGGGAGAACTCACCTGTGACCTGATTTTCTTCAACACTTTGCATGGCAAAACATGTAAATCTGCCATGTGAATCAGACTCCTACATTTTCGGACGGCAGAGGCTCTAAAAAACACCAACTGGAAAGGTTGTGTTTTACATTGCTTGGTATTGATTGATATTACAATTCAACACAAGTTTTTTAAGAGTACTTACATAGTCTACAATCTACATTTATGTGTAGCAACCCCCCAAAGTAATTGAGTTTGTTCCTACATCTGCTGGATGTGTTACAACGATGAAGACATAGGCCACAATCTACTGACTTGTACTGAACATGCCCCTGTGTTACAGGGGTTGACATATACCCCCCCGCCAAAAAAAACAATGAACCTAAGTGGTTGAGTTTGTTCCTAATTCTGCTGGATGTGTTACAATGGATGAAGATGTATGTATTATCATAGCCTACTTGTACACATGCTAGCACAGAATGTACCAGAGACTTAGCGCGAATCGTAGTGTATTTTGTCAGTAAACTTCAGCTCTGATGATCATGTAAGTGCCAACAGCAGGCCCCTACATGATCTATAGCTCATATCAACTAAGCTGAGAGAGTACGATTGTGAAACACTCGCGGGAGCCAAGAGCTTCACTTTACACCAATTCCCCACAGCCCAAGGGCACAAATGATCCTCAGTAGAAAATTACCTTTGATGTAGAGGGTAGGACAGTGTAGGCTACACAATGAACTCTCACCTGTCTCTACCTGGGTATAGACCTAGCATAGACAGAACCAAAAAAGGTAAGTTACTTGAAGGTACACATAACTGAATGCTGTTAACATTTTTTTGTTTTTTTTTGTTTTTTTTAAGCAAAACAAGTTTCCCTCATTACTAAAAGCAATGTCATAAATCAATGTTATGGTCATATGTTAGTCTTTCAAAGTCATACGTTTGATATGACTTAAATTAAATGCTGAAGTGCATCCCAAGAAAGTTGAGACTGCTTATAAAACTGCTCTTCTATCCCGCCCACCTGCCAGGTAGCGTAAGTGAAACCTGAAAGAGACTTTGCTTTGCTTTGATTGGCCAACTCGGGACTCACTCATTCAGTCCCTCGGCATAATTCCACAGGTAAAGTACACTGATTGACAGAACAGTGAATATCGCGCACCTGCGTCGGACGTGTTGGTAACACATTTCCGAGTAAGGAGGTTTTTTTCACGTCTGCCTTTGGTGTGGAGTGTTGACTCGCAAACTTACCAGTTTCCTTATAAATGGCGAGTATAGAATTGGCGGTAAATGCTCCAAGCACAGAGGAAAGGGCCGTCTTTACGCAACTGAAACCGGTGAGGATGTCCGGGGAAGGAGCGGAGGACTCGTCCGTCTTTGAGGAAGTCAAGCCAGGGGTGAGAGTTACCGCTAAGTTTGTGGAAAGGGCCCAGGTTGGCCACGAGGACTGAGCTATGCTTGGATTTCATTATTTTCGCGAGGTTGTGCTTAACGATAGTTTGGAAAGGTTATAGAGCCTGCCCCCACACAGCATAGCCTATGATAAAATGCTGATGTAGTATGACTAGGTCGTTATGCCGATTTTTTTGTCTTGTTTTATATAAATGCACAGAACTGCAGGAATTCAGATAGCCTACTTGATTTTTTTCTTTTCTTTCATAACTGACCAATACTGTAGGGGGAAGACAAGCCACTTCATTGGCCGGATTTTTGGTCAGATTTAGTCCAGTTTATCTCTGGTGTTCTTAATTATTCTGTAATAACACATGCTCATCCTCAATTTCATACTCCACATGTGCTAATTGTTGTGAAATACTGGCGAACAAGTTTAGAAAATAAAATTATTTGTTCTGCCTGGGCTTGTCTTGTTATTTGGACATTCAGACTTTAAGTTGTCGGTTCTAGATAGACAAAACGCGCTCACGCTAGTAGTCTCTTATTACCCGGCATTGCTTGACACACTGTGCCGTTAAACCTGTTGGAAGATTGCATAGATTAGGGCTTCTATTCTATCTTTTCATGCAGGGGACAGCTCCCCGCGGGCATCGCTCTTCAAAGGCCTAAATGGAGATTATTAGGCTATTTACTGTGTAGGGTATGGGAGCTATGTGGTGGATCAGCAGCAGGATCTGTAATGTGCAATAGTGCTTTCAATGTTAGCCTGAAGTTGATGTTGCTGGCATGTACATTCATGTCCTCCATCATAGCCATTTGATTCACTGACTCTGTTGTGCTAAATGAATAGGTAGGCTATAATAATAATAAATAATAATAATACATTATTATTAGGCCTATTATGATTATGATTATTATTATTATTGTTATTGTTAATATTATTATTATTATTATTATTATTATTATTATTATTATTATTATATTATTATTATTGTTGTTGTTGTTGTTGTTGTTGTTGTTGTTGTTGTTGTTGTTGTTGTTGATGTAGGAATATATAATATTTTGGCTCTTTTCTCCATACACTGATGTGACGTCTACTTTTGGCCATACCTTAGGGCATGCAGTGGCTTTAATATTGCAGACTGGGAAAACTACATTGCAGGTTGCTAATATCTAACTAATATTCTCTCAGTCTGTTACTGAAGCTGCTGTTGCTGTTGTTGCTCACTTAGTGTTAAAGCTATCTACGTGGGTAACATGCGTTTGCTTTTCAGAACATTCTAGTAAGGTTATCTGGTTGTCTAGTGTTGGTTGTGCCATTGGGTGTAAATGAAAAACAAAGTCATCTTTTTAGTTTTCCTCCTGGTGTTCACTTTACCTGTGTATTGTGGTCAATTTGTAATTGGTTGCTCTCAAACAGAATCAGTCTTTGGAAAACCATGCAGCAACGGTAGAGACCTTGCAATGTGTCGACATGGTATGCTATCAATTTAAATCAGCACATGTTGTGTGATGCCATAGACAATGACCATCCACCTCTTCAGATGGTGTTACCAAAGTGGTCACTATGATTGACTATCGGGACTGAGGATTCACCCCAGCATGGCTCAGTCAGTGTCTGTGTTCATCACACAAGATGGCCGTTAGCTGCAAGTCACTGTCCTCAAGAACCAAAATAAGCTTTATCTCATATTCCTCCTCTTTTTTTCCACAAGGCCATAAACAAAGTCAAGACGATTAGTTGTATCTTATGGGTCCAAGCTGAGAGCGAACTCTGGCCCTATCTGACACCGTGTCTTCTCCGAGAAATTGCGAGCAAATCGCTATCTCTCACTGAATTCCTGCCTGCCATAAAGGACAATTAACATGGGGACACACTGCCACTTGCTGTGGAGCCAGTCAGCAGAGCTGGAGGTGATCTGAGGGCCACAGGCCTTACTTTGCCTTACTTGTACCATGACCTGGGGCTTTCAACAGGCAGGGGGGGATCATAATGTGTGTGTGTGTGTGTGTGTGTGTGTGTGTGTGTGTGTGTGTGTGTGTGTGTGTGTGTGTGTGTGTGTGTGTGTGTGCGTGCGTGCGTGCATGCGTACGTGCACATCGTTCATCATTCATCGTTCATCGTTCATCGTTGTGCGGGTGAAAAGTGGGACTGGGTTCCGAAGTTTAAAGGTCCCAAGTATAGCGGACTGTTGTTGCGAATTAGCACTTGTGCTAAAACACTCAACACACAACTGCACCTGGTCTACTGGCCTACTTTGATTTTGCCATGTTCACATAAAGTAAACATATTGAATTGTATTGCAGTGGTGCAGGGTCAGGGTTAGGACCAGTGTT
>NC_085863.1:15544084-15579084 GCF_034702125.1 Engraulis encrasicolus | reverse complement strand
CCTTTTGAACGATGAATGCATGAATGTTACTTGATAGTTGACTATGGAGTGAGCAGTCACTCAACATTTATTGGTCCATGGGTGGTAGAGGTCACAGGCTAATGTCCATTCATGGTTTGTGTTGTTGTCTAGTGAGGAGTTAAAAACAAAGATCCTAGCTCTGACATCTGACCGTGTGTCATTTCCCTCTCTCTCTCTCTGTCTTTCTCTCTCTGTCTTTCTCTCTCTCTCTCTCTCTCTCTCTCTCTCTCTCTCTCTCTCTCTCTCTCTCTCTCTCTCTCTCTCTCTCTCTCTCTCTGTCTATCTCTCTCTGTCTGTCTCTCTCTCTCTCTCTCTCTCTTTCTCTCTATCTCTCTCTCTCTCTCTCTCTCTCTCTCTCTCTCTCTCTCTCTCTCTCTATCTCTCTCTCTGTCTGTCTCTCTCTCTCTCTCTCTCTCTCTCTCTCTCTCTCTCTCTCTCTCTCTCTCTCTCTCTCTCATCAGCAGGTCCGCAGCGAGATGGACAAGTACCTCCCTCTCTCCAGCCCCTCGCTGATGATCCCCAGCAGCAGCAGCAGCAGCAGCAGCAGCAGCACTAGCAGCAGTCTAATAAGCGATAAGAAGTACCGGCGCGAGAGCGCCTCCGTGGTGGACGAGTACTTCTCGGAGGACAAGCCGGCGCCCTACAGCCTGAACATCAACCTCATCCTGCCCAACGCGCAGCTCCGCACGGGGCTCTATCGCCCCCAGACCAAGACCCAGCACCAGAACCAGCACCAGCACCACCAGTCACATGTCATACAGCACCACATCAAGGTAACGGTTGGAGGAAAGCTTGTGTTTAGTATAAAGCGCATTGAAATACCAATGTATGCTGCCCAGCAAAGTAACGTACTACATAAACAGAGTTATAGACATTCAATAACAACAACAATATTGTTAGTTGTGTTGTGATGATAATAATAATAATAATAATAATAATAATAATAATAATAATAGTAATAGTGGTTGTAGTACTCATAATTAATAATTCTAATACCTAATAACACTTATGAACTGATATACTAATATTCTATAATCTAATGTGGAGCCAGGCACTGAGGAGACAACCCCATGCACATACTGTACATAATAATAATTGTAATAATAATATTATAATAACTAATAATAACCTAATGTACCGATATACTATAATGTAAGGTGGAGCCAGGCACAGAGGAGTCCACCCCATGCACCACCACCACCATCCAGCCTCTGCCAGACTTCACCTCAGTCTTCAGCACCCCCCAGCAGCAGCAGCAGCAGCAGCAGCATCATCACCATCAGCAGCATCAGCACCACGCCCCCATCAGCAACCTCTTCATCAAGCCCGATCTCAGCCTCACCCACCCGGGCGGTGCCACCGTCATCACGGCCGTGCCCGACGACCTGCCCATCGGCCCGCAGCAGCCGCAGGTCTACCAGATGCCCATCACGGACCTCACCATGACGCTCTCGCACGGCCAGCCCGGCGGCGCGGGCGGCGGCGGGAACGGGCGCACCATGCTGAACCTGAACAGCGTGGCGCTGATGACGGCGGCGGGCCCCATAAGTGGCAACAACAGCGGTGGCATCTTGGCGGGGGACTTTGTGGTGCCCGAGCAGTTTTACCTGACGACGCCGAGCCAGCCGCACCAGCAGCAGCACCAGCAGCAGCAGCATCAGCAGCAGCCCCACAGCCTGCCGCCCTCGCCACCCAACTCGCAGCCTGGCAGCCCCGAGAACCAGGCGGAGCTCCTCGCCACCATGCCGCCCCCGCCCTACCAGAGCCGGCTGGGGTTAAAGGTCACCCAGATGACGCCCCACTCGGTGCTCATGACGCACGGCCAGGGGGTGCTCACGGGGCCGCGCTACAACCGGCGGAACAATCCGGAACTGGAGAAGAGGCGGATCCATCACTGCGACTTCCAAGGTGAGTCATGCTGATCAGTCTGGCTGAAGATATTGAATTCATTTCCGTTAGGCAACTTATTAAGGAACTAAGGAATTGGTAATCCGACTTGGCATACAGTTTTGCCCTAAACCATCCAGACAACAACCCCAGAAATTAATTCATAACAATCATTTTTATAGTAACATGTAATGTCATCAAGTTTTTCTTTGTTTCCAGGGTTGTCATGTGTCCATGAATACCGCATTTACATTTTAACAAAAACATTCTTCTTCTGTCGTGCTAGCGGGAAGTTGATCAAGTCATTCATAGATTTTCTTTCTTTATTTCCCCTGACAGGATGCACCAAAGTTTACACAAAGAGCTCTCATTTAAAAGCACATCAAAGAACACATACAGGTAAGAGATCCCCTCGCTTGTGTTTAATAATCAAAGACCAGGAATTTGCCCCACAGCTCAACAACCACTAACCACTTCGTATAGTAGATACCAGCCTTGTGGAGTGATCAAACCTAATTGTGTTTTCAATAACACTGGTGGCTTGCTGTAAAATGTATCCGGTGGAAGTCTATAAAGTAAGAGGTGACAAAAGCCAGTGGAGGTAGAGAAAGAAGAGCGAAAGAATGGCAGATGAAAGGAGGCAAATGCTGCCCTCTTCTTTCATTGCCATAATGTGCAGCTCAATCACATGTCCACACAGGCCCAGCGCTAAGCCTCCCTGAAAGGCAGATAGAGAAATGGAGGGAGAGTGAGAGAGAGAGAGGGAGAGAGAGAGAAAGCTGGAGGGAGGGAGAGAGAGAGAATGGAGGGAGGGAGAGAGAGAGAGAGAGAGAGAGAGAGAGAGAGAGAGAGAGAGAGAGAGAGAGAGAGAGATAGAGAATGGAGGGAGAGAGAGAGAGAGAATGGAGGGAGAGAGAGAAAGAGAGAATGGAGGCAGGGAGGGAGATGGGGAAGACAAACCTGTTCCTCCTGATTTCTCTTTTGTGTCTTTGGGCAGATGGGAGGAGGGGCAATGAGAGAAAGAGAGAAAGTCAGTAAGAACTAAAGAGAGGAAAGAGGGAGATGGAGAGAGAGAGAAATAGAGAGAGAGACAGAGAGAAGAAGAAGAAGAAGAAGAAGAAGAAGAAGAAGAAGAAGAAGAAGAAGAAGAAGAAGAAGAAGAAGAGAGAGAATGGAAAATACGGTCAATTACTGAAAATTGGAAGTAGAGTGAGAGTGCAGAAAACAAGTGAACAGATTGGAGAATGGTAGAGCAGGAAAGATAAAAAAAAACCAGTGAAACCACTGGTGAAACAGAATATATTGCCAGAGGAAAGAGACCTTAAGAGGTAATCAGTTATAAACAAACTGCTGGTGTGAAACAAAGCAGAGAGAGTGGAAGTAAGGAAGATAGTGTGGTGTGGAAAGTTTTATCTAAAACCGGGCAGTTTCTGTAACCACAGCTATGTAAAACGATACCCTGTCATCCCCCCAAAAAAGTTTTAATACTTGGAATGAGAGACAGACAGTGAGAGAGAGAGAGAGAGAGAGAGAGAGAGAGAGAAAGAGAAAGAGAGAGAATGAGCATGAGAGGGCTAGAAAAAGACAGGGAAAGAATGGGGGATAAAGAGAAAAAGATGGAGGAAAAAGAAGGAAAGAGAGAGAGAGCAAGAGAGAGAGAGAGAGACAGAGGACATTCTCCTCTTCACCTGCTTACAAGGGCTGAAAGATCATGTTGCGGGAGCAATCTCTTCCTCTTATTCTCTTACCCGCTGTAACAAAGACTCAAAGCCTCTTCCTCAAAGTCTGTTAAAGTCTCCAAATTCTCCAGCTTTTCTGTGCCGCATGGCTGCACAATTTTCCAGAAGTTTCCTCATGTGAGTGGAGACTGGAGTGGAGTAGAGGCCAATTATTATTTTTTTAAAAGATGTTTTTTGGCTTTATTTATGATAGGACAGTGAAGGTGGTGACAGGAAGCGAGTGGGGAGAGAGAGACAGGGAAGGGCCGGCAAAGGACCCGGGCCGAGAATCGAACCTGGGTCAGCCGCATGGTAGACGAGTGCCCTACCGGTTGGTCACAGCAGGGCCTTGGAGGCCAAATTAAATGGCAAAGGGGATGTGAAATATAGTTGTTTGTGGTTTGTTTGTGTAAGATACGGCGTTATAAATTTGCTGTTACCAAAATGGCTATTACCAAGTTGTAGTGCATTACTAAAGGCCCTGTGTTATGTCATAGTAGTGTAGTACTGTGGTAGTTAACTTTCCAGTGACTATTACAGTGTACCACTGATGGAACGGCATGCATTATGGGGCTACCCTTTATACATTAATTTGCAAGTTAGGGTCAGGGACAGGGCGTCTTTGAGTTTTACCCACATGTGCCGCTGCAAAGACTGATCTTTTTGAGGGAGTAAGCATTTGACTTGGGGGGAGCTCAGGGGAGCTTCGAGCTTGTCTTTCTGGAGTCACATTAGGAGCAATTTGGAATGTTGTTTTTTTTCTCACGGGTCTGCATTTGCAGACATTAACATGTTGTACAAACCAGCTCCTCTACAACGGCAATTTAATCTGCGATGTGTATCTTTGTTGTGTCTCAGTTCCATGAGAGATTAGCCAGAAATACATTTCTCTCTGTGACATAACAGACAGGAGTTTTGTTTGCGGTCTGGGGAAAGTTAGTTGTGACCGATGTAGAAGGCGGTTTTCTTCTATGACATCCTTCATTGTCACTGACACCGACAGGCAGTCATATCTAATGTCATAGTAACTGCCGCATCTCCTCAACCATGTCCAGCTGAATGAATCATATTAAGTACACAAGTAGAGAGTAGTAGAGACAGCTGAGAATAGAATAGAACGAAGACAGGTGGAACTCAATGCGAAAGCGTTGATTCTGAGGCCTCCGCGATGTTGAAAGTCAGCCATGTTGAAATGTTGACCTCCACATTTCTTAGCAGTTCTTAGCACAAGAGATGTGGGGAAAGTCAAGGAAATTGAAAAAGGTAGATCTGCACACTGCCGATCAGCTCCAAAAATAAACTTTATTATTTAATAAGCAACGTTTCGATCACGCTGGATCTTCATCAGGCATATGGGTAACATGTTACCCATGTCCAGCGTGATCGAAACGTTGCTTTTTAAATAATAAAGTTTATTTTTTGAGCTGATCGGCAGCGTGCAGACCTACCTTTTTCAACTGTCTGACTTTTTTGTCTGGCACCTGCAACAAGTGTTTTTGGATGTGCGCACCCTACCCAAAACTTCGAAAGTCAAGAAAACCCATTCAGAAGTTATCGTACAAGGAAAAAAAACCTTTGACGGGCAGTCACACACGGTCGACTAGACAATAGTACGTCTCCGGCACCTCCGCCTTCTGTTGTCACTACACATGTAGAGTACACGATAATTATGGCTGTGGAATGTCACTGAGGTATCTCACTCATCCGTGCAACACGGATGTGATCTAAATATGTCGATGTGATGGAGAGTGGAGGTATTAGTGTTGTGTGCGTGTGTGTGTGTGTGTTTGTGTGTGAGTGTGTGTGCGTGCGTGCGTGTATGTGTGTGCTCGTGTGCCACAGAGATGCCCCCACTGACATCTCCGAGACCTCCTTCAGCAAACACTCCACTGATAAGGCAGCTGAAGATGCTCTTGTGCAAGTTTATGTGTGTGTTTGTGTGTGCGCGTGCGTGCGTGTGTGTGTATGTACGTGTGTGTGCGTAGCGTGTGCGTGCGTGCGTGTATGTGCACATGTGTGTGTGCGTGCGTAGCGTGTGTGTGTGCGTGCTCGGCAGCTGAAGATGCCCTTGTGCAAGTTTATGTTTATGGGCTTCCCCTGTCAAATGGGGCCTGTTTGCCCTGTGGCCGGCCCGGTGGCGTCGAGAGATGAGATGGATGTGCTTGAGTGTGGCTGTAAAGTTGAATGGCCAAGGCTGGGAGACATGGCTGGAGCCACGCGCGTCAATCATTCATTCATAATCGGCCATTTGTCGCCCGTGTTTGTCTCCAGGGTGCATTATAACTTATTTTGACCCAGCGTTGTTTGTATCGTGTGTGTGTGTATTGTGTGTGTGTGTGTGTGTGTGTGTGTGTGTGTGTGTGTGTGTGTGTGTGTGTGTGTGTGTGTGTGTGTGTGTGTGTGTGTGTGTGTGTGTTTGTTTGATTGTGTGTGTGTGTGTGTGTGTGTGTGTGTGTGTGTGTGTGTGTGTGTGTGTGTGTGTGTGTGTGTGTGTGTGTGTGTGTGTGTGTGTGTGTGTGTGTGTGTGTGTGTGTGTGTCTGTGTTTGTGTGTGTGTGTGTGTGTTTCTGTGTGTGTGTGTGTGTGTCAGTGTGCGTGCGTGTGTGCGTGTGTGTTTCTGTGCAGTAAAATTCTGCCATGATAAAGAACTAACCGTTGCTCAGTGGCCACCTGGCTAAACACGACTGCAGTGCACCGAGCTGTTTAAACAAGCAGAGCCCACATCACATTATGTCTCTGTATCACAGCCTGAAGGCTTTTTGGAGGGATATTTTTTAATTGGCTCCCTAACCGAGGGCCTATAACATTTATTGTTATGTTTCACCAAGGAAAGATATCCTGCTTCTATTGTCTGCTCAACACAGTCAGCTAATGCAGTGATAAGAGAGTATATGGAAATGGGGATACGTTTGAGCTTACCAGTAGGCGAGCTTTTCGAGTGCAACTCAAATATACCTGTTGTCGTCGCTTTAGCTAGCATAGCACAACACAACATGTGTCCTGAAAACGGTGCCTGACACTAGACAAAAAAAGTATTACAGTTGAAGATGTCTTTCAACTTGCCTGACATGGTCTTAACTTTGGGGTATTGTTATATAACATTGCAGTTGTTTACATTTTAAAGAGTTTAACACATCATCAAAGTTTAATATACACATAATTTAAGTCACATACTTCTTTAGATACTGTATCTATAGTAGGTCCATGTTGTTAAAATAAATCCAAAGTCACGATATAAATCCATGTAATATGCTGCAGTGCAAAAGTAATGCAGTTTTTTTTTCAACCATTTTCAATCACTTTGTCTGTCATATTTTGTACTTTTAATTGGGCATTCCTCGTTATCGATATTCTCTTTTGTGTTTGTTGACAGCCCGTATGGGGTGTTTGCACTGATAGGGGGAGGTCCTGTTCTCTTCTCTGTGCTCAAGTTCAGCTTTTGTGAAATGCTTTTCATTTCTCCTCGCTTGGTGAGGATGATGAATGAGCGGCTTTTGTTAACACTGCAAACACTCAGCAACGGCACTTGCCTCGCTTTTATTAGCCTTTTCACCCGCCGTCGTTTACTCAATTGTAGCCCTGCTGAGCGCACTACGGTGCGAAAATCGCACTCGATTTCCCTTTAAAAACAGCACTCGTATGAGCTACGTCCTTATATAGTTCTAATATACAATCAATGTTAAAAACACATTTCGGAAATAAAAAATGTACAGAAGCTATTTTTGCAGTTTTTACTTTTTTTTAAGTATCTAAAAAGTATGGCTATTAGTATAACTATTTTTGGCCATAGTTCCAGACCCTAAATACCTCAGCAGCTCCACAATGACGATTATTTCATTTTCAAAACTGCACCTTTTCACTGGGATTTCTTATTAATGCGAATTACATCAGGTGACGATAACAGGCAACAAACACGAGAGTAATCAGAGATAACCTCAGCTATCTGACTCTTTATCTGCGGCCCATGTAGCCTTCAACAGCAAGGCCCATTGAAAAGCCACTCAGCACCAATTGAGCAGGTCGAGATGAATATACTGCAAATATTTGAGACTGATTAGGACAAATAAATACGCCGGCTGATGTCACACACACACACACGGACACGGACACACACACACATGCAGATACACATGCACACACACACATGGACACACACACACACACCACACACTCATACACACACACACACGCACACACACACACACACACACACACACACACACACACACACACACACACACACACACACACACACACACACACACACACTCGCAAAAAGTGGCTTCCAGTGTTTGAACACCACGCCCAGAGAAATAATACACTCCATTGTGGGCCTAAAGGCAGAGAGTTGAACATAACAGGCCCCTTATCCCAGGTGACAAAGGCAGAGAGCCCTGTGTTTGAGTTCCTACACAGGGTTTCTAAGTGGCGTAACCAAAGCACCAGGACCTATATGACATGACCACCCATTACATCAGCAGAACATATCGCTGTGTTGTACTTCACTTAAGTGAGTGCTCAGTGTACTGTATGTTTTAAATCACAAGCCAGCCCACCTCACCTCCATGCATGTATGACAAACACACACACGCACATGCACGCGCACATGCACACACACACACACGCACGCGCAAACGCACGCACACACACACACACACACACACACACACACAGCCATTTTCCAATTTTCTGTAGTCTGTATCTCTATCACACAGAGATATAAACGTGAACACACGGACACAGAATACTTACCCACAGAGAGAGAGATGTACACACACAGATTTGCGTACGTACAGACACAGATGTCTGTTTATACTCACACACACACACATACACACAAGCCATTTACACACATAGTATATCACAGAATTGACTGATGTGAAACTGCACCAACAAGGGTGTGTGTGAACAAACATCATGCTGACCTCATCAAAGGCAGCCAGCCTTTTGTCACCTACTGTAGTGCGTCTACTATGTTTGTACACACGGCATGTGAACCTTCAGCCTTTACGTCTGTAGTGGTGTCTCATGTTTATTATTTCTATGACTAGTAAGACTACTCGCGGCCCTGCCATGGCCAAACGGTAGGGCACTCGTCTACCATGCGGCTGACTCGGGTTCGATTCCCGGCCCGGGTCCTTTGCCGGCCCTTCGCCACCTCTCTCTCCCCACTCACTTCCTGTCACCACCTTCACTCTCCTATCATAAATAAAGTAAAAAAAGACTACAACAAAATCCTTGCAAGTCCCACACTCGTAGGCCTAGTCTTCGAGGTCTAGTTCAAGAGTGGGGAACCTATGGTTTGGGGCATCATTTAGGGCCCCTGAGGCCATCTTATCCCCCCCCGCCCCCCTGATATAATTTTAATGTCATGCAGTTTCACATAAAATATGACAAGTTGTGTGAAGATACCTTAAAAATTACATGTGCAATACAATTAAGTTATATTTTCGGTTGACGTAGTGTATGCGGGGTCTGTTGTAAAGGTGCCTACCTTCAATATACAGGTAGGCCAAAAGTGCAGGGGTTTGTGTTCATACAATTGGAAGAAGCCCTTCAAATTGAAAACGTTTCTACACCCCTGGGTCATTGCTCTACATGATTCCCCCACTGCACACAGTGTAATCGCAACTTAACACAACCCAACTCCAGTGTCTCAGCAGCCACCATGACAATGTCAGATCTTATCAGTGCCCGTGAAGCTGAATGGAAAGAGCTGTAGTGTTTACTCAAGGCTGCCAAATCGCTTTAGAAGAAAACCCACAGGCATGTACTTGCCCAACCGCCCCTCAAACTGCCATTTAAAAATGTCGCGTTTAAATATAAAGAGGCAAGAAAAACGAGTGATTCCTTCTCATTCTTCTCCCACCACCGACCGACCGGTGGTTATTTCCTGGTCTGCGGATTCATGTAGAAACTGGACTTTGTACCGTTTGTGTATTAATGTATTCAAGTCAAAGCCAAGAGGCTTTTGTAATCCTTTGTTTGTGTCGGTTGCCATGGCTTTGATGGAAAGAATGGCATCAGTATTCAACAAAACTGAAAAGTGCTTTGCTATTGAACAGACAAAGCTTTCACATAAGCCAGTCATGAGTGGCTGGCCTTTTTTTTGTCTTTGCGTGTACTGATTAACCCTTTCAGGTGTTTCTTGCCCAGAAGTGTGGATTTGGAATACTGAAACTAAAACCTGAAACATAGTATTTGATCAAAGCATTTCCTCAAGCAACAGACTTACAGTAAATAAGTACACCAATCACAAGTGGATGATTTGGGAAATCAACTTGCTAAAGGACACAATAGTTAACCACACAGCAGGTGAAATAGGGAGATACATTAAGCAGCCTGGTGTCCTAGAATTCACCCTTTGAGACACAACCTCCGTTTTAAGTTTGTTAAAACAAAATTGATGTGACCAAGTAATGTGAGCAGCGTGATAGTAATGTCTTGTTTATTCTGTTTTTATTCTTGTAATGTCTTGTGTAGTCTGTTTTTTATGTACTATGCATGCTACTGGACACCTTAATTTCTATAAATGATACTCTACTCTACTCTACTCTACTCTAATAAGGAATGTTAACGTAATGTGGTTGTAGGGGTTGCAACAAAACAGCCAAAACGTAGCAGCAAAAACTATGGCATTGAGAGGCTTGACATGTTTTGATGACACGTTTGATTCATATTGTTGTTTTTCTTTTCCTCTTTCTTTTGTTCCTTCTTGTTTCGTCTTGGCACGCAGGTGAGAAACCGTACCGCTGCAACTGGGAGAACTGCGACTGGCGTTTCGCGCGGTCGGACGAGCTGACGCGGCACTACCGCAAGCACACGGGCGCCAAGCCCTTCAAGTGCGTAGCCTGCAGCCGCTGCTTCTCCCGCTCCGACCACCTGGCCCTGCACATGAAGCGCCACCAGAACTGAAGCCTGAAGCGGCCTCTCCGCAGTCCTCCAGTACGCATACCTGCATACTGTACTACGCACTCATCCAGATACTACACACCTGCAATACTACTCAGCCACATCCTACGCACCTGTATACTACACACTCCTACGTCCTACGCACCCGCATACTTACTCTTCCTATTACATATGCCGGCATACATACTCATTCACATCCCACACACCTGCTACTCGCTCATCCACATCCTTCACACCTGCATACTACTCTTCTTCCGCATCCTACTGGTGTTGTTTGTTTGTTTGTTTGTTTGTTTGTTTGTTTGCTTTCTTGACTTTTATGCCTGTCTGGTTTTGGATTCTCCTATTTACGTTTTTGACTAAATAGTGTGGAAGCACATTGTGTGGCCCAATAATGATCAAACTTGTCATAATCAAACAAAGTGCTGCGGCCTCACAACAGCAGCTGCGGTCAATCAGTACAATACCAAAAAAAACCTTGTGTGTTTTAGAGGTGTGTGTGTGTGTGTGTATGTATTTGTATATAGTGAATGTAGAGATGTTATCATTTGTGTGCATCTGTATTTCCTTGTATATAAGTTTGTTTATATTTGATCTTCTTTTTATGATGAATGTACTGATGAATACTTGAGCATGCTGTTCAGACTCCTACATGACGATGAGCTTGTCCAGTGTGATGCGATGGCACATGCTTTAGGGCTGGATTACTATGGACCAAATACATAGGGGTGTACATTCCTTGCTTGGACGATTTGGCCCATTTGTGCCGGCTGTAACCAATTATTAATTATACTTAGAACTAGTGATTGGATACTCTTTGGTGAAATCTGCAAAAAAAAAATGGGCGTTAGTCGTCGTAGCAAGGCTAGGACAGTTCACTTTGAGAAATGCCCACTGACTCTGCTGGACAAAGTGGTTTGAGAACCGACTGGGCCCTTCAGCATTAACTTTAATACTGTCATTATGCTAAACAACAAGGCTGTTATGGCTAATGAGCACAAAGACTTTTGTGGTGCATCCTATATAGTTATTATGGTGAACCTTATGCGGACAGAGTTACGAACAGAGGGGCATAAACACCTCTACAGAGAGTGTTACGATCTAGGTCCTAGGTCTAGATTCACAGGTCTGGGTTCCAGGACAAACTCTGTCTCTTTACCCCTTTGCTCCTCTCCCAGTCCCTCGGGAGATAAAGGGTTTTGTTTGTGTTATGGACACATCGGTAACTATGGAGACAAAGCTCTTTATTGAGGGCAGTTTTGTGAGGCCTTTTTATGACGTGAACCGATACCAGTCACTGATAGAGGGCCATTCTTACAGGCCTACATTTGCGCTAAAATTCAACAGGAATCATGCCAAAAGCCGCTGGTCTAATTTCAAGAAACATGAAACGTAGTTTCGCGTAGTAAATTATTGTGATGTTGTTTGTGTGTGTAGGCCTGAAAGATGACTTTAGTGCCAAATAATTGGAAAATGAAGAAATTACATTTCCATGGGCAGATTTTGATAGTTTTTGTTATGTAAAATTGGCCTTTACGAGAAAAAGAAGCATAAGCTTAATTATTACAGTCCGAAAAAAGAACAAGTTATTTATTATACTCTTAAAAACGATGTTGTTTCACCCCTTAATATTTTAAGGAATGAATGGAAAAAATGTACGATGGTTTGAATTATTTTAATTGTTGATGCTTGATATTTATATGCATTTGAACACAATGGATATCCTGTTTAACATTCACACAAACTCTTCAATGTAAAAATAGACACAAAGATAAACATCCCTATTTAACCAGGCAACATGTCTCGTACAGTATATAAACATGTTTGTGTAGATTTAAAAGACTTGACATTTCTTACATTTTCGAAGCATTTTCTGTTTTCTATGTTGTTGACACTGAATCAACTGTTGGACTCCTGGCTTGAGAAGGTCCAGCCCCTTGGCACTTACAAAGGTTCAAGTTCTCTTGTGCGTACGTGCACGCAAGGTTGTGTGTGTGTGTGTGTGTGTGTGTGTGTGTGTGTGTGTGTGTGTGTGTATGTTTGTATGTATGTATGTATGCGTGTGAAGATTTCTTTCAGTTGTAGAAGGAAATTCAAAGGAGATGTGCTGTAAATAAATATACTATGTGTTTGGACATTGTACATACGTGTTTTCTAACTGTTAATTGTTTTTTATTTCTATTATTATTGTTATTATTATGAACAAAAGGGGGGTATTGTTAGCATTGGTAGAGAATGTGTGTGTGGGGGGGAATCACTTCAAAATATTTGAGAACAACGATTTTCACAATTTCCTTTTTCACTTTCACAAGTCTAGGAAATAAACAGACGTGACCTAACTTGGTGTTGTCTTTCTTTTGGAATGTCCTAGGCCATGCTATCATGCAGTAGGCCTATGTGAATATTATGTAGTTCTGATGATTCCATATTGTTTGAATGATGTAATGCAAAATCACATCTTAAAAGCATGGCCATCAATGGAAATATTTGGATTCATTCACCAGAAAGGACAGAAGTATTGAGACTGTGTGTCCAGGATTTATGACAGTTATCAATGAATCCTAGACAAAACAAATTAGGCTGGTTGCCAACACGGTGATAAAAGACAATCAGACCATCCAGACAGTGTAGTAACTTTCACGTTTGAGAGGAGCGTTCAATGTCCATCTTCGTCTCTAAAACAAAGAATGTTTTTATTCTCGTCTCCTCAAAAACAGTCAGTATCAAGAGCAGCCATCTGCAGGTCACTAGTGAGGCATTAAAACCATTTTATTGATAGTTTCTGCAGAGTTGAATAAGGAAATGGAGTTAATCATTGCCAATTGTCAGTCATGGTTCAAGTTCAAGGCCCAGCACATATTCTTTGTGGAGGAGAAGGAGAACGGGTTTGATCATGAAGTCTGACCTTTACTGACCTACGAACTTACTTTGTTGAACACAATTGCTCTGTTGACCAATAGCACCCAGTCATTGATTTCTAAAGAAATCCTTGTACAAGCTGTTTTATAGATAGCGTTAGGCAGTTATGTTGATAGGTAGTGTTCTCTGGCAGATAGCACCCACCCATTGATTTCTGAGGAAAAGAATGTGTGTAAACTGTGTTAAACAGATTCTGGAAGAAAATTGTTATGAATGGAAATCGTTTACAGTTTCATGAAAGTTTCATCGTAAGTTTTTCATCTTTCTCCTGTGCAGTAAAATGAGGTCCACTCCCTCCACTCTCTCTCTCCCTCCCCAGGGTGCTAGCAGCATCACAAGTTTGAACAAGTGGCAGCGAAAGAAAGGATCTCGGAAAGAACAGGGTTGGAAAGGTCTGCAGCAGCACACACAAAAAAGAAAAAACACTCCGGCAAATAAAGGAGTAGGAGAGAGAGAGAGAGAGAGAGAAACATCAACAGAAGGGCAGAAGAATAAAAAAGGGCGTAGGCCAGCTTACATTGAACATAATTATCATGCTCTTTTGCAGAGATCGTTTACAACAGGGATCCAGCACACAATCACGGGCGATTAGCAGCAAGGGGAACACCCTCACTATTGCACAACAGACCTGTTTGCTACAGTGTGTGTGTGTGTGTGTGTGTGTGTGTGTGTGTGTGTGTGTGTGTGTGTGTGTGTGTGTGTGTGTGTGTGTGTGTGTGTGTGTGTGTGTGTGTGTGTGTGTGCACTGACTTATCACTTGAAGAGAAAACACACACAAATGCACAAACTCTCTCTCTCTCTCTCTCTCTCTCTCTCTCTCTCTCTCTCTCTCTATCTGTCTCTCTCTGTCTCTGTCTCTCTCTCTCTCTCTCTCTCTCTCTCTCTCTCTCTCTCTCCTCTCTCTCTCTCTCTCTCTCTCTCTCTCTCTCTCTCTCTCTCTCTCTCTCTCTCTCTCTCTCTCTCTCTCTCTCTCTCTCCTCTCTCTCTCTCTCTCTCTCTCTCTCTCTCTCTCTCTCTCTCTCTCACACACACACACACACACACACACACACACACACACACACACACACACACACACACACACACACACACACACACACACACACACACACACACACACACACACACTGGACTGGGACCCCAAAACAGGGAGTTTTTGTTTGGCTCGATCTTAATCACAGGTGTCTAAATATGGAATGAAGTAGCTGGCCGAACTCAATATATATATATTTTTAAGGGACACTGCGTGTGATTTTTAGTTGTTTATTTCCAGAATTCATGCTGCCCATTCACTAATGTTATCTTTTTCATGAATAATTACCACCACCATCAAATTCTAAGTATTCATTATGACTGGGAAAATTGCACTTTTCATACATGAAAAGGGGGATCTTCTCCATGGTCCGCCATTTTGAATTTCCAAAAATGGCCATTTTTAGCTGCAAAAATGACTCTAGTTGGACCATACTAGAAAATATGTGTTTATTACTAAGAAAACTTTCATGTAAAGATCAAATTTGGCAATTGGCAGCTCAGTTTCAATGAGCAGCATGGTTGCAGTACCATTTTTGACCATTTCCTGCAGTGTCCCTTTAAATAGACTAAAATTTTGCACTTTTAATACTCATAGTTAAATTTGACTCGCACGCTTGTTCCAATGTGCCTGCACGTAATGTGTTGCATATGTGTTTGAGCTGTTTCATTGGCCTGGGACCTCTCATATTCCTGTCACACACCAAATTTCATGATCAAGTCTTGTTAGTTACGCAATCCATTAATGGTGTACGTGGGCCACTTGTAAATAACATTTGACGTGATCTCGTGGGTCAAATAAAATTACTCTGCTGGCCAGATTCGGCCCAGGGCCTGAGTTTGACATCCCTGTTCTAAAATACCAACATCATTGGCACCCTGAGGACTGTTGGCCCACTGGGAAAGGCCCTTTATGCCAGACACACAAACACACACACACACACACACACACACACACACACACACACACACACACACACACACACACACACACACGCACACACACACACACGCACAAACACACACACACACACACGCAAGCGGCACACACACACACACACACACACACACACACACACACACACACACACACACACACACACACACACACACACACACACACACACACACACACACACACACACACACACACACAACCTGTGCACTGTGCACCTGTGCACCCTATGTGTCTCTACAGGATCCTCAGGGGTTTCCGCAAGTCTCCTTATAGCCATGTGGACCCACAGGCCAAAGCCAAATGCTTATTACTGTACCTACAGTAATTGTGGGCTGTAATATGAAAATAAGCCTCTTTCTCCATAATATCTTGCATGATGTCACCTTTTCATGCCTCGAAGCAGCAAGGAGGAACTCGCACACCACTGATGCCGATGCATGAATTATTTGAATGCATAAGGAAAATAAAGAAGGTGCTACACAGTGAAGTGCAAAACGTTTTCGTTTGAGGACCGAAAACGTTTTACACTTCACTGGGTAGCACCTTCTTTATTTTCCTTATTACATTACATTACATTGCATTTGGCAGACGCTTTATGCATCGGCATCAGTGGTGTGCGAGTTCCTCCTTGCTGCTTCATTGGATTACTTTGTGGAACCAACGCACTAGGGCTGCACGATTATGGAAAAAATCATAATCACGATTATTTTGGTCAAAATCATAATCACGATTATTAATCACGATTATAGATTTTTGCAGATGTTTTTGAAAATTATAACAAGATGAAATATAACCAAGAAAGAATTACATACGGGATGAGCAAAATAAAATGAATTGTAATAATTGTGTAAAGGCAATAGCATGAAACTTAAGTGGACAGATTTCAGGCCAGAAACACCAGCCTGTCAGTATGTTCTGGGTTCAAGGACGCTCTCAAAAGTAGGTCACTATTGCCACGATTAAATCACGATTAAAATCATGAGTTCGATTTCACTATGTTATTACGATTTTGATTATTTTTCGATTAATTGTGCAGCCCTACAACGCACCCTCCCGGCTACAACCATAAAGGCGTGACACCCTTTGGAGTAAATACCTTTTCATGCCTCAAAATAAAGCAAAACATCTAGAAGTTGGTATAGTATTCTACACTATGTAGTAACCTACCCCTTATATATTAGGATATTGTGACAGTGCACACACACAGTTGTTGGATTTCTCTGTCTCTTTCCTTGCATCACTCTTTCCCCAAGGACTGTTCTAGCGCAGTGATTTTCAAACGGTGGGCCTTGAAGGCATTCTAATTGGGCCTTGAAGGTGTTTTTCGAAAACTCAAAATCACATGTGTGCTGTTGACTAGTTATTTCAGTTGTATAGTTTATTGGGCCAGAGGTGGGCCCCAAACATTTGTGAACATTTCAAGCCCCAAGTTAGAAAAGGTTGGCAACACAGACTTCTATTATAACTACGTATATACTATACAAGTCAGTGGTTGGAAACCCCTGTTCTGTTGGTATCCAGTGTACTGCAAGGTCTGCTTGTGGTCTAGTCCAAACCTGCCTATAAGTGCTCCAGTAAGAGGCGAAGAATCACAGAGGCTCAGAGACTGAGCGCTGCATCCCAGTAGCTGACGTCGTGACCTCATCACCACAGTCTCGTTTAGGGATTTGAACTTGGCAGTCTCGAGCGCTGGTGGATAAGTATTTGTGTGTCCTTCGAGAAGAGAGCATGCCCGTTCTTGAAAGCTGCAGATGAGACAACTGCTATAAGCCAAAAACGGAAAAAAATGTGCAAGAAGTAATGGGCTGCGTGGAAATGTCTTGCAATTCTGCGGCATTACAACCCCCTGAAACAAAAGCAGAAACAAAATCCCAGTTTTTAGGACCGTGTTGTGGCAATGCAAAGCAAGGACATTGTACTTCTACACCACGTTAAATACGAGGCAAAAACTTTATCACACAAGCAATAGATGTCAACATTGTGGATCAAACAAGTCACAATAAAAGGGTAGAAAATCTGGTATATACTATATGGTATATGGCAGTGGTAGCATGCTACATGAATACATTGACTTTCACTAGCTTAGCGACATATTCCCTCCTTTAACTTGTCTTAAAGCAAGACAACGCTTAACATGAAAAATAAGACACTTTTCCACCTTTATAAACCCCAGCCAACGATTTTAACTGTATTAAGCCCCAAAATAGTGGCATATCCCTTTAAGAATATTTTCGCGGCCATTAATACTGCTAGATTTTCCATTAATAGCTTGTCCGCTAATATTGCTAGAAATCCACCAGACAGCAAAGACATCTATTAACCATACAAGTGAATACAAGTTTCTTTGTCCGCAACCCCCCTTTAGTACCTCCACGAACCCGCAGGCGTCCCGATCCCCAGTTTGGGAACCACTTGTATATCCCTTGTGTTGTGTTCGTAAGCTGCATACACCTGTGGTGTTCGGGTCATTTTTGACCCGTGATAACAAAACTCAGCCATAAAATACCCAAAAACACTAGTTATCATCAAATATTGTTTTTCATCTCATGGCTAACTTGGTATGTATTCATATCCATGGAAATATTACTTTATGTATTCATCTTTTTGACTTTACTGGTCTTTTATCTTACATTATGCAAATCGTTTTTGATGACCAAAACTATCAAAATCTGCATAAATTCACTATTAATACCTCCTAAAGTGCTACATGTCCATGTATTACAGCTGATATGAGAGTACAACAACCCCCAAATTTATTTTATTGTTTTTTCTCTAATATTGAAAAATATCATCAATAGCGGCATTTGTGGTGTTGAGGTCCAAACCAACCCAAAGAGATTTATAGCGGGATGAAGACCAAATGTCAACTAAATTAGTTTTTCAGTGCATAAAATCAATGTTTAAATATGTTGACTTGGTGTTTTTCAATATTTATATGATTTTAGTGTGGTAAATATACAAAATAACAATTCTGTCCGAGTCACAGCTATTCCACCAATCTAATGCAAAGATATTGGAAATGAACACATCAATTAACATGAAAAAGTCACACTATTCATCTGAATCCCCTATGCCATGAACATGGACCATTATGTCATTGCCACATCAACTTTATGGAAAGTATAAGACCAGTTCTACATGTTTGGGTGCCAATATGAATTTTTTATACATTTTTGGAAAAAATAATGTGCAAAAATTTATTTTGCAAACAAATGTGCAAAAAATCTCATTATATAATGCAGAAATGGATTCCCTGACCATGAAAACATATGAGTAGACACCAGAAATACATCTGTACTCCTTTGACGTATTGTAGTGTATGGGACTGTCCGGCGGCCATATTGGATTTGGAATATGAAAAAGCTGGCAAAAAAAATTTCAAGCAAGAAATATATTTTCCTCACCATAAATCACCAAACTAAAGACAAGGGGCAACCAACAGCTTTTCAGAAATGCATACAACAGCCAAAAATCTGTGCCGGGTCAATTTTGACCCTGAACACCACAGATGTAACTTTTTTTTTTTTTGGACCTTTAAAATTTACTAAAATGATAAAACATATTTTTTGTGTGTTGCAATGATTGTGACTGAGGATTAGATGAAGCCTTATTCCAAGAAAATAAAGGAAAGTGTGTTTTTTTCACACTAAAACTTGAAAACGGGTCAAAAATGACCCGAACACAACATAAGGGTTAAGGTATATAAGTGAATGAGTGTACCTATATATACGTAAGTGTATAAAATATGCTGTTACCGCACGAATAGACCAGGCGATTCAAGCGACAGAGTGTAGCAGCAAGTGATATGAGCGATTGAAGAGACTAGAGTATGTCCGTACAGGCAGAAGGCAAAGCATTCAAACATTCCCATTGGCTGTGGTCACTGACCTCTATACAATCATTGGCTGTCGCGGCTGGTCGCCGAACCGCGTCATAGAAAGTTGACAGGATTTCAACTTCAAACTGTCGCTCTCGTCGCGCGAATCGCCTCTAGTCTCCAGAATCGCTTTTGTCGCGTGACTCAATACAAAGTCAATTACGTCCGTCGCTTGCCTCGCTCATGTCGCGCTTGGTCTATTTGTGCGGTTATCCTTTGGCCAACAGCAGTCACTCATAAGCAGCTGATCTGCGAAGAAGTCCTCCAATCCACTACAAGGCTGCACTGGGGGAGAAATAGGGTCCAGGCACTTTTGGCTTAAAGGAGAAATCCAATGTGAAATGGCTTATGTAGTGTTAACATGTGATGCTGACCGCTAACTTTTGCCACATACCTCACCTCTATACCGTCCCCAGCAATCTGAAGTCCAGTGCTAGTTACCCAATGCTAACGTTGGGCTTTTGCTGTTGTTCAGCAGGGCATAGAAGTAGCCATCGTTATTAATCTCTACTTTCCACCCATTTATGACGCTCAAAGTTGTCCAAAACTTTGCAGGGTTGTTGACATGTAAAACGAGGCATAGAGAATGCGGTAGCCAGCAGTTGTTTAGAAACAATGCCATTCTTACAGGGTGCGCCAGGTTGGCCAATATAGCCAATGCCAGAGTTGGTTTACTAGACTGTCTAGTGTGTCGATCCATGCCTGCAGCTCACCTAGAAGGCGCTGTCGAGAAAGCGCAGCCCATTCATCCGAATGGAGTCTGCACTCACCCGGAAAAGTAGTGAGTGAACACACTGGACATGTCAGAGTTTCCTCCATGCTGTTTTAGAGACTGTATACTTAAAAAATGGAAAGTCTCTCTAAATACATAGAATTGAAAAAAATATGTCATGTTGTACACATAGACAAATTGGCTACCAATGGCTACAATTACATGGGACATTTAATTCAGAATTAACTAACTTTAATTTGTTGAAAACGTCATGCGAACACTTTACAATTCAGAATTAAATGAAAGATCAAAGGGAACTCAACGAAACTATTTAATTCTGACTTATTAATTCATAATCAAAAACGTCATGTAAACGTAGCCAATGTGTGTGCAAACATTACCAGTGGCAGAATGTGACAAGATATGTCAACCAATCGCTATAAATGTCACAACGATAACAACAACAACAACATATTGTTATGTGGTAATATTGTGTGACTTAACTTGCTATGTTCTGACAGATTTCTTTCTTTCAGATTTCTCACATGACATCTACTGTAAGTCCATGTTTAGACTCCTTTGTCTAAAGGCCTATTGGAAGGATACAACAAGGCCCATATTTTGCCCTTTTCTGTTTGTTCAGAGTACTTCCTTTTGTTCACTCCACTTTCACTGGAGTGAAAAGAGAAATCATACCATAATTAAGGAATTAGCCACAAAGGGCACGGCCATTGAGTTCATTCAGAACAGGTTTGAAATCCTCTTTCATGTCGTTATGGTACATCTGCAGGTACATCTGGTGGAGGTGTAACTGTCACTACCAGAAGATTTGTTTTTGTTTTTTTTAAACATATTTTTATGCCTTTATTTGACAGGATGGTGAAGGTGATGACAGGAAGTGAGTGGGGAGAGAGAGACGGAGCAGGGTTGGCAAAGGACCCGGGCAGGGAATCGAACTTGGGTTGGCCGCACAGCAGACGAGTGCCCTACCATTTGCACCACAGTAGGGCCACTACTGGAGGATTTGTGTGTTGATTTGAAATGATGAAAATGCAAAAAAGTCAAAGAGTGCGTGCACATCAGTAGTACAGGTGCTGGACCAAAAAGAAGATCACTGAAAGGAAATAATAAGGGTCCACAACACTGTCCGATGTTCCCAAACAAAGTTAAAGGTACACTGTGCAGGAAATTGTCAAAAATGGTACTGCAACTATGCTGCTCATTGAAACTGGGCTGCCTATTGCCAAATTTGATCTTTACATGAAAGTTTACTAAGTAATTAACAAATAGTTTCTAGTATGGTCCAAGTAGAGTCATTTTTGCAGCTAAAAATGGCTATTTTTGGAAATTCAAAATGGCGGACCATGGAGAAGATCCCCCTTTTCATGTATAAAAAGTGCACATTTTCCAGTCATAATGAATTAGAATTTGACGGTGGTGGTAAGTATTCATGAAAAAGGTAACATTAGTGAATGGACAGCATGAATTATGGAAATAAACAACTAAAAATTTCACACAGTGTCCCTTTAAATGGCACAATGTACAGGCACACCTGTAGTGCACGCATCTTGCAGTTAGACACACGTGCACACACGACTTGTCTATCTAAGAAGCTGTGTTTACACATATGTGCCTATATTTTTGAAAAGTTTTGGCCTCTCATTTAATTACACGTAAACAGAGTTTTGCAATGTTCATTTCAAACATTCCGGATTTTAAAATATCCCAAGTAGGGGGCTAAAGCACATCTGTCACTATGGATATTTTATTTTTATCCACTTGTCAGTTTCATACGTAAACGAATAGAAAATTTCAGCATTTCAAAATATCCACATACCTGTAACCAACACCTAAATTGCATTATGTAAGTTTACAGAGCCACTTACGGTACATCATTCAACACAAAGCACAAAATTGATGGGCGTAGTGGATGGGTAAATTTGATAACTTGCCAAAGTATACTTTTTTGTATGTTTTTAGGACATGCCCATTTTGTCTGCCCATCATTCAGACAGCGTGCAGTTTATACCTGCTTACCAGCATTATGTAAGTTTCACAGATTCAGATACACCCAGTACAAACTGTCTGTAAAGTGTTAATGAGTTTTTTTGTGGGATGCGGGATGCCATTGCTTTTCATCATCACCAAGACGAGGCACGTCCCAAGTGCTGAGTATATCATCCTCCTGATGGGTTTGTTTGCACGGTTATTGTCTAATCTCAAAAAGATTACATTCTCGCAAAAAAAGCACCACAGAGCTTTAATGGAACAGTTCCTTTTGAAAAATCAAACAAAGTCCATTTTTGCAAACAAACCTTTCGACTTTACTCCTCCACCCAATGCCAATAGTGGTAAATCAGACAATTCTGACATCAGGTACTCTAGCTTTATGGCCATGTCATATATTACTTTCTGCCATAGGCAGACAGACAGACAGCTGGCGCTGGTGTGTGTGTGTGTGTGTGTGTGTGTGTGTGTGTGTGTGTGTGTGTGTGTGTGTGTGTGTGTGTGTGTGTGTGTGTGTGTGTGTGTGAGAGAGAGAGAGAGAGAGAGAGAGAGAGAGAGAGAGAGAGAGAGACAGAGAGACAGACAGACAGACAGACAGACAGACAGACAGACAGACAGATACACAGATACACAGACAGATAGACAGAGACTGAGGCTCAGGACAATTTACAATACAGACTAAAAAAGCTCATTGTAAATGTGTTGTTGACATGTTTCTTATCTTAAAGGATATTTTTTAAGGATTGTAAGGGGGAAAGCCTGAAGTTATCAGCATCCACAGGTTAACAACATTGTTCAGAATGGGGCAGTGAAAGAGGTGGACTCAGGTCTTGTCCCAGGGCGCATCCATGTGGTGGCCATAGGAACTACAGTTGGTGCGTTTCTCTATCATGCCACCTAGTGGTCTTGTGAAGCTCAGACAAAAGGGTTTCTTTCCATGATCCTGACTACAGTCCTCCCTTGAGCTTATGACCAAGTGATGATGCTATTGATGTCATTGGCTTTATTTGCATTTTCTTAGGTGCTGTTTCCACGTAGCTGGATATTTTTATAAGTGAATATTTTATTCTCCTGGTTGCATTGGTTTTGCATTGGTTTTGGCCTTCCGTTTCCACGTAGCAGATATTTAAAATCCAGGTATAAAAAGCAGGAGAAAAAAACTATCCTGTTTAGGGGGCTGAAACGCATTTGTTACAATGGAGGAATTCTTTTTTTATCCACATGTTGCGTTTACACCTCAACAGGAGAAAAAAAATACCCTGCTAAACAAATATCCTGCTACGTGGAAACAGCACCTTAGAAACTGGCCCACTGTCCCTACCCTGGCTCTAACGGTAGGGCACTGGGCTGCTACGCCAGGGTAGCCTCTTACTGCACATCGGGTCCCTGGAGGGACTATTCACTATTTGCTGGAAATACTCAACTACATTATAACAACGTTGCTATGACAAATCTGAGAGCCTTAAAGGGACACTGTGCAGGAAATGGTCAAAAAGGGTACTGCAACTATGCTGCTCATTGAAACTGGGCTGCCAATTGCCAAATTTGATCTTTACATGAAAGTTTTCTAAGTAATAAACAAATATTTTCTAGTATGGTCCAAGTAGAGTCATTTTTGCAGCTAAAAATTCAAAATGGCGAACCATGGAGGAGATCCCCCTTTTCATGTATGAAAAGTGCAATACTTAGAATTTGATGGTGGTGGTAGGTATTCATGAAAAAGGTAACATTAGTGAATGGGCAGCATGAATTCTGGAAATAAACAACTAAAAATCTCACACAGTGTCCCTTTAACTAACAGATCAAGACATAGCCATTACAATTTTGGTGAGAGTAAGGTTACAACTATAGGCTCTGCGCTGAGGGCTTCACTGACCATTATCTTAACACAGGGTTTCCCAAACTGGGGTGCGTGCACCCCTGGGGGTGCGTGGCCTGTCACAAGGGGGTGCATGTGTTTTTATACAGTATTAATGTAAGCAAAAATGTACCATTTTTTAATTGTATGGTGAATTGTATGCTTGAAGAAACATTGAGTCTATTGTAAATGAGATTTCCCTAAATTACTTTGCATAGTGTGCAATGATTTGTGCAGTAAAGCCATATTTGAGCCGCCATCAGCACACCAAAACATTCACTTATGGGTGCGCAAACCATAATTAATTGTTGAAGGGGGTGCACAAGGAAACAATTTGGGAACCACTGCCTAAGCACATATCAAATGAAAATGGCAGACCCCTGTAATTCAAAGAGCAGGAATAAGCCCACAGATCCAAGCGTCTGACCAGGACAAACAAATGACCAGATATAAAGAAAAAAAAGTCAACCAGGATTTTCTGCCCCCACTTGTTTTATTTTTGGGTGATGTTTTGGGTAGAAACCCTTTTCTTTTCTCTTTTTATCCAGATTCCTGTACTACCCCATGTAATTACTTTGGCTTATTATAGGAAAATGTTGAATACATATTAATGTAACCACTCTTAAAAAAGATCCCATATACATTTTTACAAAATATAAATATTTAATCTAAAAATATATATTTTATAACACTGTGTGTATGTGTGTGTGTGCGTGCGTGTGTGCGTGCTTGCATTTGTCTGTGTTTTTGGTTTTTTTCTGTCTTTCCATTTCCAACCATTTGACTGGAAGACTAAAACTAGGCTATATCACTGCTCTGCTAGATCACACATCATTTCCACCAAACATACATAGACCTATGCAGCACAGCAGGCTGTACTCAGGGCGGGATAAAGATCGCCTGGGGCCCCTTTTCAATTTTGCATCTTGTCTCAATTCTGCAATTTTTCACTTTTGGCCAATCAGGTGCCCCATGGCAGGTGGGGGGCCCCAGGCTGCAGCCATATCTAGCCTGTGGTGGGGGCCCCTGGCAGGTGGGGGCCCTAGGCTGCAGCCATATCTAGCCTGTGGTGGGGGCCCCTGGCAGGTGGGGGCCCTAGGCTGCAGCCATATCTAGCCTGTGGTGGGGGCCCCTGGCAGGTGGGGGCCCTAGGCTGCAGCCATATCTAGCCTGTGGTGGGGGCCCCTGGCAGGTGGGGGCCCTAGGCTGCAGCCATATCTAGCCTGTGGTGGGGGCCCCTGGCAGGTGGGGGCCCTAGGCTGCAGCCATATCTAGCCTGTGGTGGGGGCCCCTGGTAGGTGGGGGCCCTAGGCTGCAGCCATATCTAGCCTGTGGTGGGGGCCCCTGGCAGGTTGGGGGCCCTAGGCTGCAGCCATATCTAGCCTGTGGTGGGGGCCCCTGGCAGGTGGGGGCCCTAGGCTGCAGCCATATCTAGCCTGTGGGGGCCCCCTGGCAGGTTGGGGGGCCCCTAGGCTGCAGCCATATCTAGCCTGTGGGGGGCCCCTGGCAGGTGGGGGCCCTAGGCTGCAGCCATATCTAGCCTGTGGGGGCCCCATGGCAGGTGGGGGCCCTAGGCTGCAGCCATATCTAGCCTGTGCATTAGTCGGGCCCTGGCTATACTGCACTCATATTAGACATTATTTCTGTAGGCTTCTCTACTCACATACTTCCTCCACATAGTACCAGTGGCGCTCCATGACATTAAACTCGACTGGAGGGCCACGACTAATTGCACCAAATTACATCTTGAATGCCTGAGGTTTATGAAATATTTCAGTTTAATCCACTTTAAATTCATTTAATCCTCTTCTATTTCGCCATCACCTAACAGAGACTGCAGAAATTGTGCTTCTGACAAGTAAATAATAACGAGCAAGAATGTGAAAACACGTTGTAGCCATTATGCCGCTTGGGAGTGTCAACTTTGATGGATGATGTTTTCTCTTGTGGCTCGTAGTTCATTGATATTGTTTTGATTCTCCAGGTCCTGCTCTACAGTAGTCACACAAGTGAGTACACATAAGTAAGTATATCTTTTCATAGGACAATATTAAAGAAATTTCACTTTGACACAATGATTTGTGACCTGTTAACATTTAAAACTGCTTAAATTTGTTGTTCACTCTCAAAAAATAATAAAAATACAGCCATACAAAAGTGAGTACACCCCAGATTAAAATCCGGTAGAGAAGGGGCCTTGTTGGCCCGAATCGTCTCAAAATGAAAAGGGATATAAAGGGAGGTCATCCTGTGCCTTTCAACCTTTCTTTACATTGAACTTTTACATTTTGAGTCTGCACATGGTTTAAATAGATTGGTGTGAGATTCGAATGAAATTCTATGGAGTATCACGATCTGCTTCAGTAGTCACAGTGCATGTTGACATGCATGTTTCTTTTAGGTGTAATTCAGATTTCCAATGTTGATGGCATTCATGCATCCCCAAACCATGTCAGTCCCACTACCATGCTTGACTAGCCAGATTATACACTTTTTTGTAAAACTCACTTGTTTACCACCACACATGCTTGACACCATCTAAAGCAAATGTGTTTATCTTGGTCTCAAGAGAGATGAACAGACCAAGGATGTGGATGACTGGAACCACGTTGTGTGGTCTGAGGACACCAAGATAAACACATTTGCTTTAGATGGTGTCAAGCATGTCAGCTATGCAGCTATGTCATTGTAATGGCACGGATCTTTTTGTTCAGTCAAAGCATTGATTTACTGCAGTGTTTCTCAAACGTTTTCAGATCGAGGACCACTTTGTCCCCCGAAAATGTTCAGGGACCACCTGTCAGTCGACGGGTGCTAATTGGACTGCTAATTTCGATGCAGATCACTTACTTTTTTGGTGAAACTGAGACTTCAGTTATGTTTAGCTTTGTGATAATGTTACAAATATAGCCTACTGCTAGCTTGTCTTGGAAAAGTACAAATCCCCCTGCGGACCACCTGAGCTTTCTTGCGGACCACTAGTGGTCCCCGGACCACACTTTGAGAATCACTGATTTACTGGCATTCATTTCCTGTCTCTCCTCCACTGTCCTGTCAAAAATGAAGGCAAAAAAGCCCAAAATAACATTGATTTACAACAAAAAAATGTACACTACCTGTCTCATATACAGTTTCATGTTGATTTTAAGAAGTACACGACACACATGTGCACCAAAAAACATTTTTATTTCTATAAAAGAAGTGGATGATCACAACTGTACAGGGGGAAACTGACTTTTAACACCATTCCTCACAGTATCAAAAAGCTCATGTTTTCCTCACTGATCTCTTTACACATTTTGTTCTGTACAAATACAAAAGAATGAACATTAATTACTTGTATTATTATAACGATAACTGCATTGCACTGTGTAATATAGTACTGGCCCGTAAGTTACTGCATTCAATATAACATACCTAGGATTTCTGATTTACCTTTATTAAAAATTTGTTTTGTGATAGAAAGCACATTTACACACCTTAAGCATACGTACACACGTGTGCATACACACATACATAGACGTGCATGGATACAACTGTGCACCACACACACACACACACACACACACACACACACACACACACACACACACACACACACACACACACACACACACACACACACACACACACACACACACACACACACACACACACACACCCTTCAAACTTTCAAACAAAGACACGAATTATAAGTCTAAGATTCGTACATCATTAACATCTTTTTTTTTTAAGTGGTCAGTCTCTGCTCAAAAGGGACACATTATTTGTCAGCGGTGTTGAAACCCCTGTTGTGAGTGACTCGACCTCAGAGTGAAATATTGTGACAGCTTCTCCAGCTAACGTAGCCTTTGCCAACATCACTCTTTTTGTAGGCAAGCTTTAAAGACACATAAAGAAAATAAAGAAGAGCAAAACATGCTCCAATAAGAGGGTGTGCTATGTTGACAACAAGACCACTTGCGCCTGGGCGGTCTGTCACTCAGAGTTTTTTTTGGAGGGGGAGGGTGATGCTATTGGCTAATTGGGCTGAACCTGAGTGTGGCTCTGTGGCCCTCACAGCCAATAGGATGACTGCATATTTGTACTTTTTGTTTTTGATTGGCTAATCATTGCTCTGCAGGCCACGTCCCGCACGGGCACCATCACACCATAGCATGCGGACCAACATCACAACAGAAAAACAAATTAAGAAGGCTACTCTCCATGCAATACAAAAGAACAACACAACTGGGGATGGTCTGAGAGCCAGAATTAAATCATTTGAAAAACAAAATCTTTTTTTCTTTTTTGTTTTGCTTGAAAAGGACACGTTTCATAGAACCTATAGCGCAAAATGAACAAACAAAAACAAAAAACAAACGAGTATTTCACATTGTCTAGTCAGTGTTAAAAATAGAAATCCACCCGTTACATTTATTCTGAGCTTCTGATTATATACAGTATGTACATATTTTTTTCTTTATTAATCATTGTCCATAGTTCTATGAAGTTTATAAAAGAAAGAATTTGCAATCAAATGCATATAACTCTTCTACAAAGATGTGCTTAGTAACATTTTTTTTTCCTTTCAATAGTTAAATCAGAGGATGATAAAAAATCTGAAGATTGCATTGCTCTCTTGACCGTGAAGACCATGCCACTGACCTCAGGCATGCTCTAATTGCAAAGGCTGGACTTTGGGGAGAAAACATCATTTTTTTGTTTGTTTTGCTTCCATAAAGCGTTTAATTACAAGAGGTGTGTCCTCCCAACCCCCTCTCTCCATCTCTCTCTCTCTCTCTCTCTCTCCAACATACACCCCCACCACCACCTCTCACTAGCACTTGACTGGAGTATAATGGCTATGGTAGCTAGCTTACACAGAAGGGCCACGCACATGTGTTTGGAGGCTTTTTGTAGCACAGCCGGTGGTGGCTAAGACACACGTGTGCATGTTGGATCAGCCCCACACAAATAAATGCTTTTAAGAACAGCGACCACAGCGTGTGTCTTGTTTTATTCATTTGCTTTTTTTCCTCGTTTCTTTCTTTCTTTCTTTTTTTCTCTTTTTTTTGCATAATCAAGTGAGCCCAGGTGTGGAGCTGAATGGTGTTTCGAGTTTAAGACATGAAAAGTGTTGGACGAGGTGCAAATGCGGAGGGAGGGGAGCTGAGGGCTATGGGGAGGGGAGGAGGGTACTGGGTGGGATTCAGGGGGTTTCAGAGGAGAGTACGGGGAAGAGGGTAGTTGGGTAAGGGGCGTTCAGGGTGCCTTCGCTCTCCCTGGAATCTCCCAGAACCCTGAAAACCAGATGCGCAAATTTTTACATCCGCGCTTTTTTTTTTTTTAAACTTCATTTAAGGCTCCGACGGGCTAGAAGTCACAACATGTGCCAAAAAAACACACACTATACGTAAAATCTCTGATGTCTTTACAAGAAACACACACACACTTTCTGTTACACACACAAACACGCGCGCACACATACACACACACGTGCACACACATGATGACTGGCGTGCCACCATATTCACCGCACTAAGGACCACAATCCACAAATTCACAAAAAAAAACTAAGAAAAGAAAGAGCGGAAACAAACAAAACATGCATTCGTTTCAGAACACATTTGTTATTAGTGGCCAATTTTGCCAAGAGAAATATCTAGAAGGCCTTTCTTTCGTAAATAAAAAGTACAAAAAAAGCAAGAACAACCAACACAAATACTGTTACTGAATTAGTTCAAATATTGCAGAGGATAAATATTTCTGATTGATATATATAATGAAAGGGAAATAAGATAAAATTCACAGTCTTCAGAGTATCTGCCCTGTCCACCCTCTCCTGATCGCTTGTGAGGATAAGGGGAGGTGGTTAACTAAGACTACGTTAAATACTTTCTCCATTCGGACATTTTGTTCTGAGGATGCAAGGGTGGAAAAGGAGGGGGGGTTCATCATAATGCACCTTTCAACTGTCTTTAAATTATATTTTCACTTTGAAATCTTTCAACTGCAAGACATACAACCAGTAGACACACACACACATGCACGCACGCGTGCACACACACACTAAACTTGGGCTTATCATGCACTTAACGCAAGAAAACCACACACTTCAGAAATAAATCAATGAATGGGTACAAGACAGTTGAGGGAACACAAATGCGCACACACACATACACACACACGCACACACACACACACACCACATATCTCCATGTTCACCCTGACTCTAACACACACACCAACACCCTCTGAAGCGAAACACAGAAATGATCGCAGTTTATCCTCCACTGTCCATGCGATGTTGTTCTCGTCTCTCTTTTTTTTTTGCATTTTATGAAACATGATTCCCTGTATCAGCAATTGTCTTTTGTCGTCTCCTCAATAACTTCTTCCTTTCAAACCGAGGAGGGAATAATCCTATCCTCCCTCTGGATTTTTCTTCTCCGTCTTCAATGCCTTTTGATTTTGAACTCGTCCTGGTTGGTGCAGAGTAAAGAGGTGTTTGGTTTGAGCCTTTGAGGCAGCAAATCAGGCATGAGAGGACACTGATGATGGGCAGATGGGTGGAGGAGGTTGGTTTACTGAAGGAGGTTGGTTGCACCAGGAGAGAAGGTTGCACCCAGGAGAAGGTTAGTCAGGGAGGTTGGTTGCACCAGGAGAGATGGTTGCACCCACTCTCCACCAGGACCACACCACATGGGTGGCGCTCTGTGCATTGCCCTGGGAGAGGAGAAGCTTTCTGGACGTCTCTCACCAGATCAACTAGGCCCATGGGACTGACGGAGCAACTCAAGGAGTCCCAGCCAGACAATGAGGATATCACAGTTCTTGTCACAGATGAGAGACGCGATAATTCACGAGTGTGTGAGAGCATGTTTGTGCATGTGTGTGTTCTGTGATGTACGTGTGTGCAGCCTCACTGTGTGTGCACAAGTAGGGTGTTTTTTTGCGATGATGTGAATAGCGTGTCCTGTGGTGTGTGTGTGTGTGTGTGCGTGCGTGCGTGCGTGCGTGCGTGCGTGCGTGCGTGCGTGTGTGTAAGGGTGCTCTGTGATGCTTGTAGGGTAGGTATTCCTGTCATGCATGTGTTATGTAGAGTCAGTGTTCACATCATGACGTGGCGTCGCCGGTGCAGGGCCAGGTGATCCGAGCGGGAGAAGGAGCGGTCGCAATCGGTGCAGCGGAAGGGCTTGATGCCCGTGTGCTTGCGGAAGTGTCGCGTCAGCTCGTCGGAGCGGGCGAACCGCCAGGTGCAGCCCTCCCATGTACACTGGTAAGGTTTCTCTCCTGGGGGAGGGAGGGAAGACAGAAAGGAAGGAGATTAAATTGTGCGTTTAAAGCGGTTCTCCACTTAAAGCAAGAGTAAGTTAAAAATACAGTATTGTGCACTGTGATAGGACTGCTCTCCTGAGGGCAGCAAACAGAAGGGAGATTAGATTGTGTTTTTTTGTGGTTCTTCCCTTAAAGGTACACTGTTTAATATTTTGTTAGCAGTTTATTTCCAGAATTCATGCTGCCCATTCAGCAATGTTAATTTTTCCATGGATTAAGCCATCATGTTTTATCAAAGTCCAATCTCACGCACATCCAGTTGCTTTCGGGTGCAGGTTCAAAAGACGTTAAGTTCATAAAATAATGAATGTCTGAGGAAGGGCCAGGGTGGCCCGAAACGTCACAAGATTAAAATGAAGAAAATTTGGGAGCATCGGTTAAGCCATCATGTTAACAAGAGAAAATGTCAGCACATATGAGGTAAGTCAAGAAGTCTAAACAAGGTCAGCAACCATGATGATTACATCGTCGTGACTTCCCAGGAATCCAGTATGTGTGGGTGGCTTCACCTCAACACCCATGCCTGAGTGACAGGCTGTCTCTACGGGCCTACTTCAGGGCAACGGACTCATAACGATGCATTACACAGTACATTACACTGACCCTGAGAGGTTCACACGCTACAATGTGCCCCAACAAGTAAAAAAGTGTATTCTTCGCCAGAGGGTCTTGATGAGTAGGTCAAACGGCTGTCAAATCAACGGGCCAAGGTTGAGAGGCTTACTTGTCAAGTTCACTGACAATTATCCATGTTGAGATAAATACTAACTCACAGATGCATTCAAAGGAACATTTAGAGCAACAAACAACTAAGTAACAGTGTTACGGTGATACGTGCAGCACAGTAACAACCCAGGCTGTGTAGCCACGCATGTACGCGCTTGCTCCTTGAATTTTCATTTACAAACGTTGATGTTGTGAGGAGTTGAAGATACTGGCAGCCAACCCCACGTGAGCTCATTTTTTGACCGACAGCGGTTTCCAACAATCAGAGGTTGAACAGTGCGCAGCCAGGAGTTGTTTACAAATGTGAAACCCATGTATTGGTATAAAAGAAGTGATGCACTTGACAGTATAACACAACGTATATTATTATACTCCTTATCTACCTATAACCAACCAACTGTCTGTAATAACCAGCCTTAACTACCTGATTTGACTAAAGGGATTAATGGGGCGTGACGCCACAAGTCCTTTCAACGTGGTCTGCGTTTCCCCATAGCTCACTGTCATACCGCTAAGCCAAACTGTCAATCCAGATAGCGATGGCAATATGCAAATTCCCCCTCTACTGAACAGCCTCGAGGACCATGTTTCACAACACTAGGAAGCATTGAGTCAGCTTGAGGGGTGCATTTCTCGAAAGAGAAGTTGTTAGCCTGTTAACAACTTCGGTAGTTGCCAATGGGAAAATGCATTGAAAACAACAAAGTAGCTAATGTAGTAAGCAACTTTGGTTTTGAGAAATGCACCCCAGGAATGTACACACACTATGCACATACTGTTCTTCGAGCGCTGGTTTATGTAGGTAAGTACGCTGGGTATGTAGGTTATGTACAAATCTATTGCACTACTCCACTTTATTGGTCTGCTGTCGAGAGATTTGGGTGTTGACTTTTTTTCACATGTTTGTCTGTTGTCTGGGCTCCTGGCCCAATATAGACCCATTTCCCCATCTTAATGTGGACGAACCAGCCTCATTGAATCAAGCTATTGCCTTGAGGTTCTGCCCCAATTTGGCTAATTTGGCAAATTAGCATCGACTCAACTTGGCTAGAGAACATTGGGTGTTAATACAAGCTGAATTAGTCAGGAAATAAAAACCAGAGACGGTGAAAAGAACTTAGAAAATCGTTTCACCGTCTCTGGGCAGATTGTTCCTTGGGTCCTTTAAACGGATGCTGTAGAACAATGCATTTCCTCACTGTTCTAGAATCCACAGCCATTGCAATCAGTCAGTCAATAGGAGATTTGTGATGCCTATGAATCATGTGCTTTTGTCTCGGCTTCTACGGTCGTTATCTGTAACCCTGGTTACATTCAACATTTGTCCCCAAATCAGTGTTGGTGAGTCAAAAGTCTTCAAACACTGCCAAATCTATCCACTCCCCCCCCCCCTTCTCTATTACTGAAACAGACCCTGTCAAGCACAGGGGTTCTCCATATGCCTATGCTTAACCTTCAGAACGCGACATTACTGTTCCCACAAAGCATTTCGAGAACAAAAGTCTTTAAGTGTTCACTGGCGACCATTGGGAAACTTACATTAGTTATATTAGTGATATTTAGTGTGAACACGTCAGATGGTGGTTGGAAGTTAAGTGTGGGAGAAGCTATGGGCCTGTGTGTGATTGTGCCATCTTGGTCTAGCTGGCTGGCTGGCATGGAGGGCAGCAGATGGGTCATGATTTGGAGTGGTTTTGCAGAGAGCAGTGGATAAATATGGACACATCAACGTGTGCCACGCAGATAGACATTTACTCAAAAAAGACTGAATAATAAATAAAAGCCAAATGACCTGTTGCAAAGTATTGGTTAAAGGGTGTGCATAATTATGCAATCATGTTAATGTGAGTTGTGCGCAGCTAGTTTCACGCAGAAAACAAAAATGTAGAACCCATGTATAGGCATGTAGTACCTGTGTGTATCCGCCGGTGGGCTTTCAGATGGGAGCTCTTGGTGTAGACCTTGTTGCAGCCGGCGTAGTCGCACATGTGCACTCGTCTCCTCTTCATGTCGGGGGAGTCAGGGTCTACAGGCATGTCGATGTCCACACCCGAGCTGAAACAGCAAGTCAGAAGAAAAGGGTTGAGGTTGAGACCGTGAGACAGAATGCTAAAAAAATCAACAAACATTTGCAAAAGTAACCTGCCAAATTATATTTTTTATTTCTGCAAAACTGAGAAAGAATTTACGAGTTGACTTCCGGTTATGACGTTGGGCTAAGCAGTCGCAAGACAGAGCTCTCCTGAACCAAAGTATACATATAATAGTTGGACAATAATAAAATATTGCTTCCAGCGTTGTTTACACCAATTCAGGAACTAATATGCTGTCGAGCATGCCTCCTCAAACCTCCGAAGACGACTGCAAAGCCGGACGGCCCATCTAGCCCAGCACGACTAGCATCGGATGCCAGGCTGAGACCGTGAGACAGAATGCTACAAAAAAAACACCACCATCAACAAATTTGGAAAAGTAACCTGCCAAATTATTTTTTTTTTCTGCAAAACTCAGTAAATTTACAGTAAACTGATTTGTATTCATTCATGAATGTGTGTCACAGCTTGATGAAGGAGAGAGAGAGAGAGAGAGAGAGAGAGAGAGAGAGAGAGAGAGAGAGAGAGAGAGAGAGAGAGAGAGAGAGAGAGAGAGAGAGAGAGAGAGAGAGAGAGAGCGAGAGCGAGAGCAAGAGCAAGAGCAAGAGAGAGCTTGTGGGCGAAGTGGTAGCACAGGTTGGGCTGACTGGGTTGAGGTGTGTTGAGTTCCGCCAATGGCCTAGGGTGCCAGGTGACCTTTGGGCCTGCTGGCAGAGTTTTAAAAGGTCAACTCCTGTCGTAGCTTGAAACTTCACCTTTATCTACTACAGTATGTGTTGTTCAACATCGCTCAAACACCTCAACTCAACTGGCAATTACACAACATGCCACGACATCTCACAACCCCGTATTTTTCTCTTTATGTATGCATGTGAGAGTCTTTACTGGGTTGGTGGAGAAGAAATGCCCCAATTAAATGTATATATCTACACCTACTGGTCTGGTTTCGAATGCTTTTATT
>NC_085863.1:15531584-15539084 GCF_034702125.1 Engraulis encrasicolus | reverse complement strand
GGTGTGAACGTGCCTGGCTCTTTGGTGTAGCGGTAAGAGAGCCCAAATTTCCAACCCCGGAGGACCCGGATTAAAGTATAAAACCACTACATATTGCCAATGTCAGTACGTACGACTGAACAAAAAATGCATCTGAATCACTGAAGCATTCACGTCCTCATTAGACAATATACCACCAACACCAGTTTGAAGTTAGTTCTATTACTAAAATCAGCTATATTTAGTAGATTTTAGTTAAAAGCAGATATAAAGATTGGTCTATTACAGCTACTTGGAGACAGTGGTGTAGTCTACTTTTTTGTGGTGGGTATACTGTATATCTGAGCATTGTTTTGTGGTGAGTATACTGTATATATGTGTTATTCTAATTCTAAATATTGATTCAATCAATTTTAGGTGGGTATACTGAAATCCCTGACATTTTCAGGTGGGTATACTGCGTATACCTGCGTTCTACGCAGACTACACCAGTTTTTCTCAACCTTTTTTTAGGTGAGGCACCCTTTCAATTCATGAAAAATTTCAAGGCGCCCCAAACCAACCCGCCGTAAAATGGCATCGCATTAGATACCACACAAGCTTAGAAAAGTAACACATTTGGAGACGTCATACAACCTACGTTCGAAGTTGCAGCTGACTGGGGCGACCTGCATTTACTTTATTGTGCGTAAATGGCAGATGAAAGATTCCACTGACTAACATTACCTTACCAATTTAGACAAATATCTATTATATTACATAAGTTATTTATCAGCCATGTTTCCGCGGCACCCCTGAGGGGGGCCTGCGGCACCCCAGGGTGCCCCGGCACCCCTGTTGAGAAACACTGGACTACACCACTGCTTGAAGGGCAGTTTCAGTGAGGTGTTTGGCCAGCTGAAGGTGTATTAAGCTGACACAGTCAATACAAGCGGGACAGCAGCAGCAGATCAGTGTGTTCTTAAACTCCAGCTAGCTGTTTGATGAAGGAAGGTCAGTTTGCTCTTGGAGAAGTTTACTTTTGTCTGTGATTTTGTCTGTGTCTCTCTCTCTCTTGTGTGTGTGTGTGTGTGTGTGTGTGTGTGTGTGTGTGTGTGTGTGTGTGTGTGTGTGTGTGTGTGTGTGTGTGTGTGTGTGTGTGTGTGTGTGTGTGTGTGTGTGTGTGTGTGTGTGTGTGTGTGTGTGTGTGTGTGTGTGTGTGTGTGTGTGCACTGCACGCGCGCATATACTGTATGTGTATGTCTCTCATGTGTATGTACGTGTGCGCACATGTGTACATGTGTCTGTCTCTCATGTGTTCATGCGTATGTGTGTGTGTCCGTGCATGTGGGAGTCTGCGTGTGTGGGCATGCTCTCATGTACTGTATGTGTACTGTGTGTGTGCCTGTACTGTATGTGCATACGTGTGTGTGTGTGTGTGTGTGCGTAGCGCTGATAAGCCTCGTGAGAAATGTCAGGGTAGGGTGTGTCTGAGGGAGGGGGGCGACAAGACAGATAGAGACTGAACATATAGAGAGACGCCCCCATGAAGACTGACATCATGTCAAGTCCTCAAACACTGACATGTTAGACACGACACGACACAGCACGGCAGATCTCTGCAGATATTGGAGCTGCAGGGCTTTAAATGACCACCAGCCAACCGACGAAATGCTGGTGAAATTTGAGTTTGGTCCTTACGAGTCACTTTGACCCATTAGAGAGTGTGTGTTTGGCTAGTAAGATAATCGTCTACTAGCCATTTTGGCTGAAGATGAAAAAAGTTCATTTAGAGCCCTGATGTATAGTAAATGTAAACACTACAAAGCTTAGAGGACTAGAGTGGGACGACAACTCCCCCTCGCCCGTTGACATGAGAAATGTCAGGGTAAGCAGTGGTGTAGTCTACGTAGAACGTGGGTATACAGAGTATACCCACTTTAAAATTCAGGGATTTCAGTATACCCTCTTAAAATTGATTTATCCATTGTTTTGAATAGCACATATATATACAGTATACCCACTTAAAAAAATTCTCAAATATACAGTATACCCACTTCAAAAAAGTAGACTACACCACTGAGGGTAGGGTGTGTCTGAGGGAGGGGGGGTCGACAGATAGATAGAGACTGAACATATAGAGAGACGCCCCTCTGAAGACTGACATCACGTCAAGTCCTCAAACACTGACATGAACCATAGCAGACGCGACAGACACGACACGGCAGATCTCTGCAGATATTGGAGCTGAGATGAGCGGTCATGTAAACACAACAACTTACACTTAAGCCTGGTTTAGACTCGTCCTTCAGTTGGGGGCAGCGGCAGATCGCGAACAATTCAGCCTGGGAAAAATATACGTTGATCGCGGCAAGGGGTCTTTTCAGCGCTAAAAGAGGGGGCGTGGTGGCTGTTTGGGTACTTGATCTGCCGCTACCCCCCTGCTGACAGTGCGTGTCCCCCGACTGAAGGACGAGTCTAAGCCAGGCTTTACAAGTCAAGAGTGGGAAAACAACTCCCCCTCGCCCCCCCGACATGTGAAAAGGCATAACTACTCATCACCACCACAATAAGGCATCTGATATTACAGACTCCTCACACCTTGACATACAGTACTGAGTACATGTACATGTACCTTTGTCAAGTGGGGAAGGGGTTGGTCTGGTCTAGAGGAGTAGGCCTATACTTAGTGTACTTGAGTTTCCTCTTGTGTCAACCAGAACTGATGATGTTCCTCATATGAGGAACAGAATGACACTAAGTTCCAAGAAGAAAGTCCAGTAGTATGTTTAAAGGGACACTGTGTGAGATTTTTAGTTGCTTATTTCCAGAATTCGTGCTGCCCATTCACTAATGTTACCTTTGTCATGAATACTTACACCCACCATCAAATGCTAAGTATTCATTATGACTGGAAAAATTGCACTTTTCATACATGAAAAGGGGGATCTTCTCCATGGTCCGCCCTTTTGAAGTTCCCAAAATAGCCATTTTTAGCTGCAAAAATGACTCTACTTGGACCATACTAGAAAATATTTGTTTATTACTTAGTAAACTTTCATGTAAAGATCAAATTTGGCAATAGGCAGCCCAGTTTCAATGAGCAGCATAGTTGCAGTACCTTTTTTGACAATTTCCTGCACAGTGTCCCTTTAAGCTTGACATGTTTAGGCTTATACTACCTGCCAGGGAAGCCGACAGGGGGGGACAACGGGGTCACTTGTTCCGGGCCCAGGGAGAGAGGGGGCCCAGAATTGGATCCTCATTACATTGTATGTGTATTGGGTTGGGGCCCCCCTACGAAAGCTGTCAGCGGCCATGGTACCTGCTCGCTAGTGTTTCCATGGGACCTCTTTTTAAATGGGTCATTGACATTTTCTAGTAGCAGAAGCAGTAGCAGCCGTGTAGGTATGTATTATAACACCTCCGTGTCCACAACGTCTGATCTAAGGCCACAACCTCATTTAGCATAAACCAACTTCCTACTGGATAAAAGCCATCATGTGCTATGTGTACTATATTAGATAAATTGAGATGGGATTAGATTAGATTCAACTTCAATGTCAATACTTGGTGTAAAGAAAATACAGTAACACCGGACAACGAAGTGCATGTGTGTACCACGTAATATACACCCCTGACAAAAATGTGACATTTCATTGTATGTATGTCTAGTTCACATTGTGTGTGCTTATTGTCAATAAAAACACATTCTTCTGTGTTCTTCTTCTATTATAATCAGGGTCACTGAACAAGTTCATCCTGAACTTCACCCTACCTAACTGGGGTGGAGCTGAGGTGGGGTGGGGTGGGGCAATATGCTAGCCTGCTTTTACAAGACCGCATTAATTACTTCTTAATTCATTTTTGGTCTGGATCCTCGATGCCCTGGAGCACTTGGGGTGAGAGGAGTGAGCTCAACTCTGGTTTTACATGAGTGGACCTCAGCTCTGACCAATCGCTGACGGTTAATGTTGTATGTTATTATGACGCCGTATGACATTATGTCATTATGCGCCCAAGTGCGTTCGCTTATTGGCCGGACACTTGGTGGACGACTAAACCCTCCCCAGAGAAGTGTAATCAAACCATTCAGCAACCATTCATGTCAGTAATTCATACCATATCAATTTCTATCATGATATTCCTGTTTGATGAGCATGTCCATAGACACTAAACCTGTCTCTTATGACACATACTACCAACAGCTCACACCCAACAATTTCCTTTGATCACTGTCACCTTCCCTGTCACCTTGGATATATCAAAGCAATGCCGCACACAGTTCACGTGACATTATGTAACCTTTGTGACATAACTCCATGTCCAAGGTCCATGATGGCAAGATCTGATCACTGTGATTGACCACCAGAGTTAAATTCAGTCGAGATTGTTGTCTCTGAATTTCTGAATTGCATTCTGATGCACTGCACACATCCATAGCTGATGCCCACACCTACGCATGAGTATTACCTGGCATTAAGTGGAATTAAGCCTGTGGTATACTTGCGCACGCACGCCTCGTGCAACAAGCTCTGGTGATCTTTTGAGACACAAGGAGAACAAGTTTGCCAAGGGGTTGAGACACGCACTGTTGTTTATGCTCATATAGACTTTATACAATGTGGCTTTAAAATTCCAATGACAAAACAATAGGTAATTTGCCAAATACCAGGGAAATGGCAAAAAAGATTATAACCTTTGATGAAGGTTGCAATGCCAAAACCAGCTCGTTTAGATACGGCGTGCATTAAGGGGCTACAATCATACAATATATCAAAAAACAAAACAGCAAAACATCTCCTCAAAAAAAAGAAAGAAAAAGAAAAAATGTTAACAGATGCTTTTGACCAGTGGTCTGTATTTATTTATTTATTTATTTACATATTAACTGGTATGTTCAGCTATTTATTGCGTTTGTACTGTATGTGTGCTTTTTATTGTAGGCCTATGTGTTTTTATGTCATTCTGCTGTGCTGTAAGACAAATTGCCTTGTTAAGGACATTAAAGCTTTCAAGTCAAGTCAAGTCAGGTGACAACCTGTTCTACACTGTTGCCTTAGGGACAAATGCACATAAACGCTGTGGAAATTGACCTGGAGAGTATTCCAAGAACTGGGCTCACTAGTAAACCGGTTCAAGTTAACCTTGAGGTAGTGGTAAATCACCTAATAGAAGAGCCTGGAGTACACTTTTTTCTTAACAGAACAGCATCTGTGGACTATCTATTAGCGGGTTTACCACTTGCTCAAGGTTAACTTATCCAGGTTTATCACTTAACCATGTTCTTGGAATTCACCCCTACTTGCACAGTCAGTGACAACATTGAATTCACACAATGCCTACATACGCATCCAGACATACGCATCTCTCTTTCTCTCTCTCTCTCTCTCTCTCTCTCTCTCTCTCTCTCTCTCTCTCTCTCTCTCTCTCTCTCTCTCTCTCTCTCTCTCTCTCTCTCTCTCTCTCTCTCTCTCTCTCTCTCTCTCTCTCTCTCTATCCCCCTTTATCTACACCCACTTCCCTCTGCCCGTGCCTCACCTGAGCCTTCCGATCGCCCGTCGCTGCCGATGAGAGGGACGGTGATGGCGGCGGCGGTGGTGGTGGCGGCAGGGCTGACCACTCCTCCCGGGCTGCTGCTGGAGTGGTGGTGGTGGTGGTGATCCCCTGCCACGCCTGCCACGGCCGCCACACCCGTCACCCCCGCGGCGGCCGCCGCCGCCGCCGCTGTGGTGGGCACCGCCGTGTAGACCACGGGCAGCGACTGCACCACCACGGGGATGGTCTGCAGCTGGCCCATGCCCGCCATGCCCATTCCGCTGGACACGTTGACCGAGGGGATGGTGTGGATGACGTGTAGGATCTGCTGGCCGCCCATCACGCCGGGCGCCGACGCTAGGATGGAGCCTGACGACAGCATGGTGGCCGAGATGGCCGTGCTGTTGGTGTGATTCGTCGTCGTGATGCTTGTCAGACTGCCGCCCCGCGGCGCGGGATTGGACGAGAGGATGGTGGAGGTGGGCTTGGCGATGGAGGGGCGGGGCTTGTTGAGGGAGAGGTCCACGGGCTCCGTTTGGTCGACGTGGTTACTGCTGTTGTCTAGGCGATGGTGTGTGGTGTTGTCGTCGTTGCTGTTGCTGTTGTTGTGCGTGGCCGAGGCCGGGGAGGAGGGGTGCGTGTCAATCACACAGAGGGGGGGCGGGGAGCCCTTGCACTTGAGGTCCAGGGCCTGGGGGGAGTCTTCTGCTCCTTCAGCCGGCTGGAGGAAGAGGAGGAGGGCAAGAAGAGAGAAGAGAAGAGAGGAGGAGAAGGAGGAAGAGGAGGACAAGAGGAGGAGCAGGAGGAGCAGGAGGCAACAGGAGAGGCGGAGGAGGACAAGAGGAGGAGAGGAGGAGGAGGAGGAGGACAAGAGGAGAGGAGAAGCAGATAGGAGGAGGAGGAGGAGGAGGAGGACAAGAGGAGAGGAGAAGCAGAGAGGAGGAGGAGTAGGAGGAGAGGAGAGGAGAGGAGAGCAGAGGAGAGGAGAGGAGAGGAGAGGAGAGGAGAGGAGGAGAAGGAGAGGAGAGAGGAGCAGAGAAGCAGGCGAAGAGGAGAGAAGAGAGGGGAGGAGAAGAGAAGAATGGAAGAGGAGGGAAAAGAGGGGAATGGAAAGAGGAGGATGTCCAGAGAGAGATGGGTGAAGAGAGAGGACGAGAGAAGGGGGTAAAGAGGGGAGAAGGGAAGCAGGGCAGAGAGAGAGAGAAGAAGGGAAGAGGAGAAAGAAAGGCAGAAAAGGTGAAGAGAAAGAGAGAAACAAGAACAAGAGAAGAAAGAGAAGGATAGAGGAGACAGAGGGGTCGATAAAAGGGTAAAAAGACGGAGTGGATGAAGTAGAGCGATAGAAATATAGTAGATGAGAAAAAGGAGAGAGGGAGGGAGGGGCAGATGGCGAGAGTACAGAAACAAAGTGAGAGAGAAAGATAGCACATCACAGTGGCAGAAAAAAACGAGTGGAGAGCAGATAGAGGACAATGAACAAAAGGTGAGAAGGCAAGAGAAGGAGAGCGGAAGAGAGGGCAAGAAAAAGGGGGACACAGGAAAGAGGAGGAGAAGAGACAAGGGGGAGAGAGGAGAGAGAGTGGTTATAGTGAGTACATGAACATACAGCAGTGATTCTCAAAGTGTGGTCCGGGGACCACTGGTGGTGGTCCGCGACAGAGCTCAGGTGGTCCGTGCGGGGATTTCTACTTTTCCAAGACAAGCTAGCAGTTCGCTATATTTGTAACATTACTACAAAGATAAGCATAGCTGAAGTCTTATTTTCACCACAATTCTGTTGACCGGTGGTCCCTAAACATTTTTGGGGGGACAAAGTGGTCCTCAGTCTGAAAAAGTTTCAGAATCACATGAACATACAGCAACACTGGCCTGTTTACTCATTCACAATATACTGTATGCGAGCACACACATACACACATGCACACACACCCACAAACACACATCGAATGCACATACACACATCCGTGCATGCGAGCACACACACGCACACGCACACGCACACGC
>NC_085863.1:15506584-15524084 GCF_034702125.1 Engraulis encrasicolus | reverse complement strand
AGTTCTTGAGACTTTGCAATTTCGGAGTTAGCTTGTTTTGCCCCAATCTAAACATCACACGCTGCACAAAGTTGAAGGTATTGGTCATCCCCTTTGGATAGTCAAGGTTAAGGGCGTATGACAAACCAAATAGCAGGCAAAAGGCCTCATGCAATGTTTTCAGGTCATCCATCACAATACGTCCCTTAATTACTGCATATTGCACAAGTCATAATAACTATAAATGTACATCTGAACATCAATCATAATCAATGTTTCAATAATGTCTCTTCCAAGCGTAATAAACACACACAGGATTGAGACATGACAAACATTTAAACTGAACAACAGTTATGGCCCAAATGTTGAACTCAACCCTCCACATGTTTAACTCAACAGCAAGTTCTTGAGACTTTGCAACTTCGGAGTTAGCTTGTTTTGCCCCAATCTAAACATCACACGCTGCACAAAGTTGAATGTGTTGGTCATCCCCTTTGGATAGTCAAGGTTAAGGGCGTATGACAAACCAAATAGCAGGCAAAAGGCCTCAGGCAATGTTTTCAGGTCATCCATCACAATACTTCCCTCAATGACAATTCCAGTTGACACTGGCTCCAGGTAGAGGATATTGGGTCCGGGTGGTGTGCCGTCGTCTTCAATGACAGTCAAAGTACCAAAGGAGACGTTGGCCCACACGTCGTCACCATCAGAATCCTGTAAAACAAATAGCAGCACAATGAGAACAGGTAAATACAGGGTGGACCAATAAAGGATACCTCCTAAATGCTTACACTTTGGAATGAAAAATACATTCCATGCATTACTTTCAAACATTCAGCAGTTTCAGCAGATCCATTATTTCATTTGTTAACCACAATGTAATTACACATTTCAGTAGGTTTACTCATTGTTTAGTACGACATGGTCTTTTTTGGGGATGTAAATGACAAAGTTATAATACATAAACAAACACGAAATACCGTACACTGCTGAAAAAAATAAAGGGAAAACCAAAACAGTGCAATGTCACTACAAGTAAATACTTCTGCGTTATCAGCCTGTCTAGTTAAAGGGACAGTTTGGTCAATTTCAACATGCAGTTGTATTGCTCACGCTACCCTTGACTTGTCAGTACCTGGTGATGCCACATTTTTCGGCTCAGCCCTTTCCGAGATATGAGCAATTCTAATGGGGGCAGCGTTTGTTTACATTTTTAAAAAATGAAACATAGGCCAACTCCAAATATTTTCCCAAAAGGTACTGCTGTTTGCTAGTTGTCTGCTGATGTTTTATAACCTTTTGGATGTTTTTGGGAATAAATAAAAATGTTTTTTTAAAATGTAAACAAAGAGCTGCCCCCATTACAATGACCAGGATCTCGGAAACGGCTGAAGAAGAAAAAAAAAAAATCTCAGGCACTGACAAGTCCAGGGTAGTGTGAGCATTACAACTGCATGTTGAAATTGACCAAACTGTCCCTTTAAGAAGTCACTTCGCAAGTGATTTCCACTGACCATTTCTATTTTTTTCATCTTTTCTCTTGTTTTTTGGTCACACATACATTTTGTCAGTGTCCCACCCCTGGGGGCACCATGAGGCATTGACCATCTATCAAGTAGTGTTGATTATGCATATGGTCACCTAACACAGAACAATAACCAACTACACCTTAACAGACAATTACCCACTACACCCCTAGGGTGGCTGCTTTGTACCGCCTTGGACATTATTCCACACAGAGGGACTCTTAACACAGGACTTTTACTGCAATGTGTCTGTGCGTGTGAGCGTGCGTGTATGTGCGCGATAATGTGTGTGTGTTCATGCGCAACACACTACCCTAACCTTGTGTTTGTGTGTAAGTGTAGGTTATACAGTATGTTTACTGCAATGTACACCTTAATTTCCTTCAGGATTAATAACATTTCTCTACTCTAGTCTAAGACAGAACATCAATGCGTGCTGTGGAAAAAAACTGTTTGCCTTTTCCCCCAGCATAGTGCCCAGGTCATAAGGGAGATGCCAGGAGACAACTCTGTGCATTGCATTTTTTGGTGTTCCCTTTATTTTTCAAGCAGTATCTTTAGCTAATTGTTCTACATTCATAACTTACCAAGCACGTGTTGTAAAAGTCTGTGGGGTTATCACCAAGAAGAATTGGGAGCCCGTGGAGTATTAGTGTGCGTAGAGCCACCACATCTTGTTTCTAGAAGTGAACAACACCACATACATTGCATTATTGACGTAATGGTAGGAATCACTTTTACAGAGACAAAGAAGCTCCTGTTCACTGTTTTACTTGCAACATTTCAGTCTGTGACCTTTCTCAAGGGTTGAATTGCTTGAGAAAGGTCACAGACCGATAAGTCGCAAGTAAAAACTCTGCAAATGTGAACAGTGTGCGGGAGCTTCTTTGTCTCTACGTTGGTGACCCAGTGGATCCATTCCTACACACCTGGCAAAAGGAGGTGTGCAAGAATACTAAAAATAGGAATCACATTTACAGCATTACAGCAACATGTAATGAAGTATATGTCAATGTTGTCTTGTCTATGACTTAGAGTAGGAGTCATTTCATCTGACAGATACTTTGGGACCCAACCAGCATGGATTTTAATGCAAGGTAGGAAAACCCCAAAAACTGCAAATCTCACACCAATATTAAGTATGCCATGACTTATATAGGTTGTCTGTTTAGAGCATGTTCACCGTACTTACCTTTAGATCCACTTGTCCCACGAGTTCTTGAAGCCTCTCTCCAACAACTCCATGCTTAGATTTGAAGATTTCGACAAAACGGGCAGAGTGACGATCCAGGACGTCAAAAAAGTCGTTCAAGTTGGTGGCAGCAACTCTGTTGAACTCAGAGACAACCTGTGAAATACAGAAATACAATCAAAAAACAAAATATACCACATATTAGGAAAGGTAACAGTAACAGATTCAGGCAAACTTCAGGTAAGTATCTTTTGAACTCACTTTTAGTTAACTTCCTTTCTAGCCTGGTCTGAATACACATTTTTACTCATTTAATTCCTGCAAAGGGTTTTCACCAGTTCAGTATTTAATTTACTTTTGTGACATTTACCTGTCTCTCTGTGAAGAGAGCGGGCCAACGTTCCTTCAATGTTGCAACTGGTGTTTCAGCCTCCACTATCTCCCGTCTCCTGGCAGAAAATGTCCGATCCATCCTTGTTGCAACTAAGGTTGCATTTGGAGTCTTCTTTTTCATTTCTTCGGCAAGTACTAGTCTCACCGCCTCAAGGCTTTCTGCATCCTCCCGCTCTGGAAGTTCAGGTAAGAAATTAACCTCACATCTTCTTGGCCTCTTCAACCCTCTTGAAACTGGACTGGCGCCTGGGCTTCCTTTGCCACTGTTAATGGCCACTTCAGCACATCCTGCTTTGCGTAACTTGGTCCGAAAATTGCCCATTTTGAAATACAGGCTGTTTTTCCAGCCAGAGCAGCCATCAGGACATCCTGGTTCAGTCAGACAGGGATGTTTGGCTATCAGGGCCCGAGCAACTGAGCGAAGGCGGTCTTCAGCAGGATATGTGTCAAATTTGTAGATTTCTTCAGCCAGGACTTGGAGAATGTTGCGTTTCATGTCCCAAGGACATCTGAATGTTGTATTGTCCTTCAAGTAAAGCAGATTAGCCTGCCTCAGCCTAAACTCCACATCAACTGAAAAAACTGGAATACTGAAAAACTCTGGCCAGCCTTGTGTTCTGGATGATGATGATGATGGTGATGTAATCACTGTGTCAGCGGAACTGATGGAAGCATCTGATGGGCTGCGTGTAAGCTCTGGAGCCCATGAAGTTTGCGTCTGAACCACTTTAACAGTTGCAGGAGCTGGCAGGTCATCCATATTGTCAAGGTTGCAAAAGGCGTTACCAAAGTCTGGATCCTCGTACATCAGGTTGAAGTCATTCTTCAAATTGCAGTGTTCTTCAATGATTGCTTTAAGTCTCTCTACAGTTTGAGGCTTCCCATCCAATGTGAGTTTTTTGGCGTTTTCATCGTTGACGATCACTCTGATCTTGAATCGTTCCATGGCCTTCAGGGGAGGAAACGTAAATAATTTTAATGCACATTCTTTACAAACTGTGTCTCAATTTACTGGTTGTAATGTATACAAAGCCATGTTTTTGTTCACTGCATTATGTCACCCATAAAAACAATGATGAACTATTTACACAAAGTATAACACTAAGGCAACACTCCACTTTCATCGAACAACAACAACTGAGGGATATGCACTCAAATGCCTCAAGATCCAAATATCTACACTGCACCACCAGTTTTACTTAAAGCATTACATAACGTTTCAGAACCACATACGTTTTTCCTTTGACTTTGTATGGAGATAAGGGGAAAACATCATTCAACTCAGAAAAATGAGTCACAGTGAGGTCCCCTGCTCCACTACTACAGAGTTCATAGGCACGAAGATGCTCAGTGTACCAAGATGTCAGCAGCTTGCAGACAAACACAATATCAGTATTGATAACAACGATGTGTGTGATTTGTCTGAATTCCGGAAGGCCAGCAACTTTTCCTACTGAGATAATCATATCTGCACTGTATTGAACACCATGAACGTATGCAGACGATGAAACCAACACCGTATTTTGATTGCGATTTTGCAGGAGTAGCAAACTTTGGACATTGTCGGGGAAAATTTTCAACAGGACAGACTGGACCTTATCAATTTGCACAGCAGGCTTGAAAAACACAGAGGAATCTAAATAAAGACCCATTGTTTTTTGATGTTTAACAGCCAAGGTATGAGCCACATTCTTGAAATTCCGAGTTTCACGTATGACCTGTTTGAAAAATTTGTGTTTACCCTCATAGCGCATGGTCCATACATCTATGAGAGGGCCAAAGACCTTCCCCATCTGAGGGTACTGTTCGATAAAATGATGGTTTGGACGAAGTTTGTAATTTGGAAATGTTTTCTGCAGCAACTCCCTATGCTCACTAATTTTGCAATCAAGAAAGTGAATCAATTCGTCAGTGAAGTGGGATGACATAACGATCTCCACTACATCTTTAAGAAGCATCAGGGTCTCCCATGCTTCATCTCCCTCAGGGATGCTGTGACCCACCATCAAAGGTAGTAGCCTGAGGAGAGACCAGTTTTCGTGGCCATTACCACCGATTGATCCCTTTGACATGAAATTCTTTGGAACTTTTTGAGGTTGGTTAACTTTGTCAGAGAATGTGTATGGAAACTTCCGAATAGCCTCATTTACTGTGTCAAGGGAAAGATACTTCTTAGTTATACAATTTTGAAGGCATAACCCCAGTTCTACTGGCACAACACCTTCCAAGAAATCGTGTAAAATATCAGGTGGAAAAGAATCCACTGCATGAAAGTATGTCAACTTATCACTCAAAGGGCATCCCCTTTTCACACCATACTGTTTTGCCATTGTATGGTCATGGATCACTTCTTGGACATGCCTGTCATGACTCTCTCTTGTCCTGAGCTGGTAAAAACCTGATCCAACCTCCTTATTCTGAACTTCATTTCGATGACACAAACAAAACCGACAAAAGTGATCCGCGGAGAAACTCTCCTGGAATCCTGCCAAAGAGTGAGCACCTAAGTTGTCAGCTGATATGTACAAAACAGTGCCTTTCACACTTGCTGCCAACTGCTCAACATAAACACCATGTTCTTCAAGAGTCACAAGATCCTTAATGAGAGGATGAAGTATTTCCTGGTAGCCATGTGTTTGGATTGCGCTATGCTTACACAATAGACCAAGCTGAATAGTATGGATTGCAGACCTGTATTTGGCGTCAAGGTTAGCTATTGTCCAGTAAACAGCACACAGCTTGTGCTTTTTCTTTGCCGTTCCAAGAGGGCAAGCGACCTCATACTCATCTATATACAACCCCAGAGCAATCCTAAATTCATCCACATTCAGAATAGGGTTACCTTTGAAACAAGTGCCATCTCTGAATGAGTGGTAGCCTTCAGGTGAGGTCTCTGGATGCAGTACCTTCTCCAAGATGTCGTTATGGCTCAGCAAAGCTTGAAGCATCTGTAGTATGGGAACATAGACAACAGAATTACCACTTTTATCCAGAGGATATTCGACTGGCATAATAATTGGAAATTGCTGTGCTATGTAAGATGCTCTCTTGCTAGCTGTTGATAGAGATCCATCTTTATCTGTATGTTTCAACAGCACATTGTTTTGCAGAACAGCGTTCAATATTTCAGTGACAACGTGATTAACATCCACATTAACACAATACTGCTTTACAATGTCTTGGATTGCAGTCTGTAAGACTGGCTGTGACAGTAAATGAATCTGATTAAGAGACTGAATTAATTCTTGGGCAGCATACTCCGGAATATGTAGGACAGTTTGCATTTTCAAAAAAAGCAAAGCAAGGTTACGCTGTAACTGATTTTCAAGATCATGTATGTTATCTGCTGAGCCCACATCCTCGCATAGTTCGTCATCTTGTTCAGGTGTACATTCTCCATTTTCAGACTGTTGATCTCCATCTTGTGATGCAACTGTTCTGACTTCAGGTTTGAATGGAGCAGCACACCCACTATGCACTCTGCTTTTATGTGCATTAAATGTTGAATACACAGGGGTTTCAAAGTCACAGCCTTCATATGGGCATGGGACATTTTGCCTCAACTTTAAATGACGGCGCACATGCATGAAGAACTCTGCTTCAGTGCAAAGCTCGCTGTATTCACATAGCTGACAATGAAACAAGGCAACCGCTTCATTCGTTTGACTAACGTCTGTCTGTGTGTGCAGCTTGGCCAAGTGCACTTTGAGAGCATTAAATGACTTAAACATGCATAAACAATCCATGTGAAGACACGGGATTGGTTGTTGACGAGTAAGCCCGCCATGTCTAAGACGATAGTGTCGTAATAACTGTCCTCTTTTTTCTGTTGCAAAAGTGCAACGCTTACATTGCCATTTCATTGCCCCCTCGGAAATACTATTCGAATATTATGGGCAACCAACATGGGTTCGATAAAGTTACACATAAACTATCAAAAGCACATCAACACATTGAGGAAAAGTCAGTTATCTCGGCAACACGCGGGCTGACATGTCCTGGCAAGTGCCATCAATTCAAAATACTGACTTTTTTGTTATCTGTCCTAGCACCTTATAAAGTCCACAAAAACGAAAAATTGTGGTGGTTATTTGTAACATTCTAAATTCACAGTGGTTTTTGAGAGAAAACAACTAAAAAAATACCAGTTTATGACAATCACACAGCAGGATTCCAACGATGTTTGCTCTGTTCTCCACATGTCTCTGGTCTGCAATGATTCCTCCTGCTCGTTCCTCTTCTTCCTTTATCTTGACCAATCCATGAGGAAATTGCACGTTATGGCGCCCCCTTGTGTGAACAATACTCTTGGAGTTACTCGTCTCATTCAAGTTCAGCTTAATCCAGATGAGAAGTAATTTGTTTTTTCTCCTCTCTAAGTAACTGTTACTGTAACCAAACCATTAAAATGGTCATATTTATGACTGTGAGTAAAGTAAACCAACCAAATGCAAGTAAACCCTATTGTTGGATTTTACAGTGAGAGAGAGAGAGAGAGAGAGAGAGAGAGAGAGAGAGAGAGAGAGAGAGAGGGGGAAAAGGCCTGGGGTTGCCATGGAAACTGGGAGGTATCAGCTGACTCATTTTTCCCACTCTCCCACCCACCTTCATTCTTTCTCTCTCCCTCTCTCTCTCTCTCTCTCTCTCTCTCTCTCTCTCTCTCTCTCTCTCTGCCACTCCCTCTATCCCACCCTCTCTATAGGTTTACACATCTTCCATACCACCTCCCCTTTAACCACAGCTCCAGCACCTCCCCTCTCTACTCCTCTCCCTGCCACACCCCCACCGCACCCTCACACACACACTTCCCCCCTCTCTCTCTCTCCCTGCCCCTCCCTCTATACCCCACCCTCTATAGCTACTATAGTTACTACCTATACAAGATACAAGAAAGAAGATACAAGATATTTTATTTGTCATGTGTATATATATACAATGAAAAGCTTCCCTGCTCTGGGAGTCCCAAAAAAGGTTAAAAAGAATGTAAATAGGCAAAAAAGGTAGGAAAAAATATATATATTTAAAAAGTTGAAAGCTGTATTTTTTTTAAATACGGTATGCCTATATGCCTCCATATGGCTATCTCTGCCATTACCCCCATCACCACCTCCCTCTCCCTCTCCCGCTCTCCCTGCCCCTCCCTCTCCTCCATCCGCACTCCCTCCCTCTCCAGCTCTCCCTGCCCCTCCCTGCTCCTGCCTCTCCTCCACCCGAAATGTGGTCATACTGTACCTCTGCCACTGAATAGAGTGTGTGGAGGTGAGGGACAGGCAGGCAGGTAGAGGGTGGGGATGGTAGTGGTAGTCAGTGTTGCCAGATTGGGCTGTTTCCCGCCCAATTGGGCTGCTTAGGATGGCCGTGTGCGGGTAAAACTGGCATTTAGCAGAAAAAACCCACCCAACTTTTGCCATAGAAATCAATAGAATTGGGCGGGATTTTGTGCTTCTAGGCGGGTCTTGAGCATTTTTTGGGCTGGAAATCATCAGCCTCATCTGGCAACCCTGGTGGTAGTAGTATAGTAGCTCGCTATAGGTACCTCTGCCACATCACCACCACCACCACAAGCAGGCAGCCCACCCCCCCCCCCCCCCCCCCCCCCCCCCCCCCCCCCCCCCCCCCCCCCCCCGCCCCGTCCTCTCTCCCTCTCACTGCCCCCTCCCTCCACATTCTTACCACCTCCCCTTATCCTCAATACCACAACCACCACCTCCCCCTTTCATTTCACCCCTTCCTCTATACCAGGGTTTCCCAAACTGTGGTGCGTGCACCCCTGGGGGTGCACAACCTGCCATAAGGGGGTGCGTGAGCTGAATAGAGCAATGGTGGATATGTGAGTTTTTATTGGAAAAGAGGTTTCCCCAAAACAACTGTGCATAATGTGCTGTGAATGCACAGTGAATTATGCTTGCGTTGCCATCAGCACATCAAAATATTCGCTTAGGGGGTGCGCGAACCACACTGAAATGTACAAGGGGGTGCGCAGGGGGAAAAGTTTGGGAACCGCTGCTCTATATGTATGGTTATCTCTTCCATACCAGCATAACCACCTCCCCCCACTCTTCGTCTCCCAGCTTCACCTCCATCCACCCTCGCTTTCAGTTTCACCCCCCACTCTCCCTCCCCCAGTCTCATAGCACCACTACCATCCCCACCCTCTACCTGTCTGTCCCCCACCTCCACACCCACTATCCAGCTATAGCAGTGGTTCTCTACCTCTTTTTTTTATAAACGCACCCTTGGACCTCATCGGACGTAGACCTCCCAACACCCCCTTCACCTCATCATAAGCGTGCATCGCGCCCCTTAGCATTAAAAAATAAAATTGAGTAAGTTCCCACATTGGCAACTTAGCGCCCCCTCCCTTCTCAGCTGTATCCTTCTCAACGCCCCCTCCCAAGAGCTCCCCACTTAACGCCCTCTGGGAGGCTACAGATCCCCCCCGTCGAGAAACACTAAGCTATAGGTACACTCACCATCACCACCGCCAGCACCTCCCCCAATTCTCGATCCTTCTCACTGCCCCTCCATCTGCATCTATACCACCACCCGCTATCCCTTGCATGTCCCTCCCTATCCCCCTGAACTGGGAACTGGGAACACTGATGATGGGCTAGACCCGAAACGTTTGTCCACTGTCTGTCGTTTTTATTTACTTTTTTCGGCTTTGTTTAATACAGTTTTCGATTCTGCATTCAGCTCCAGTGTGCGACTCCTTTCTTCCTTTTCATTATACTGCTCTTGGAATTATGCACCGATCGTTACGCTCAGGATAAGACATTGGCGCAGACGCCACCCCACCATTACCTCCCTATCCCCCGCCCCATACACAGCTACACCTGCACTTACAGCTCCACCCTCAAACCTTCGTACGTGTACCACTAGGGCTACGCGAGCACACTGCAAGGGGTACTGGGGAATATGTAATAATAACAAATGTAGAATAGTCACATTGCAATAGAGGTAAGAGTCTTTTGTTAAAAAGTCTTTTGTTACGCGAGACAAAAAAGGTTGGGAAATGCCTCTCCATACCACCACCACCACCACTATCTCCCCTCCCCCTCCCCTTTCCCTAGTCCTTCTGCCATCTACACCAGTCCGCCACCTCCCCCAACACTCCTCCCCTCCCCCTCTTCTCTCTCTTTCTCTCTCACCTCTACGCTACGCTCTACGCTATTCCCACACCTCCATCTTTTCTGCTTCCTTGCCCATCCACCACCTTCCTTCCCTATCTACCTCCGTAGGCTACCTATCTATCTATCCTCCACCAAACCCCATATACTTACTGTATAACCTTCACTCATCCAGGGTCTCTATCTCTCTCCCTCCTTCCCTACCTCCGTAGGCTATCTATCTCTCTCCCTCCCTCCTTCCTTCCCCACCTCCAAACCCCATACACTTATAATCTTCACTCGTCTAGGGTCTCTCTCTCCCCTTTTCCCCCTCTCCAAACCCCATTACCTTTCAGTCAACCACCAGTTTACTGTACCCATCACCACCACCACCATTATCACTATTCCCACTACCACCACCACCACCACCACCACCACCACTATCACTATTCCTACTACTACCACCACCGCCACCACCACCACCACTATCACTATTCCCACTACCACCACCACCACTATCACTATTCCCACTACCACCACCACCACTATCACTATTCCCACTACCACCACCACCACCACCACCACCACCAACACCACCCTCGCCACCAGCACCATTGGGCTGATTCATCCCTTCCTCCTCCTCGCTGGGTTACATTTTAATTAGCTTGATGTAAACAAGGGCAAGCTGCAGATGGAGGCATGGCACTAGACACCTTGACGGAGGAAAAATATGGAGAGAAAAAGAGAAAGCCGAAAGCCAACATGATGGAATGGAGGAGGGGTATGGAAAAGGCTAGAAGAGAAGAGAGGAAGAGAAGAGAAGAAAAAGAGAAGAAGAGAAGAGGAGGTGCCTGGTAGTGTGAAAATCTGGTTCAGTGCCTGCCAAGAAAAATATGGGGCACTCTTGAATGTGTGTGTTTCAGTCTGTGTGTGTGTGTGTGTGTGTGTGTGTGTGTGTGTGTGTGTGTGTGTGTGTGTGTGTGTGTGTGTGTGTGTGTGTGTGTGTGTGTGTGTGTGTGGGAGAGCAACAAAGATGGCGGAGGTGGGATTAAGGAGCGTGAACACAACACACAAATACACAAATACACACGCACACACACACACACACGCACACACACACACACACACACACACACACACACACACACACACACACACACACACACACACACACACACACACACACACACACACACACACACACACACACACACACACACAGGAGGCTGACGGAGGATAGAGGGAGAAGAAGAGAGGCGTTTGATTACCACTACACCAATCATATCACCACCACCATTACAGACAGAGACAGAACTACTAGTCATCTCAGAGTCCTGAGAGGAGACAATCATTCATAATAATAATAATAATAATAATACATTTATTTTGTATAGCGCTTTTCAAAGACACTCAAAGACGCTTTATATAGCATAGAACATAAAAGCAAACACATTTCAAACACAAAGACATACAGGGACTCAACAAAAGTACAACGAGTAGACGGAGTGGATGGTTTTAGGTCCATAGTGATATGGAGCAGTAGGTGTTGTGGACATTCATTCATAAACTCTATGCTGAAAATCGTCAGAGATTTTATTGATTTTACAACAATCGACAGGGCTGATAAACACTGCAGGTGTCACTAAGATCTCTGAGATGGCTGTTAAATTAGCTGGGGTTTTTTTTTCTTCAGACTAGCCATGCTGGGGTCACAGCTAGCTAATAATACTGGAATTGCTTACCCATGTTCATAAAACGATATGAACCCCACGAGATGTTATCAATAGACCATTCTAATCATTCAGTCTGAGTGTGACCTCATCATAAGCCTGACAACACCCCGCTAAAAGTATTAAAAAATTGGACTACTGCCCCCAATGGGAACTACGCACCGCCCCCTCTCAGCTGTATCTTTCTCAACGCCCCCCCTAGAGCTCCTCAACGCCCCCCTGGGGTGCTATACCACACCCGTTGATAAACACTATTCTAGAAGAACCCACACTGATAACGCTCTCTTTCAGTCTGAAAATGGCCACTGCCTATACACACACCTCAGGGAAAATGTAAGGGCTTAGTACAGCCCTCTGTCACAGCACTCTACACTAGACCAGTGGTTCCCAACCTATGGGTCGGGACCCAACCTGTGGGTCACCAAAGATCCACGGGGGGTCGCGAAGCCCTCTTGAATTTAAGGGGTTTAATTTTAATACCATATATAGCCCATGTTGAATAAATGACAAAGCATAGAATCAACTAAATATAAGTGCATTTATTTATAAATGCATTTATTCTGTTTTTGAACAAAGACGAATGGAGGAATAAAATGATAACTAAAATGAGTTTTCGCAGGAAACAGAGCGTATCACGTGACTCCCTCTCATGTGGGAGCTGGGTCACCAAAGCTTACAATGGTAAAAATATGGGTCCCTGAAGAAAAAGGTTGGGAACCACTGCACTAGAGCACACTAGGCGCCACTAGTCCTGGTTACTATTCCACCGCGTCAAGTCGACCCACCATTTTTCCATCTGTCACCAGCCTCTCCCTACCCAGATTAGCCTCTCACACGCTAGCGATGACATCTCCTTACAGTGCTTAGTTACCAGCTCTCCCTCTCTAACAGATGTGCACACCTCAAAGACAGAGAAGGGGAGAGGGAAGAAAGGGTCACCACACGTGTTTTCCGAACTACAAAGCCACACAGAGTGGGGCCTCTTTGAGGTAAACGAGTCGCAGGCAACGCTGACAGAAGAAGAACATTCTTAAGTAAACACTGCAACCGGCCGACACGAGTGCCTCTGTCAACAGCAGCCCAAAATCTTCAGCTTAGGAGGCGGCGCCTAACACATATATCCACATAGGTACATATACGTACATACGTAGACATGAACTAAGCGCACGCCAAATCTGTTTGGTTTGGCTCACTGTGCTTTCGGTTTCTGTCACACCTCCTGCATGTGATGCTGTGCTAGGTCACCTTGTGTTATGACAGTCTTATGACACAGCATGTCAACGCTCTTAACTTAGTTAAATAATCACAGCGGCGACTGGTGTGGAAAAAAAAGTCTGGTTTTGGGAGGGGTTTGTCAGACTTAAAGGTTCAAACAAGGGCTAATCATTCCATATTTACTTTAACACACATGGTGATGCCATACCTATACTGAGAGGTGATTAAGCATTAAGGCGCCTTGGGGGGTGTGGTACATCTGAATGTGTTGACGACGGGTTATTTATCTGATGGTGAGCTGTCGCTGTGAGTGGTTATCCTCACGCAAGGCTGCAGTGTGTCATGCTCGACCAATCAGATAACCAGGTTACGGCTGCCTGTAATGGTGGTGGTCAGGGACGTAGAGTGAGGCAAGGGGGCTCATATAAGGCGTGGTGGGGGCACATGATATTAGGCCCTCTTTTTTCGTTCGGGGGCCCATTCTTGGTAGCTTGCGGGGGGGCCTGAAGTACTTGCGTTACGCCAGCGGTGGTGGTGCTCACATCACTAGTGGTCCGGTAAAAGTGCCATAGTCATAGACATCTCAGGGAAGTTCAGGGGACATTATGCACCCCTGAAAGAAGATTTTTGGGGACCCAACCAATATTCAACATCTCCCATAGACCTCCCATCCCGCCCATAGCTCCCCAAACCTCCCAACTTGCAGTCTGTGTAGGGAAGTAATTCTTTACATCAAGTATATATCATTGACAATATCTGTCAGAACCCAGCCAATATTATTGTCGTCCATGGGCCCCCAGTGAAACTCTGGGACAGCTGAAAAATTGCCCTGCCCCAGTGCTACTTGCTTGCCACCTCAGCACTGCTGATGGCAAATTTCAAAGGAAATCCCACTTTCAATCGAGGCAACAAAAAAAATTCTGCAGAAGTTGCTGAAACCGTACTGATTCACAAATACAAGAACTGTTTAATGCTTGTGAAAGTCACATGTTCAGAACAGGGAAGGCAACTCTTACAACACAAGTCACATCCTTGGAAGTCTGAAATTTGCCAACGTGTATTATTTGCCATATTTGGTCTCACATGAGTTGAATCTGGGTTTCACAGAATCCAGTTATGCGGAAATTAATCTATCCATTTTATCCACTGTTGTTCATGCACGACTGACTATCAATGTGTCATCTTTGTTTCTTTACTGGTAAAAAAAGGTGAATAATTGGTTCTCTTGGGAGAGAGAGAGAGAGATAGAGAGAGAGAGAGAGAGAGAGAGAGAGAGAGAGAGAGAGAGAGAGAGAGAGAGAGAGAGAGAGAGAGAGAGAGCAAAACCAAAGCCAAGAGATGTGAGTGAAGTCATTTCTTTCCTCTACCTTTCTACATCCAGGTTTCCCATCTCTCCTGACATCTCATTTCTCTCTCTCAGTATCCAAGGCTCTGTTTCTCTATCTTTTTCTCTTCCTCCTCCTCTGTTCCTCTGTCTCTCTCGTTGCCTCTCATACTGCACTGCAGTATAGTCGTGAATGACGTGGAAGAGAAATAGAGTTACTGTAGAGAAGGACAGACTGAGGGACAAATGCATCCTCACACCCAGATAGATAGATAGAGAGAGAGAGAGAGAGAGAGAGAGAGAGAGAGAGAGAGAGAGAGAGAGAGAGAGAGAGAGCTCTCAATATAGACAGTACATTTGCATGTCTGCGCATGCATTTACAGCGTATATACAGCATGCACACGTTGCATACTTAATCTAGAACTCTGTAGGTGCATGTTCGTGTGGCTGACCATACAACACATACATGTGTGTGAACACTTGTGTTTGTGTGCACGAATGAGACATGTACTGTATGTGTGAGAGTGAGAACAGGGTTGCGCTAAGCCTTGCACAGAGCCAGCGAGGTCACGAACAGATCAGAGCAGAGCAGAGCAGAACAGAACAGAGCAGAACAGCTCTCTGACGCTCATCTTGAGTAACATGCCTTTGACCTTTACAGTAGTCTCTGCAACAGGGGCGGCCATCTTGGCTGAGCAGGAGCTTGAGGGTGAGTGATTATAGACACAAAGGCCTACATTTTTAAAATATTTGGTAACACTTCCACTATCTATTAATTAACCATTAGTTATCCTCAGCCAACTCTAGAATAAGGGTCCCAAACCCCAATATTTATGTATTATTTATCCATTAACTTGTAACACAAGGTAATAGTTATCTAATAGTTAAGTAACAGCTTACTAATGTTCAACATATGCATTAATACCAATTAATATGTATCTAATGTGGCATTAAGTAACGATTATTAGGCTGTAGCTACTTTACTGTTAATTATGGCCCCTTATTTGGAAGTGTTACCAAATATTTTTATCAGTTTTAATTATTGGTATTTATGTGAATGTAAATTTACATGTAGATATAGTACTGCATATGTCTTCGGGGGGTATGCTAAGCTAACTTCCCCTCAGTCGTCGTCCTAGAAGCAGTCCAAATGATAACATCAGCCCACACCTACGTACAGTAAGACAAGTTTCCGCAGTACACACAAAGCAGTGCAAATTCAAGACTTGAAGAGTAGGGCCAAAGCAGTAGGTGTTAAATTCAACTTTGAAAGTTTACACTAAGATTTTTACTGTGCAGCCAAGCAAGACCCTCTGAACAACATGAGGTGTAGGCTAACTAGACGAACACACCGGCTGCGACAAGATCAAGCAACAGAGGATCGCTGGACTGTGCCGCAAGAGCGATACGATAGAAGCGACAGAGTATGTCCGTTAAAAGCAGAATGCAAGCATTCCAACATTCCCATTGGCTGTCTGTGGCGGCTGTCGCCGAACTGCATCATAGCTAATTTACATAACATTCGGGCAGTCATGGGTGAGCGGTTAGGGCGTCAGACTTGCATCCCAGAGGTTGCCGGTTCGACTCCCGACCCGCCAGGTTGGTTGGGGGGAGTAATCAACCAGTGCTCTCCCCCATCCTCCTCCATGACTGAGGTACCCTGAGCATGGTACCGTCCCACCGCACTGCTCCCCATGGGGCGCCACTGAGGGCTGCCCCCTTGCACGGGTGAGGCATAAATGCAGTGTGCAGTGTTCACTTGTGTGCTGTGGAGTGCTGTGTCACAATGACAATGGGAGTTGGAGTTTCCCAATGGGCTTTCACATTCACTCAAGTCCAACTACAAACTGTTGCTCAAGACGCCCGAATCGCCTTTGTCTCTTCTGTCCCCTGTGACTCAATACAAAAGTCAATGACTTCTGTCGCCGGAATCGCTCATGTCGCACTTGGTCTACTCGTGCCTGGAGGGGCTGGTTTACACAGGATAGGGTTGGATTAGCATTGATCAACCATGTAAAGTGGTGTTTCTCAACGGGGGCAGTACCAGCCCCCCAGGGGGGCGTTAGGGAGCTCTAGGGGGGCATTGAGAACGATACAGCTGAGAGGGGGCGGTGCTTAGTTGCCATTGGGGGGCATTAGTCCGTTTCATTTTTTTTAATAGTAAGGGGGCGTTGTCAGGCTTAGGGGGCTTAGGGGGCTTAGGGGGCGTTTGTTCAAAAAAGGTTGGGAACGCCTGCTCTAAAGCCACACTCAAGACCCAGAGAAGCAAATTTCCATCAGCTCCAAGGCCATGTCTCAGGCTGGGGTTTAAAAGATGGCCGCAGGCAGGCCTCTGTGTCCTGCGTACTATTTTGCACTCTTTCTCTCTGTGTGTGTGTCTCCTCTCCTCCTATCTTCTTTCTGTCTCTCTTTCTCTTTCTCTCTCTCTCTCTCTCTCTCTCTCTGACTTCCTATTTCGTTCTTTCTCTTCGTCTCATACTGCTGTGTGTGTGCGCACGCGTGTGTGTGTGACCATATCTGTAGGGCGAGGAGAGAGAGAGAGAGAGAGAGAGAGAGAGAGAGAGAGAGAGAGAGAGAGAGAGAGAGAGAGAGAGAGAGAGAGAGAGAGAGAGAATGATAACATGGAGGAGGAGAACAACAACAGCTGGGAGTGATATTAACACTTCAGACGGGCGTGGAGGCCCAGCCCTGCAAACTACAGGGTGTGTACGCACACGTGTGTGTGTGTGTGTGTGTGTGTGTGTGTGTGTGTGTGTGTGTGTGTGTGTGTGTGTGTGTGTGTGTGTGTGTGTGTGTGTGTGTGTGTGTGTGTGTGTGTGTGTGTGTGTGTGTGTGTGTGTGTGTGTTTGTGTGCTGATTCTTATGGGCATTATAATATGCATGGCTCATTCTTTCTGTGTCCCACCCAAATAAACTTAGTCGACTTGCTGAGCCAGTGCAGTTCATAGACTGCCCAACAAGTCCATCTACCTCAGCACAGTGATACTATGAGCAATGCCAACCTACAGTATTACATGTCAACACGTAATTCA
>NC_085863.1:15491584-15496584 GCF_034702125.1 Engraulis encrasicolus | reverse complement strand
CCCCCCCCCAGGGAGCTGCTGGCGCTGTGGGGAGTTCCAGGAAGGAGAGAGGGTGGTGTGGGGTGGGGTGGGGTGGGGTGGGATGGGTGTGACCCACCCTGGCCTCTCGCTCTACACCAGCAGGAAGTGAGAAGACGGGAGGGGAATGGATAAGAGCAGCAGGCCAGGCCAGGCCAGGCCAGGCCAGGCAGGCAGGCAGGCAGGCAGGCGTGCCTAGGATTAGCAGAGAGAGAGAGAGAGAACTAGGGAGAGAGAGGGAGAGAGAGAGAGATAGGGAGGGGTGGAGAGAATGGAGGGGAGGAAGCCGAACTTCGCTAATCTGGGTCAGAGCTCTCTCACAATTCAGCTCTCTCTCTCTCTCTCTCTCTCTCTCTCTCTCTCTCTCTCTCTCTCTCTCTCTATATCTCTCTCTCTCTCTCTCTCTCTCTCTCTCTCTCTCTCTCTCTCTCTCTCCCTCTCTCTCTAGTTCTGCCTTTTCTCCCCACTTCCCCTGTCCCCCTCCACTGAAGAGGGCTGCATAGCATAGGAATAGAAGAGGACTGTATAATGGAGCACAGCATAGGAATGGAAGAGGGCTGTTTAGTACTAGCCTGGTATGATGCGTCCATACTGCTTTTCATGAAAAGAGGTATTACAGGCGGGTCATACAATGCTAGTGTAGTACTGGCCTACAATGCTTTTATATGAAAGCCTCCACAATAGTTGCATTGCCAGGGAGTGAATGCAAAGAAAATGTGTATTTCGTATATGTTCTTTAATAGTATCTTGGATAAAGTGCCAACTGACTGGATAAATCAAGTCAAGTCAAGTCAAATCAAGTCAAGTCAAGTCATAGCATTCATAGCATAGCATATCATAGCATTTTCTTCGGATCGGATCCCAAGACTATGACTGCATTCCAAATGAAATGCCTGTCTAGATAAACAGTTACGTAGGCTAGTAGAGCGGTGTAAGACCGACAGGCGACGGACTTGTAAAATAGGCTATAAATAGATCTAGAGACACCATATTAAGAAACTACAATGTTGATTTGACGCTTCAGTTTTTCATAAGTCATAAAGAGTCAGAATAAAGACTAGTTTAAGGTAGTAGATCGGGCGGCAGCCATGTTTGTTTTCAGGTTCCCCGTTGAGAGGGAGGTGGCGCACAGCATTTTGAGTAGCAGGCAGCAGTGAGTCAGCATCTGATGTTGCCCTGAAATATCCCTGTTACGCCCACAATTTCAGGCAACTGCCAAAGGAGGAAATAAAGCATTTTTTCGATTGGAATCGCACTTGATGACTCTATGTCCAGCTAGCCAAATGGAAGGACAGCTACCTTTCCCGTATCGAACGTAGCCTAATTGTGAGCCGCCGTGGCCTAGTGGTTAGAGAGTTGGTCTTTCAATCTAGGGGTTCCAGGTTCAAATCCCCCTTGACCTCTCCCTGCATCTCCATCCATGGCTGAAGTGCCCTTGAGCAAGGCACCTAAGCCCACATTGCTCCAGGGACTGTAACCAATACCCTGAAAAATAATGACTGTAAGTCGCTTTGAATAAAATGAAAGCGTCAGCTAAGTGTAATGTAATGTAATGTAAAAAAGTTTTGATGCACCACAGAGCCATAAGTGGTGATATCTGTCATCATCCCTCCCTAATAGCAGGTCTATGTCATAGAGATGGCAATCCCGAATTCTAAAAGCAAACACCCTGCAATGATTTGTGAAGACTCATCTCTTCCGAGAGAGCTTCGCTGCGTAACAAAACTAACTCTACTCGTCCTTTACCCTCTCTGTAACTGACTGCACTTCCTTGTCGTGCTGGAGCCCTCAATGGGTCCTCCACAGTTAATAGAATTACTTATTACTTATTACTTAGTATTACTTATTAACTTAATACATCACTGCACTTTGTCTGCTCTACAGTACTTGCATACAGTACTGCTGCGCTCTGTATTGACCCCACACGCTGTACTTGCTTGAATGCCCGTTATGTAAGTTGCTTTGGATAAAAGGGTCTGCTTAATCTAATGACACGTAGGAAGGTTTTCCTAGAAATTGTGGTGGCGCACTTCACTACATACCGAAATCGAAGGAGTTCCTGAAAAGCAACCAGGTATGCATAGGTATAATCCTGCCTAGACACACAAGGCAAGGCAAGGCAAGTTTATTTGTATAGCGGATTTTATGCACAGGTGCAACTCAATGTGCTACACAAGAAACACATGCTCTAGGGGGGGTGGGGGTGGGGGGGTTGTTGGGGGATTGACTTCTTGAGGGGGATTAGCTTTTTATGGCAATATGTTTTATTAACATTGCTGTTTGTATTGTTTTAAAAGCTGCTCTAGGGACAGGCATTGGAAAAAAGCTGTAGTTACACATGCTACGATGCTTGCTGTTGGGTTGTTACACAACCTACATGCTGTGTATCTGTACCTGCTCAAATAAATTAGACTAAACTACCGGTAAACTGGAAATGCACTCAGAGAGTGCAGACGTTCGCCATGGAAGCTGTTTAACAGAACAGAACAGATCACCCTATTTTTGCTCAAGTCTGTCTGCCTTCTTTTGTGCAGTTAGAAACTGGAATGTCAAGATTCACCTTATTCAGCAATGGTGAAAAAATCCTGGATCCGGACCATGATCCAGGTCACCACCAAAATGTAATCATGTGTTCCTTTTGTCATTTCCAACAACTCCACAAAGTTTCATCCAAATCCGTTCATAACTTCTTGAGTCATCCTGCTGCCAGACAAACAGATAGAAAAACAAACAGACAGACAAACAAACAAACCCACGCGACCGAAAACATAACCTCCTTGGCATTGGTAACTAAACCAAAATACTAGCCAATCTAAAGTACCTGTGCTGAATGCTAATTATCCGAGGCTAAACAAGAGCCAGTTGGCTTGACTTTGTGGCAGGGCAATTACATGCACATTCCCAGGCGTTGGAGATAATGTCGATTCCCAGGTACAGGACAGGGAAGTATGCTTCCAGAGAAGCCTGCATTCCTCCGCCTCTCTCTCTCCTCCCTTTTCCATTGTGAACGTACGTAAGGTGTTGATATGGGTCAAAGGGTGACTTCTTGGACTTTCGGTTTTGTTTTGATAGTTCTTCGGAAGAATGCTTCTTGGGGAGTTGGCACAGGCCAAATGATGTAATGCAATGTGCATAGGCCACATCATTATATTCCCAAAATATTTGCCATTGAAGCCCTCTTATGCTCTGTCTGTCTGTCTGCCTGCCTGCCTGCCTGCATCTCGTACACATTTCTAATGTAGATGGAAATATAACACTAACTTTTTCTCTCTTCCTCTCATAGTCAGTTGCCTTCCTCTCTTCTATTTCTCCCTTGCTACTCCTCCACCCCATCCTGTCTTTATTTCACACCCATCTCTCTCCCTCCCTCTCTCTCTCTCGCTCTCTCGCTCTCTCTCTCTCTCTCTCTCTCTCTCTCTCTCTCTCTCTCTCTCTCTCTCTCTCTCTCTCTCTCTCTCTCTCTCTCTCTCTCTCTCTCTCTCTCTCTCTGTCTGTCTGTCTGTCTGTCTGTATCTCTCTCTCTCTCTCTCTCTCTCTCTCTCTCTCTCTCTCTCTCTCTCTCTCTCTCTCTCTCTCTCTCTCTCATATCTCCTCCACTCTTGCTACTGCGGTCTCTTTATTTACCAGAGAGGCCATGTTGTTAGTCCGGTCATAGGTCGGTGGGATGGTGGGAGTTCACCTTGCTCTGTTCCCTTAACTTTCCACTCTTTGTTTTTGGTGGGTGGGTAAAGTCAGCTCACATGACTGCACACACCCCAAAGCCTTCAACCTCCCCACGCCCTTACACACACATATGCACACACACACACACACGCGCACATACAGACACACACACACACACACACACACACGCACCCGCATACACGTACATACACACACACACACACACACACACACACACACACACACACACACACACACACACACACACACACACACACACACACACACACACACACACACACATGCACGCACACACGCATACACACACACACACACACACACACACACACCCTACAACGCCCCAAACACACCACGCCACACAGCACAAATATTCTCCTACGGGTTCTATTTTACGGGGCTTTCCCGAAACACAAATCAGATGGCAGTCCCTCCAGGCTGAGGCTAGCTGCTCATTCCACTGATCTGAGATCTGGGATCTGAGTCAGTGGTCTATAGTAACCACAACAACAACAGCAGGACTAGCTGCTCATTCTACTGATCTGCATATTCCACTGATCTGGGATCAGAGTCATTGGTCCTCCAGCCACAGCAACAGCAGGAGTAGGCTACCTTTTTAATGGGGCCCAACTAACTCACTACTAAAGCTAGATCCGTCTTCTGTCTGTGCGACTACACGCCCCCCTCGCAGAGGCTCTGCGCCCGTCGTCAAGCGCCTCGAAAAAATTCTAACTATCCATCGGACGGATGCGGAGGACGCAGACAAAAAGGCGCTATGATTGGTCGTCTCGCCACTTCCTTGTTCTGTTCTTGTGGCAGCGCAATGCCAGTAGTTTGCGAGAGCAGAGCTGTATTCTGTTAAAAACTATATTAATTCCTTGTGCGTAAATGTTTGTAAATACACAAAGCTACAAGCTAAGTAACAAACAATGCATCAGTTGAACACTTGTGGCACAATGCCTGTGGTTTTACCGTAGCTTCCTCCACCGAATGTAAACACACATCGGCAGAATCAACTGTCTTTACATGCTTGCATTTTCTGCTCGTGAAAACAGACTGGGTATGTCAAATAATGATACCAGTGCATTGCCTTTGCAATTTGTGTGAAAATACCTAGCTAACCGGGCTAGAAAGCAACATTGCTTAATAATGACCGCAGTGCTTACAATGCAGTGAAAGTAATCGCGCAATTTCAAATGTGTCTCACGACGAGACCTCGGACCTTGCAGAACTCGAAGATGCATGAATACAATGTTGGTTCGTGGCCACTCCCACGCGACTATTGACGAGCACAGTTGCAG
>NC_085863.1:15481584-15484084 GCF_034702125.1 Engraulis encrasicolus | reverse complement strand
GGTCAGGCCAAGTCTCGAAGAGATTTGAAAGTCGATGATGATAATCAGGCCAGGTTGGAGTGTTCCACAGTAGAACTCGCAGGGGAGAGTGTTGAGGCCTCAACAAAGTCTCCCATCGCCAAATGAGGAAGTGAAGTGATGGGGGACGTGACCCGCGGCTGGACTACTGGACCGTGAGGAGTATGTTTTTGGTGTGTGTGAGTGTGTGTGTGTGTGTGTGTGTGTGTGTGTGTGTGTGTGTGTGTGTGTGTGTGTGTGTGTGTGTGTGTGTGTGTGTGTGTGTGTGTGTGTGTGTGTGTGTGTGTGTGTGTGTGCATGTTTTGGTCTGTGTGTGGTGTGTGATGTGGTCTGTGTGTGCGCGTCTGCATGCGTGCGTGCGTGCGTGCGTGCGTGCGTGCGTGCCTGCGTGCGTGCGTGCCTGCGTGCGTGCGTGCCTGCGTGCATGTGTGTGTGTTGGCGTGTGGTGTGTTTTGGCCTGTGTGTGGTGTGTTTTGGTGTGCAATGGCTCACATCACGGCATACAGGCAGAGGCAGACACTGACACACTCATACACATACTAGCATGCAACTACACAAATGTGTGTGTGTGTGTGTGTGTGTGTGTGTGTGTGTGTGTGTGTGTGTGTGTGTGTGTGTGTGTGTGTGTGCGTTTGCCTGTATGTTGAGTGAACTCTCTCTCTCTCTCTCTCTCTCTCTCTCTCTCTCTCTCTCTCTCTCTCTCTCTCTCTCTCTCTCTCTCTCTCTCTGTCTCTCGTGAGTTTGTGTGCGTGGGCATGACGCGTGCCTACACGCCTTGTTTAAATATGTCAGAGCAATGCAGTCTGCCGAACCCCCAGGCGTGTGCACTGTGTTGTGATGTGTTGTGTGTCTTCCTGAGCGTGTCTTTCTGTGTGTGTGTCTCTGTGTGTGTGTGTCTTTCTCTGTGTGTGTGTGTGTGTGTGTGTGTGTGTGTGTGTGTGTGTGTGTGTGTGTGTGTGTGTGTGTGCGTGTGTGTGTGTGTGTGTGTGTGTGTGTGTGTGTGTGTGTGTGTGTGTGTGTGTGTGTGCGTGTGTGTGTGCACGCCATACAGAGCTGTCTCTGCAGCCTCTCTTTCTCTACATGGCTGCAGAGTCGAGGACGGGGACAACGATGCACTCTCCTGCTTCCTCTTCCTCTTTAGCCCTCTCTCTTTCTCTCTCTCTTTCTTTCTCTCTCTCTCAGCTCTCTTTCCCTCTCTCTCGTTCTCTATCCCCTCTCTCTCTCTCTCTCTCAGCACTCTTTCCCTCTCTCTCCATCCTCTCTCTCTCTCTCTCTCTCTCTCTCTCTCTCTCTCTCTCTCTCTCTCTCTCTCTCCCTCCCTCCCTCTCTTTCCCCCCTCTCTCTCTCCATCCTCTCTTCGCAGATTTTTACATTGGCCTCTGTTACCAGGAAGACGAGCGAATAGAACACAACCGGAAGCGAGGGAGGAGGGGAAGAGGATGGAAAGAGCTCTCTGTTTCTGTTTCTGGGCCTCTCCCCCTTCTCTCTCTCTCTCTCTCTCTCTCTCTCTCTCTCTCTCTCTCTCTCTCTCTCTCTCTCTCTCTCTCTCTCTCTCTCTCTCTCTCTCTCCTCCCCTCTCTGTGCTGTATGTTCTGTGTGTCACTAACCTCTCCTGCTCCCCACTTCAACCCCCCCCCCCACCCCACCCCACCCTTACTACCCCCCCCCCCCCCCAAACACAGCACACAGCTGTGACCTTACATGTGCATCCCTCTCTCTCCATCTCTCTCTCTCCCTCTCTCTTTTTCACTCTCCCCTCTGTCCCTCTGTGCTGTGTGTTCCTCCCCTCCCTCTCTCTCTCTCTCTGGATCAGTCCACTCTCTCTTAAAGGCACAGAATCTCTGTGTGTGTGTGTGTATCTCCCTCTGTGTCCTCTTCCAGCCCACTGTTTCCTTTCCATTCTCTGTTATGCATATGGGTATGGCCAATGTGTGTTGGCATCAGAGGATCTCTGGCTAGCTGTCTGTCTGTCTGTCTGTCTGTCTGTCTGTCTGTCTGTCTGTCTGTCTGTCTGTCTGTCTGTCTGTCTGTCTGTCTGTCTGTCTGTCTGTCTGTCTGTCTGTGAGGGCCAGGCGGGCGGGCCTGTATTATTTCACTGTGTGCCAGTGTGTTCGTTGCCCTGCCCTGTGCACTCCTCCCTTCCCTTCCCATCCCTTCCCTTCCATTCTCTTCTCCTCTCTCTGCTCTCCTCTCCTTTCCTCTCCTCTCCTCCCTTTCCTCTCCTCTCCTCTCCTCTCCTCTCCTCTCCTCTCCTCTCCTCAATCTGCATTGCAGTGTGGAAATCAAGCCCTCTGGACACTTAAATGGGATTACAAACAAATGACATCATCACTCTGCGCTCTCTCTCTCTCTCTCTCTCTCTCTCTCTCTCTCTCTCTCTCTCTCTCTCTCTCTCTCTCTCTCTCTCTCTGTCTCTCTTTCCCCATCTCTCTCTGTCCCTCTCTCTCTCTCTCTCTCTCTCTCTCCATTTCTCTTGTTCTTT
>NC_085863.1:15471584-15474084 GCF_034702125.1 Engraulis encrasicolus | reverse complement strand
CTCTCTCCCCCTCTCTCTCTCTCTCTTTCCATCTCTCTCTCTCTCCAAGCCAAGGCCTGAGCCTCAAGGGCTGCGAGCTGCTTTTCACAGTGAAGGCCCCTCTCCTTTGTAGAGCACAAAAACACAACACTTCCTGCTTCACTCCTACAGCTAGGCCAAACCACACACACACACACACACACACACACACACACACACACACACACACACACACACACACACACACACACACACACACAGAGTCGCACACACACACACACACACACACACACACACACACACACACACACACACACACAGTCACACAGTCACACACACACACAGAGTCGCACACACACACACACACACAGCCCACCCACCACCTGCGTCAGACCATCGCACAAATCCACCCCTGCAAACTCAGCCCAGCCCTGCCAAAGTTCCCCACAACGTGAGCACACTACACTACACTACACACACACACTACACACACACACACACACACACACTACACACACACACTACACACACACACTACACACACATTACACACACACTTCACACACACTACAGACACACACACACAAACACACACACACACACATGTGCACACACACACACACAACCACACACTTTCAATGCTTGCCTACAGTATAATGCTCCTCCTCCCCAACCACACGATACTCTCTCTCACACACACACACACACATGCGCACACGCGCACAGACACACACAGACACACACACACACACACCCTTTTCAGGACCTTCCCCCAGCCAAGTCATGTGCTCTGGGCCTTTCGCCGCTAAAGTCTCAGCAGTTCCGCTAACGCTAGCAGGCTAACTGTATTACAGCTGGAGGTCACAGACTCTACTTCTCTCTCTCTCGCTCTCTCTCTCTCTCTCTCTCTCTCTCTCTCTCTCTCTCTCTCTCTCTCTCTCTCTCTCTCTCTCTCTCTCTCTCTTTCTCTGTCAGTCTCTCTCTCTCTCTCTCTCTCTCGCGCTCTCTCTCTCATACACATTTCTAATGTAGGCGGAAATATACCTCTCACTTTTTCTCTCTTCCTCTCCTGCTCATAGATAGTTGCCTTCCTCTCTTCTATTTCTCCCTTGCCACTCATCCACCTCATCCTGTCTTTATTTCACATCCACCTATCTCTCTCTCTCTCTCTCTCTCTCTCTCAATTCAATTCAATTCAATTCATAGAAGCTTTATTAGCATGACAAAAAATGTTTTGTATTGCCAAAGCATTGGTTGAAGATACGTACATTGGTAATGATCTCTCTCTCTCTCTTTCTCTAATTTTGCCCTTATTCATCACAGTTTCCACCACCCTTCTGTGTTCTTTTTGTCCCTGTTGTGACGCTTCACTGAAGTCAGTGCAAGTCAGTGCTGGTGTTGCTGCTTTCTCCCGTCCTGGTCCATAGCTGTGGAGTGGACCAGTCGTTCTCAACCTTTTCTGAATAAACGCGCCCTGGACCTCATCATAAGCCTTGAAATGCCCCCTTGACCTCAGCATAAGCCTGCCAACGCCCCCCTTAGTATTAAAAAAATAAAATAGACTAAAGCCCCGCAATGGAAACCAAGCACCATCCCCAATCAGCTGTATCCTCCTCAACGCCCCCCTAGGGCTCCCCAATGGCACCCGTGGGGCTGTAGAGCCCACGTTGAGAAACACTGCAGTAGACAGCAAAGCCTCTCAACAGCATTATGGCCCGTGTACATCAGGCGCTACCTACGCGACCCAGGTAGCTGGGGTGGTTGAAGAAGTTTCGCCATGAATTCGTTTTATTCGCTCTGGACGCTGCACTGACATGTCTGATTCAGCTAATCACATAACGGCTCTGTCTTGACAGCCTGGGACATTCCTCGATATGAACGTTCCGATTGTTTTTTTTGGAATAATGGCTATATCACAACTAAAATGCAGTGTGGTCATTGGCTACAGACACGGACACGTCAAAAGTATACCATGTTTCAGCTCTATCAATGAAAAACTTGAGCTGTTACTTGATACTATCTATTACAGCGTAATTAAGACTGATGCTCTATTCTCACACTGCCTTACCCTCATATGCCCTTATCGTCATATGATTATAATCCTCCCATCCATATCCCATACCCTTAATTTCCCTCTGGATCAATTAAAGCAGTTTGCCATTCTCCTCGTACTGTATTCCCAAAGCCTGCCCAGGGCCTCTTATTATCATTCTCACAATCCTTGTATCCTTATTTTCATATTCTCTTCTGTTCATATCCTTACCGCACAAATAGACCAGGCGCGATGCGATTCAAGCGACAGAGTGCAGCAGCAGGCGATACGAGCGATTGAAGAGACTAGAGTATGTCCGTACAGGCAGAAGGCAAAGCATTCAAGCATTCCCATTGGCTGTGGTCACTGACTCATACAGTCATTGGCTGTCGCGGCTTGTAGCCGAAGCGCGTCATAGAAAGTTGAAAGGATTTCAACTTCAAACTGTCACGCTCGTCGCGCAAATCGCTCTAGTCTCCAGAATCGCTT
>NC_085863.1:15449084-15466584 GCF_034702125.1 Engraulis encrasicolus | reverse complement strand
ATTACTTAAGGCCCTGTGTTATGTCATAGTAGTGTAGTACTACGGTAGTTAACTTTTCAATGTCTATTACAGAGCGCCGCTGGTGGTACAGCATGCATTATGGCAGGGTTTCCCAAACTGTGGTGCGTGCACCCCTGGGGGTGCGCGGCCTGTCACCAGGGGGTGCGCGAGCTGAATAGAGCAATGGTGGATATGTGTGTTTTTTTATCCAGCATTAATGAACGTCAGGTAGATTTAATTGCTTGATGAATTGAAAGTGTAATTTATAACTCATAGACTTGTCATGCAATAAGTTCCATTGTAATGATGGCAGAAAAAAAAAACATCTGATTGGAAATCAGGATTACCCAAAATGTGCGTTGGTGCAACATTCGCTTAGGGGGTGCGCGAACCACATTGAAATGTGAAAGGGGGTGCGCCGGGAAAAAAGTTTGGGAACCGCTGCATTATGGGGCTACATAAATTGGCAGCAGCAAGACATGCAAATGGGAAATCGTGTGGCCCCTGAAAGTGTATTATTTTGGGGGCCCACCATCCCAATCCCAATATATCATGGTGCTTTGTGGGGTCCGTGTGTGAAGCTGTGGGACCCCTTAATCGTTCCTAATCTATCCCCCTTCAGTGGGCCCCTTAAGGCACGGCAGGGTTTCTAGTTTCCCAAGCAGGGCCTGGCTAGGCTAAGCCAACATGTATACAATGCACATCAGGGGCCCTGCTAGAAACCTCGGGGCCCCATTAAATATTAGACATTCAGCAAGGGAATAAAACATGATAGGAGATGCCCTCAGATTAGGACTGTAACGATATTGTATCGAATCGAGAAATCTTGATACGCAGAGTCACGATACTGTATCGTGATACAAGAAGGCAGTATCGTGATACGTCCTTTCAAAGTTTTTTTTACCCTTCAATGCAAAAAAGAACCACATGGTAAGATGTGACGGTGCTTCCCATCTTCAATGGTGCTTCCAATCTTTGCAATCAATATCGTTGTTATTTTCAAACTTTTTTACATTATTAGTAACCTCGTTTAACCTATTCTACCTATGAACGATCATAAGAAAGATACATTTTAAAAATCCTGGGGTGTATCGAACCGTACGTCAAAAATCATGATACAAACCGAATCGTGACATGAGTGTGTCGTTACAGCCCTACCTCAGATGCCCCCTTTTGGCAGTGCCAGACCCAAATAATCAAACGTTTCCCGAGTGTTACCAACATGTTTTCAGAATCACACATCTGATTGGTTGTACTGCAGCTCTGTGGCAAGCAAAGCTCCACACACACATTTGAGGTAACAGCAAGGCAAGACGATGACGACCCCTCCTAGGGATGCAAATCTAAAAAGAATGGACAATCATGTACCCCTGTCTTACGGCACAAATCCATAAACAGTCTCGAGTCTATTACCTAGGGTTGCCAACTCCCCAGGTAAAAAAAGGGACACCTGATTTGCACAGCAGGCCTGGGGGTCCTCCCAAATCAAAAAAGTGCATTTCTTAGATGCAATTTCCAGCATTCTAACCAAATTGCGTCCCATTTCAGCTCAATACGGAACCATACTTTAGTTTCTAAATACGAGACGATTCTGTATTTCAAGGGGGGATTGGCAACCCTACTGTTACCTCACAGCACCTCTTCTTTACCAGTAGGCCATTGGCTCAGTCAGTGGTGTACCTTTTGCTAACGCTCCACACCAAGCTGTGCTAGCCAGCAGGCAGGCAGGCACACACGACACAGGAAGCAGATTAGGCACAATGTCACTATGACAGCTCAAAATAAAGAAATAAATCTGGAGCCAAGAGCTTGCACGAGCCGAGGAGCCTGTTGGGTTTAACCTGCTGGGCAAAAGTTTTGTGGCGATCAGTTAATGATTAATAACAATGAGGCACATCCATTAGCCTCCCATCACAGCAACCCTGACCTACAGTCAGCAATCTGCCCTCCCTGCCTGTCTGCCTCACTCTCCCTCTCTCTTTCTCACTCAATTTAACTCTCAGTGGAATTGATTCCATTTTATCTTTCTCAGTGTGGACTTCCATACCATACAGTTGATCAGCAAATTGCGTTTAGACTCTGGCTGTGTATACTACTCAAACACGTAACCCTAAGCCAGGGGTGGGGAACCTATGTCTCGAGGGCCATTTGCGGACATTTCTAATGTAATTCAATGAAATATTTTGTAAAGGAATCGTAGAAAATGCATTTGCAATTCAATTAAGTTATATTCAGGGAGCCTAGAGAAGGTGCTGTCTGTTTAAAAGGTGGCTGCCTTCAATATAGGCCTAAGGTGAAGGGGGAAATCCTGGTTTTTGTAATCACGGCCCTCTGAGGACTTTTACGGCCCTTGGATGAATTTGAAGTGGCCCTTGGAATGAGAAAGGTTCCCCACCCCTGCCCTAAGCGAACCAGGTGATAGGCCTACACAAACCCGGGGTTTGGGGTGGTCAAAACTGAATGGAGAGAAAACAGATATGTGACCATCGGCCACACTGCATTCTCAGTCAAAAGTACTAGGAGGACATTAGATTAAATCGTTTAGGGTAAATTTAGAGAGAGTCAACTGTGGTCATGCATGGCGCTCAGACCAATGTACCAAAGAGCAGCCCTATCTCTCTCACAAACAGGGTTAAAGGCACACTTAACAAATCAATGGCTACTACTGACAGACTGACAAAACTTCTGATCCTTGTCATGCCACAAGTGCATAGTCATCAAGTAGACCCTAGCACTCTCCTGCCCTGGTGACACGCCGTATCCTATATGCGTCCTCCTGTCTGAACCAAACAAATGATACAGGTCTGCTGCTAATGGAGCCGGAGGATGCATTGTCCTTATCCTCAGGAGACTCTACACCTGGCTTACAGCCTGCCACCGTTGCCTGCGACGGCACACACACACACACTACTGTCGCTTTAAGAAACTAAGATGGAGTCCCTCGTTATCGCACAGTTGCCGTGCTTCCTTCCTGCCGCACGCATTGCTCAGCTGAGCCCTACACAGAAGACCCAGCCGCGCAGATGACGAGGAGGACAGCGATATTTGGTTCCATTCCGGGCGCTTTCATTTTCGCCGCATTTGAGTATCGACACGAGGATCCGTTAAACTGGGAAGCAAGTCGGCAGAGGCACTGGCGCAGCGAATTTCACAATATATGGATTGGTGGCTGCATTTCAAGTTGCCATGGGATTCTGCGCCAGTCTGTTATAGGCATCTAGGCTACCTAGTTACCACTGAACTCACTCGTTATAGATGCGTGTATATGCAGGTTAAATTCACTGCTGTGACACAACTCGTATGTGAGCAATCTATCCATCAGAACAAGTTATTCTCAAGTAGATGCATAGGTGCGCAGCCGAATGGACTGCTGTCACTGACAGTGAGGCTGGGTAGTCAATAACGGGCAAAAGCGGACTTACTTTCGTGTTACGAGTCTCCGTGTGCATCTCGGTAGCTAAGCGGGCGAAGGGGTGGAGTAGGGGGTCGGTCGGGCGGGGTGTATTTGAATAATGGTATTCCTGCTTGTAGTTTCTACCTATACGCTATATATTTTAACATTAAACGTGAACTGTTCCCTCGACTAGTTATTTAACGCATATCTCCAGCGTCGAAAATTCTCTTTCGCTCCCCCAGCCTCTGTCGGTGTGTTGTTGCCGTGTACAGGGTTGGGCTCGATCTCTCCTTCTCTCCTCCGCCTCTCCCTGGTGTTGACCCCACCCTGCGTCCCCACCCCTCAACTGTGTCAATCAGAGGCTATGTAGCCAGCCGCAGAGCAGCTCGCACCGACAGCAGAGCCCAGTCCTCTCCAAAACGCCAGCGCCAGGGTGAGCTCCGATTTTCGATTTCATCGCCATGGTCGCTAGTTCAGATAGCTGGCCAACGGAACACACCCTGTCACCTCACCTAATGACGTCAAGTTGCACCGGATGTTCCAGGCTTCAGGAGTGATACTTTTACTTGGCAGTGTTGAGCACCTGAATTCTGTACTGCTCCACTCTGTGCGTAAGAGCGCATACCCAAATAGTCCCCCGGTCAGAAGGAAACAAAAATACACAAATAAGAAATGCATTAACTGTCGTATATAACCTAATAAAATCAAAATAGTAAAATGTCTAAGAATTCATGAAACACAATCTATAACTGGCCCCTTAATAAATGAATAAAGTGTCTTTCCGCAGCAATGATCAGTCGACATTCAGAATAAAACATAATTTTGGTGTGTTTATATTGGACAAGGAAAAACACTCTACTGATTTCCAATCACTGCAACACTATAATGTCAACAGTAGCCTTATAATTTAATCGGCTGATCTGTCCTCGCAACACCGGTATACTTCTGTGCGAGTCTGTCGGGCGGGCCGAGTAAAGGCGGTCACACCCACCTCCGGCATAGGAGAGAGGGTGTGTCCCTGCTCTTATCTATCCGATTTCAGAGCGCCATGGAGAGGGAGAGGGAAGTAAAGTTTAAAGTAAACTGACATTTTACAACACACACATATTTACACTCTATAACCAGGTTACAAGCTGTGACAAGACCCATAAGACAGACAGACGGACATGTAGATAGATAGATAGATAGATAGATAGATAGATAGATAGATAGATAGATAGATAGATAGATAGATAGATAGATAGATAGATAGATAGATAGATAGATAGATAGGTTACCATTGTTTACCATAATAATATATCAATATCATAATCTGTTATATCATAATCTGTTCTGACATGTAGAAAAGCAGCTCTCTCAAAGAGACTTTTATTTTGACTAAGTGAAATGACACCAGCGAATGGGCGTGTGTGTGTGTGTGTATGCGCGCGCGCGTGTGTGTGTGTCGGTGTGTGTGTGTGCATATGGTACTTAGGAGTGCATGCGCACGTCTGTGTGTGTGTGTGTGTGTGTGTGTGTGTGTGTGTGTGTGTGTGTGTGTGTGCGTGTGTGTGTGCTGGTCAGAGGGGTGTGTCGTGTTCACTATAATGTTTCCACCTAGTGGGTGTGTCATGTAGTGACGCCTGCTGGAGTGATGTCAGCATGACAGCCCAATATCCAACTGTGTACTCCTCCTGTGTGTGAATGTGTGTGTGTGTGTGTGTGTGTGTGTGTGTGTGTGTGTGTGTGTGTGTGTGTGTGTGTGTGTGTGTGTGTGTGTGTGTGTGTGTGTGTGTGTGTGCGCGCGCTGCGTGTGTGTGTGCACGCGTGCATGTGCGTGTGTGTGTGTGCGTGAGTGTGAGTGTGAGTGTGTGCCGGTCTGCCGACAGTGGGGGTACAAACGGGTCTGTTGTCCTGGGCCCAGGATTTGGTCCCCACTACATTGTATGTAATGAGAGGGGGGGGGGGCTTTTGGATGATTTTGTCCTGGACTGGAAAAAGCCGTCAGCGGCCCTGTGTGTGTGTGTGTGTGTGTGTGTGTGTGTGTGTGTGTGTGTGTGTGTGTGTGTGTGTGTGTGTGTGTGTGTGTGTGTGTGTGTGTGTGTGTGTGTGTGTGTGTGTGTGTCATCTCACAAGCAGAGCAGAGACGTAAAAGCAAGACCAGGATGGGGCACCTAAGCCTCCAGCCCTTCCTGTCGGCTCCTGGGGCCTGGGAAGTGGTCTTCAAGATTCAAGATTCTTTTTAATGGCCCCGAAGGAAATTTGTCTTTGACAGCTGCCAGATAACACACAACACTGATACACATGACGCCAAAAACAAAAACACATACAGACATAAATACAGACATACATACAGACATAAATACATACATACATACATACATACATACATACATAAACAATGCCAATCCAAATCTTTAGCAGGTGCCCCCATTATTATGGCAAGACAGGTCAGGTCACACAGACAGATCTGTCACTAAACTGTAACTACTACTGGCACTCACACAACTACTACTACTACACTGTGAGTGGTGGCAAGAGCGGAATAATTCAAATGGAATAATAATGGAATAATTCAAATGGAATAATAATGGAATGATTCAAATGGAATAATATGGAATAATTGTAATATTATAATAATGGAATAATTCAAATTCTGTCCACTATTCTATAACTTCTTCTAATATCCCAGTTTGCCTCTTCATTTCCTTCGATGATGTCACCCAGCATTATAGCAGTTTTTAGGGCATTGGTGAAGTTTGTGGTGGAGTTGTTATCATGATGATATTAACATCACCACTTCAGTCAATTTCATTATGCTGCTGTATTGCTCACGCTACCCTTGACTTGTCAGTACCCGGAGATGCCACATTTTTCGTCTCAGCCCTTTCCGAGATATGAGCTATTGTAATGGGGGCAGCGTTTGTTTACTTTTTTTTTTTTTTTAAAGGGACACTGTGCAGGAAATGGTCAAAAAGGTACTGCAACTATGCTGCTCATTGAAACTAGGCTCCCTATTGCCAAATTTGATCTTTACATGAAAGTTTACTAAGTAATAAACAAATATTAACTAGTATGGTCCAATTACAGTCATTTTTGCAGCTAAAAATGGCTATTTTAGGAATTTCAAAATGGCGGACCATGGAGAAGATCCCCCTTTTCATGTATGAAAAGTGCAATTTTTCCCGTCATAATGAATACTTAGAATTTGATGGTGGTGGTAAGTATTCATGAAAAAGGTAACATTAGTGAGTGGACAGCATGAATTCTGGAAATGATCAACTAAAAATCTCACACAGTATCCCTTTAAATCAACATAGGCCTACTCCAAATATTTTTCACAAAAGGTACCGCTGTTTGTTAGTTGTCTGCTGATGTTGTATAACCTTTTGGATGTTTTTGGGGATGTTTTTTTTTTTTTAATGTAAACAAAGCGCTGCCCCCATTACAATGACCAGGATCTTGTTAAAGGCTGAAGAAGAACAAAAAAAAATCTCAGGTACTGACTAGTCCAGGGTAGTGTGAGCATTACAACCGCATATTGAAAATTACTCAACTGGTCCTTTAACATCACCACCAGCCAGAAACTCTACAAAAACTTTTAAAAAGCCTGCTAATTAATTTTATGTGACATCCAGCATGATAATAAAGAGACAACCAGATATTAGGATAAGCGGTGGAAGAGTAGCAAGAATTTTTGTCAGGACTACAAAGTTGATACCGGTATGCGTCCCAAAATTATGCATAGCAACTTAGGAAATATGGGCGGGCCCAAGCTAATTTGATATAGTCCTAGGTTATAACATTATAACATTTGGATGGTTAAAACAAAACTGATTCGGGCCCTACCGTGGCCAACTGGTTGGACACTCGTCTACCATGCGGCTGACCCGGGTTTGATTCCAGGCCGGGTCCTTTGCCGACCCCTCCCCGTCTCTCTCCCCATTTGCTTCCTGTCCATCTCTCACACTATCCTGTCGAATTAAAAGTTGAAAAAGACCCAAAAAAATATTTGACTCCACTCATTCCCTTCTATACCTTCGGTGGCCCTTTCAGCTTCGCTATATAAGCAAGCAAGGGGGTCTGAAGTGGGCCATCATACCAACCAAGGACTTAATTTAGTAGGAGCAACGTTTCGATCATAGATCTTCTTCAGGCATCTATCATCTATGATCTAAGATCTATGATCGAAACGTTGCTCCTACTAAATTAAGTCTTTTGCAAGCAGTGTGCAGATCCTGTCCCGCTCCTACATGTGACAGTTTTTTGATTTGGCACCTGCTGATGCTTTTTTGCTGGATGTGCGCACTTTCCACTACACTCCATCATACCAACCAACACATCTACACATGTTCAAAAAGACACCGCCTCTGGCATATTCAAATATTAAAATCCTCTGTATATTCAAATCTCCAACATCACATCAGGACATTTCGATGAAAAGGTGTAAAACAGCCATTCAACTTGTCAGGGAGACAGCTTGAAGTGTAAACTAACTGAGTCGTTTTAAGACAAGAGCACTAGAGCTCCGACAAGGAGCGACAGGATTGGGAAGATGACCCAACAGAGGTCACATGACATTAACCTCCTCAGAAACTGTACTAGGCATGTCCAGACACGTCCCTTGTCAACATGTTAAATAAGATATTTACTTAAGAAAAACACATACACATTTTAGGTCATAGCTTAGGACATACAAACACATGTACTTTTGTTTCTTTGAGTTTTTGCAGACATTATTTATGATGTTTAAAGAAGTATGTTAAAGTTCAAAAGGTCTAAATATACAGGAAAAAAACTTTAATGTTAAATGTTAAAAATCAAAAAACAATCCCAAGTACACAAATGAAAGGTAGGTTTGTGTATTTATGATGCTTTAATTGTTTTAAAAGTCAAAGTTGTTCTGCTATGTTTCTGCTAAAACATTGAGGGAGACAAACGGTCATACTGCATTTTGACCAATAGGTGGCGGCATAAACCATGTTTCCTTTGTACACACCCCACACTTGTGTCCTCAGCTGCTGTTAACTCCCAAATCAGTCCACACCCAGGTAGTAACATAACACAAGAAAGCAGCAATTAATATTATATTTTTAAAAATCATTTGAAATAATTAAATAATATCTAATATTTTATTCCATAGCCTGACCAAATTAATATCTTCATGCACTGAGACTGTTGATTAGCAGGTGCAATCTTTGGTGCAATTATATTGCAATTCTATTCTTTTCTATTGTATGTATGCTGCTAAATGTGCCAAATGGCCCTTTTTCACCCACTTCTAGTTAGCACCGCCACCCCCCACCACCACCACCACCACGCACACACACACACACACACACACACACACACACACACACACACACACACACACACACACACACACACACACACACACACACACACACACACACACACACACACACACACACACGCACACACACACACACACACACACACACTATGCTGGCCCTTCTCCGAGACCATTATCCAAAGGCCATTTCCTTACAGTGGTTGCCAGGTGAGGTGTGGCAGGAAGTCTGTATTCAATTGGAGTGAAAACGGGCACAGAACCACAACGTCTGCCCATGACCCCCCTGCCCCTCCTGCTCATTCAAACATAAACCATTTCCTGACAGACGGATTCTGACGTAAGTGGCTGCAAGCTTCATAATGTTTTCTTACAGCCTTTTAACTGTAGCCGCTAAGAGGTCTCCAGATAGAAGTAAATGAAGGTTATACCAGAGATTCTTTATGTATAGAGATATGCCAACATAATAGGTTTCTATGGGCACCTAACGTGACCAGGTTCCGGTCTGCCTAAAGGGGCGTGTCATAATGCTCCTAGCATTGAATAGAACAGTCCTTAGGTCTGCCTAGGTCTGTCTAAAGGGGGATTTCCCCCCCAATAATAGAACCCGGAAACAATGGGCCAATGGAACTTCTCTCTCCCTACTCTCTCTGGTTATACAGCAAGCTGTCTATCTAGGTAATAATAATGGTCATAACAAGGCTGATTGTATAATGCCTTCCACCAGCACAATTATACCCATAAACACATCACCCTTTGACCTTTTCTGTCTTAGAGCATTTAACAAGGCCGTCAGGGCTATTATAGTGTTCTGAACTGTGGGTTCAAGTGCTGGGATTAGGTTGGTTTACACACTGGAGCTTGAACCAACGTCACAAAGCTACTCATGTCATCATGGGCCAATGTTGTGTTGTAGTGCACACGTTGGCCACTTGGCAGCACTGTGTATCACCTTTACCTCTCATAGTTGGAGGGATAGATGGATAATTCTCACAGACACATACGGGAGGGAGGATATGCAGATTTAAACTTTTGAAATTCATTTCATATAGTCCAAAGGACAAGACCCTAATTGAACTTGTCATAAAATGCTATGAGGGTTTTTTTGTTCTCCTACATTTATAATGTTATATTGACCTTTTCACAAGTAGGCTAGTCCAGTGGTTTTCAAAGTGGCAGCTGGGGACTCCTGGGGGGCTGTGAGGGGATGCTAGGGGGTCCGCGGAAGGTTAGCAGAAAAAGTATAGCACATCAAAATAAATGATTGATTAATTAATGTGCACCAAAATAAACCACAATCAGCTAAACAATATTCCCTTCAGTAAAAACTTCATAATATTCTATTCCTTCCAACTAACATTATACTTATTTTATATTTCCCATTTAAACACACACACACACATAGACTATGGTTGTGAAAGGGGGTGCACAGAAAATTTTGGCAGAGATGTAACATGGTAAAGTTTGTTAACTCCTGGGGTAGTCCTCCAGTGATTACAAATATTTGGCTGTCTCTTTCTCCCAGTGTTCAAAGCAGCTACACTGTAGGACTGATGGAAGTCCTTTTTGTTTGCTTTAATTGAACTTTATTTATCAGCAACTTTTATTTGTATAAATGTATTGATGTCATAGAAATGTATTAAACTCTCTACATTAAATTGCATTTCATTACATTTAAAAGAGACTTTAACAGCACTTAAAGCAATTTACAAAAAAGGGCATAGGCTAATCAGCAACATACATTGTGTGAGGAATAATATAAAGTACACAATGTAATGTTATCGCCCCAAAGTTAGCACTGTTGATATCAGATGCATAAATATAGCCACAGTATTGATTAATGCTGTGCAAAACAGGAAAGCCCTTGGCGGAAAATAGATATAGATAGTGATAGATAGCCTACCCCCTGTGAGTGTGTGCGTGTGTGCATGCACGCATGCATAAAGTGCATGAATGTTTGAATGCATATGACTTCATGTGTCAGAGTGTGTGTGTGCTTGTGTGTGCATGCGTGCATGTGTGTGGGTGCGTGCATGCGTACCTGAGTGTGTGTCAGTGTATGTGCTTGTGCATGCATGTGTGCATGCGCGCGCACGTGTGTAAACTTGCTTTGTGTGCCTCGGCATGTGTTTGTGTGTTTGCTAGATAACAGGACTGAGTTAGAGCTGTCTTTTCAAGGCTACATGATAAACACACTCTCACCACAGATGTCCAGTTCCCATGAATGTAGTGAGAATGATGATGACCTTATGTAGACCTCCTTACCATTCAGCTTTATCAGCACCACATGAATAAGATTGCATCACTCACTTGATGTAAGTTATCTGGAGGGAAACGTTTAATTTCCTCTTTACACACTGAATGTGTATGTAATAAAGTGACTCTCTACCCTCTCTCTCTCTCTCTCTCTCTCTCTCTCTCTCTCTCTCTCTCTCTCTCTCTCTCTCTCTCTCTCTCTCTCTCTCTCTCTTTCTCTCTCCAGGCACTGCACTGATCACTGGCAATAACCAGTGAGTGAGTTAGTTCCTATTCAGCTAATATTTGGCATGGTCGTGACTCGTGTAACCAATATATGCAGGCCTTCAGTGGTCTATGACATAGGTTCACGTGCGCTCACCCACTTACATACATACACAAACATAAAGGACGCTATTATGCATAACGGGATACTCTAATGCTGTGGACTAACACATACATTCTCTCTCTCTCTCTCTCTCTCTCTCTCTCTCTCTCTCTCTCTCTCTCTCTCTCTCTCTCTCTCTCTCTCTCTCTCTCTCTCTCTCAGCATTGATTTTCTTGGTTATGTTACGTGCATGTATTTTATAAAGTACTTTACAGTGCATTTCGGCTGATTTATTTCTCTTTTTGCACATGCGTTGTGAAGCCATCATAGCAAACTTCATTAGTTGTGCCCCAGATGATGATGGAAAGGGAAAGTCATTTCACATACAAAGACCCATGAAACCAGTTAAGTGAAGTTTAATGACGTAGTAGTCACACTCAGATTATGGATGGCTTAACAGACGGAATCCACCCACAATAATAACCAAACGGGTAACAGTAAAACATTCATGTACTTCAAAAAGAGAAAAAGTTACAGCAACAAAAAATGTATAATATTATACACACACGTAGCAAAAATGTCTACCTAAGTGAAAGTGAAGTGAAATGCAAATGTATCATTGGGAAACTCCAACTCCCATTGTCATTGTGACACAGCACTCCACAGCACACAAGTGAACACTGCACACTGCACACAACGAAATAGCATTTATGCCTCACCCGTGCAAGGGGGCAGCCCTCAGTGGCGCCCCATGGGGAGCAGTGCGGTGGGACGGTACCATGCTCAGGGTACCTCAGTCATGGAGGAGGATGGGGGAGAGCACTGGTTGATTACTCCCCCCACCAACCTGGCGGGTCGGGAGTCGAACCGGCAACCTCTGGGATGCAAGTCTGACGCCCTAACCACTCACCCATGACTGCCTAAACAGCTGTACAGAGATCTGTGTAAAGGTTGGAGGAGATTAAGCACACACAAACAGTAGTCCAGGGACAGGGCCAGTGTTTGTTTTGAGTGATCGGATGGCGACCTCATTTCAAACCTGAAAAACCCCAGAAGCTGATGAAGTGTCTGAACTGCAGCTCTCGCTGAACCACTGTGAACCGGGAACACGTGTTTACATATTGGCACAAGGGCTATTCGTGGCATAAAATGATCTCCATTTTGTAGAATATTGGGACATTTACATTTTTGTATTGGGCATTCCATTGAATTGCATTGCAAAATGCATTTTATATAGATTAAAAAAGTATGTTCACACATAAGAATTCACACATACAGTAGGTGATAGGACCTCTGGACAGTCATTTCCAATAATAAAATGAAAAAGTCAAAAAATAAGGTTTTGCAAATAAACATCTTCAAATGCATGTTGATTCTGTTTTGATTTATGTAGGCCTAATAACTTTGAATTACAGTGCACCGAGAGCATGTGCAAACACAGATATGTATAGTGTACCAATATTTAATGTCAAAGTATAGGGACATGCATGTTGACTCACTCAAAGTTCAAATTATGCGTTTGCTTTCCAATACTTTACTACTCTATACCATGAACATTGTTATATTAATGTCATTGCAAATGTATCAAAAATGAATGTTGATTATCCCTTAATTTCTTGTTAAAAAACATACAGTCTGGATTCATGAATATTGACATTGATACGATCACATTTGATTTAATATTTGTGTCACAGTCTGAACCGGAAAGACTGTCTGTAGTCCAAGATCAAGAGTCCAGTATGCTCTTTGTATTTCTTGTGTCGTATCCAGTAGATAGATGAATGGGAATTAAAATGAATTCAGAAGTTCCATTGTGTCCCTTCACACGGTGACTGTTGGCGAATTGTTGTATTGATGTTCTCTGCTTGAGGTTTAACCCGTTAAGACACAACATTATAAATTTGCTGTTACCAGAATGACAATGACCAAGTTATGGTGCATTACTAAAGGCCCTGTGTTGTTATGTTACAGTAGAGTAGTACTGTGGTAGTTAACTTTTCAATGACTATTACAGTGCGCCACAGGAGGTATGGCGTGTATTATGGGGCTGCTTTCAATGATAACCTTTGCACTCACTCTCTTGCGGCACATGTACAGTACATATTCATCACAGCACTGTCTGAGCGCAAACAGTCCTCTGTGCACTGTTTTCAAAGGCAGCCATTGGTGAAAGCATTGTGGCCACATTCCACATCCAAAACAGTTCTGTTGATACTTTTTTAGCCAGACTGTTCGGCAACACAAAACAATTAGAACCATTAACACAACTTCTACTTTCCTATTTTGTTTCCGTGGTACATAGTTGATATGAGATCACAAAGGACAAAAGTACGTAGAGAGTGGGATGGATGGTTCGAGGAGCTAGCGGATATTTCACACAGGGAAGAGGTATATCTGGATGGTTCCCAAGGGCCCAGAGCATCACAGGGGCCCCCACAGATGACTGTGGTCAAGGGTCATGGGTCATGGGTCGGGGTGGGATTACACGTACCCCGTGACGTCATATCCGGCCGCGGGCGGTTGCCGCGGCGACTTGCGGGAGCCCTGCGCGGCCATGTGGCTGGAGTGGCTGCTGGTGCTGGCATGGCTCAGCGTGTTGCCCTTGGCAACCGCAGCGACACCACCAGCTGAGGGGGCGGGGACTCCCCGATACGGCATGGAGTGCGCTCCACCACCCACGCCAACTCCAACTCCAACCCCGATGCCACCCCCGCGCATGCCCCCTCCTCCACCGCCGGTGCCCACTCCGAGGCCCGGCGGCGGGTACGGGTACCCTCCTCCCCCGGCCCTCCTCATCCCCATCCCCCGGCCGTTGACGTCCATGTTGTCGCAGCAGGAGATGCTGATCAGGCCGCCCCCCAGCATGGAGAGCAGCGAGGAGGCGATGCCCAGGTACAGGCAGTCCCCCAGCTCGTACTTCAGGCTGTCGGGCAGGTGCAGCTTGTAGAAGGTCTGCACCACCTCGTGGGTCTTCCACGCCACGGGGATCAGCGCCATCAGGCCCGCCGTCAGGAACAGCACGCCGCCGGCGCCCGCCACGCGCGTCTTGGCGTCCGTGCCGTTCATGCACACGGTGCACTGCATGCCCAGAGTGGACACGGCGCACGCCAGCACTGAGAACAGCACGGAGATGACCATCATGGCGCGGGCCGCCTGGAGGTCGGTGCGCAGGCCCAGCATGGTGTTGTAGGTCTCGCACTGGAAGGCGCCGGTGCTCTGGTAGACGCACTCCATCCACAGGCCCTTCATGTTGACCACGGCCGTGACGATGTTGGCCCCGATGTGGGAGGAGATCTCCCAGTACGGGAGCACGGTGGCGGTCAGGGTGCCCAGCATGCCAAACAGGCCCAGGAAGAAGCCCAGGAGCTCCACTGCGGGCACTGCCGCCATCTTGGAAGATCTCAGGAAGGTTCTTCTCAGGTAGGGTCTCAGAAGTTACCGGATTCCGCTACTGGAAGTTCTTAAAAGTGCTAAAAAAAAGTTCTTGGATGTTCTCAGTTCTCTGGAGTTCTAGAACTTTGGAGATCTTGGAGATGTTGTTGAGCTATTCTGGAATTGTTCTTCAATGTTTTTGTTACTCTTCTTATTTCATGTTGTCTTATTTTATCTCTTATCTTTCAGTTATACTTTACTCCTTCATGAATGGTTTTCTTGATTTACACAGTGGTCTGTTGTGATCCACTGACTGCATTCACCAGTCAAGGAAAAACAATGAAGAAATAGTCAAATAAAAACAAAAACTTACCAATATATTAAAGGTTCAGGGTTTGTAAGCTCCAAATGAAAAAAAAAAATCACTTTTTGATCATCCTTTCAGATCCTGAAAAGTATTAGGCTAATAGTCAATGCAGTCGTCCATGCACTTGAGAACCTGTCTGTGTCCTCTGTGTCTGTGCCTCTCTCTCTCCTCTCTCTTCATCATCCTTGTCCGTTTATCTCTCTCTGTGAGTCCGTGAGCTCATGGTCACTGCTGAGTTTCGGGAGCCTCTTTCCCATCCCATCGAGGTGGTGGGGACACGCCAAATCCACGACCAGCAAGTTAAACATTCACACATTGCTTTTCCAAAAGAAACAGACCTTTGATACAGTCATCCCCAAAACAAGGCCACCAGTTCAGGCACCCGAAAGCCAGTGTTGCAAAAGTAGGTCTAATTCTCCTCTCTACTCGAACTCGTCACCCAGATCTGCTCCGCTCGCACACATACGTCTGCAAATGACAAAGACAAACAATGGCTGAAAAAAACATGCTTTCTGTCAAAAGAGAAACAGCCACGCACCAACCAGAAAAGTATTGCTTATTTCATCATTCAAAATAAAAACAAAAATAAATTCAATAAAAAAAAACTGTGAAAAATATTGGAAGTCCCTTCTTAGATTATTGAAAACATAACAGGCACTGTCGACACCAATAGAAAATGAATGGCGTATTGTATTAATGTATATAAGTAAACATAAGTAGGAATACACATGTACAGTATAGATACAGTATATACATTAAGACATGTATTTATCGACTAAGGGCAAAATGTTTTTTGATGGATCTATTTTGTGGATCTATTCTGTGCATTACTGTGAGATTATAAACTTTCCTGTGAGAATTGTTGGTTTGTTATATTTTTTAAGAACATATTTTCTTTCTTCTCCATTCTGTTGTCATAAAAGTACATTTTTATTCTTATTCAGAAAAAAAACATTTAAAGAAGTGAATAGAAATTGAAAATAATCCACCTACCTTTTTTTCTACAATCCGCAGCTACTGTGTTGAATTTTGAAGATTTTGAAGAAATACTGTAAACTCTGGAAAAAAAGACCTTTTGCTGGCATATTTCAGTTCAGGTCACCTGGGAATACTGGGTGTATGCTTATCAGTTGGTGTGTGTGTGTGTGTGTGTGTGTGTGTGTGTGTGTGTGTGTGTGTGTGTGTGTGTGTGTGTGTGTGTGTGTGTGTGTGTGTGTGTGTGTGTGTGTGTGTGTGTGTGTGTGTGTGTGTGTGTGTGTGTGTGTGTGTGTGTGTGTGTGTGTGTGTGTGTGTGTGTGTGTGTGTGTGTGTGTGTGTACGCACGCACGCATGTGTGTGTGTATTTGCCAGTGTGTGTCTGTGTATTTGCGCCTATGTGTCTGTATGTGTGGTCGGCTGTTTTTCTGTTTGTTTTGCGTTCCAAAAAGAAGTGGGTGTTCACAAACTAACTAACCCGCAACTGCAGCTGAAGTTTCCCCCGCTCCACTTGCCTGGAAACACCAGCTAATGTTAATACTAATCTCTCACTCACATGCCAGCAGCAACATAATGAGATTACAACATAATCCAGACCACATTTCTCACAGCCTGGCATCACTCGGGCTGTGCTTTTGCTTTTCCAGGCAGCGCTGGGTGTCCAAGAGGGCACCAAGAGACTGGCACCACTGTGTCAAAGCCAGGCCCAGGAGTCTGTTTGCTCTGCTGGCCTTAATTAGCTGCTAAGCCCCCTCACACCGCTCTCATGGCTAACAGGCCCAGACCCAGACAGAGGTGGGGCAGATGAACACATGATGACTCTTTTTTTGTAATTCTTTTTAATATTTTCTTTTTTTTCTTTTTGATTTTTGACAGCACAGTGGAGGAGAGACAGGAAATGAGTGGGGAGAAAGTGACCGGGAAAAAATGGCAAATGACCCAGGCCGGAATCAAACCTGGATCGTCGGTGTACAAAGCGGATTCCAAAAAAGTTGGGACACTTTGTATTTTGTGAATAAAATCAAAATGCTGGCATTTTTAAAACATCTAATATGTTAATAAGGTAGAGCATTATGTACAGACAACATATCAGTTGTTAAAGTTGAGCAGAATTATTGTTTTGAGGTAATTATGTGATCATTTAAAATTTGGCCCATGCAACAAATCTCAAAAAAGTTGGGACAGGGCCAAAACATGTTGTAATAGTTGGATAATTCTAAAAATTACACAAGGAAGAATATTTTAAAAGGAACTATATTGACTGCCAACATGAATGCATAAATAAAATACCATCACATAGAGGCTATGGCAATCAGCGGCGAAGATTTTGAGGGACTAATTACTTATCTATTACACCGAAAGATTGAATTATCAAAATTGCAGGCATATAAGGCCTACTTCCGTAATATAGAGTTCTGTGTAATCATTGCACGAGTTATGAGATCATGACATACTCGTGGTCAATAAGCAAACTATGACACTCCAACAATGACAGCTCTCGAAAAAATGACCATAAACACAACACTTGATTAATGCACA